>NC_138663.1:8392637-8815406 GCF_964273445.1 Streptopelia decaocto | reverse complement strand
GGGAGGAGGGGCCGGAGGGGGAGGAGGAGGAGGGAGGAAGGCAGGCGGCGCAGGCGCATGCTGCTGAGGCTCGTCCAGCCCCGGCGCGGCAAGCGGGATCGCAGCAGCACCCCGCGGTTGCACCCCCACGACCCCAAAGGCGCTGGGATGGGAGCAGCAGCAGGGGGTGAAATCCTGCAGGCAGCCCCGGCCAAGCTCGGGGAGCACGACAGCAATGCAGGTTGCACCCCCCGGCCCCAAAAGGCTCTGAGGTGGGAATGGTATCTGGTATCGCTTCTGGAATGTTGTGTCCAGTTCGGAGCTCCTCAGTTCCAGAAGGACAGGGAACTGCTGGAGAGAGTCCAGCGCAGGGCAACAAAGATGCTGAAGGGAGTGAAGCATCTCCCGTGTGAGGAAAGGCTGAGGGAGCTGGGGCTCTTGAGCTTGGAGAAGAGGAGACTGAGGGGTGACCTCATTAGTGTTTATAAATATGTAGAGAGTGAATGTCAGGAGGATGGAGCCAGGCTCTTCTCGGTGACAACCAATGATAGGACAAGGGGTAATGGGTACAAACTGGAACACAGGAGGTTCCACTCAAATATGAGAAGAAACTTCTTCTCAGTGAGGGTGACAGACACTGTAACGGGCTGCCCAGGGGGGTTGTGGAGTCTCCTTCTCTGCAGACATTCAAACCCGCCTGGACACCTTCCTGTGTAACCTCATCTGGGTGTCCCTGCTCCAGCAGGGGGATTGGACTGGATGACCTTTTGAGGTCACTTCCAATCCCTAACATTCTATGATTCTATGGTTCTGGGGGGTGAAATCCCCAAGCCCTGGCCCTGCTGTGGGACACTGGTCTGCAACCCCCAACAGTCCCTGCTTGGCTGCGGGGACCTTCACTCCCCATCCCTGGGCATGGAAGCACCAGGCAATGAGGGAACCTTGCACCCATCTCCCTGCTCCTCCAGTGCTTGGGATGTCCATGTCCCCCCTTAAGGTGGGATCCCACCATTTGGGATGTGTGGTGGACCACTCGCCTCCTCACCAGACCATGACAGCGACCCTCCTCCATGGCATGGGACAGAATGATCATAGAATCATAGAATAGTTTGGGTTGCAAGGGACCTTCAAAGGTCATCCAGTCCCACCCTGGCCATGAGCAGGGACATCTTCACCCAGATCAGGTTGCTCAGAGCCCCGTCCAGCCTGGCCTGGGATGTCTCCAGGGATGGGGCATCTACCACCTCTCTGGCCAACCTGGGCCAGTGTTCCACCAACCTCAGTGTAAAACATTTCTTCCTAATGTCCAGACTGAATCTCCCCTCTTTTAGTTTAAAACCATCACTCCTTGTCCTGTCATAACAGACCCTGCTAAAAACTCTGTCCCCATTATTCTTATAGACCTCCTTTTAACTGTGAAGGTTTCCGCAGAGCCTTCACATCTCCAGGCTGAACAATGATGTAGATTTCTCCCTCAGTGGTTGCCTTTCAGTTTGGATTTTGTCTCCCCTTCCCCAGCAATGCCCAGTTACTCATTCCTCATGAAGCGTTTTACTGCCTCTGGCACTGACGGTGCTTTGCCTCCCTGTCATCTCTGCTAAACCTGCTCACTTTCCCGCTCCCCATCTCTTCCCTCCCTTCTGCCTCCTCTTATCTAACCAGCAAAACCCAGCGCAGACACAGCGCTCCCCATCGCTAGCACAGCGTGTTCCTCTCCCTATTGATCTACCTTTCCGAACTCCAATACATTGCACTTTTTTTTGGTACTTCTAATTTGTCGAGTGACTGTTTTTTGGCAATTTACTGCAATCCCTGCTCATTGTGATCCAGGTTTGACTCAGCCTTTATTCATCTCTTGAAAAGAGATGAGGAGTATAAAGGTAGAATCAGATCTTTGCCTGCATCATGTAAGCCCTCTCGCCATCCCTGGCTGGTGTCATCACTGTGACTGTACGCTAACACAAAAATGGATTAATTCTCTCATTTTATGTCATTTAAGGACCTTGGTGGAACAGTCTGGAGGGACCTCTGCAATACTCCACTAACAGAGACAAGTTTGAAATTTCCCTTTGTTCTCATACCAAGCCTTGCTCTGCTTTTAGCTCCAGCTGGAGGAAAGAAAATGGGTTATCAGATCTTCCAGTGATGGTCCCCATTCCTCACCAGGCTGCCAAATGAAGCAGCTTGTGTTAACTGTTAAACAAAAAAAAAAAAAGTTGACCTATCTTTCCAGAAAAATGTGAAGAACAGGATAGAAACTGTGGTGCTTCTTCATGTTTTGTGCTCCTGGAGCAGTTAGATCACAAAGTCGCTCCCAAGGATTCATTGCTGATATTGACTGTGGGATAAAATCCAGTGTTTGAGGAACACTGATTTCAGCTGGAGCAGCAGTTCTCTTTACATCTGCTAAAATAAAGCACACAAAGCTGCAGGTGCTCCTAGACATGCAGCAATGGACTCAACCTGCAAATACATAGAAAAAAAAATATATTGGTTGGATTCGGCATGTCTTTTGTACAAGGAATATGGGTACGAGGTCAGCTTCCAGAAAAGTGCACTATTTTCTGCAGTTGTTTGGCCTTGAATTGAAATTCAGAGTGGGAAGTAGAACAGGCAGGGGCTGCTTGCAGAATTGCTTTCTGCAATATTAGGTTTACTGCCCCAGTGCTCTGCTGATCCCAGGGACTCTCAAGGAGGCAATGGGGCCACTAACACAGCAACAGCACGTGGGCCAAGTGAGCAGATCTCCCATATGGCACCGGGATGGCCAGGAAAGGGAGTACCAGAGTGTGCTTTGTCAGCTGCTCTGACACCCTTTTGTTTCACTAAATTAATTAATTTTAAAAGTCAGAATGGGAAGAACTCAATTTACAAATAAAAGGCTAGATACTCATCTTCAGTGCTCGCTATATATTACCAAAAATTATTTACTGTCCTCTGTGGGACTTGCTGTCTTCCCAGCAAGAAAAATCACTATGATCTGAGATTATTTTTGTCTTGCTTCATGTTTCCAAATGACAGAAGGCCCAGAAATTTCTTGAGCTTTAAAAGCAATGTTGTCACTTTGGTTTCTGTGCTATTTGAATAGGATCTGAAATCCCGGTGATATTAAATCCTGCAAAGCTTACCTGAAGGCAGCATGGCAAAAATTCTGCAGTGCGTAGTAAGCGTGAGGCCAGAAAAAACAATATATATATATATACTATTTAAAAAATTAATCAGTTTAGATAGACATGAAGTAATGTGGTAGAGGAAAGTGGTGCTGGATTTGAGAAGCATCATGTAACTAGCACTAAAAACCAAACCAAAACAAAAAGTAACACCTATATATAAGGCAGCAGAGTTAAAGGATTTTTAAATCTAGTAAAAGCAGATGACAGTCAGTTAACTTGTCAGGTTTGAGAGCTGTATCTGAAATCTTGACCTAGTATTTTGATTCAAGTGAGAGGATACAAAAAAATTCAGAAGATTCATTCAAGCTGAGTTAAAGACAATTGCCCTGCTCTACTATGTTAAAGTACAAAAGAAAAGGAAAGGAAGGAATCTAAGTAGTAAGTAACAATTTATACTGCAACAACTGTGAGATGTGTTTCAAGCCACATCTCCAGAATATCCTGTGTTTTATTGTTAAAGATGCCCTTAAAAGTGTACCTTCGTACTGTTGTTGTAAGCTGTGCCCAGAAAAAACCAACAGCTTTCAAGCATTTAGGATCCAGGTCTGTAAACGCTTCTTCCTGGCATCAGTGAGATGTTTGAAGTTAATCATGGACTTTCATGTTTGCAGAGCTCCATAGGTTTCCTCAGTTGTCATTTAGCCGTGGCTGGGAAGCAGCCATATGTCGCTAATGTTAATGACAACAAGTGAAAGGGAAAATTAAATGGCTGCCAGCTACTGTTTGGATGACAGCAATTAGTAACTACACCCGGGATTAGTCAGGCCTGTAGGCTGACATTGGCTTGCGTGGGAATACATCATAGGATAAATTAAACTATTAACCCTTTTTCACTCTGCCTGCTCGTGATGAAAGCTCTTTAAAGACTTTGCCTACATTTCACTGCAGCTTTTGGAAAAGGGAGGCAATAGAAAGCAATTTCTTGGAGCTTGTTCATTGGAACTCGTTTTCCAACATTGGTGACTCTCCATGTGGTTAAATAACACACTCACTCTACAAGAGTAACTGATTTTTCCACAGAAAATAACATGTTCTTTTAATTTGCGAACACATCCATCTGTGGGCTCTACCACAGTGTGTTTTGCTCAGACGTCTCCTTTTTCTTATGGACCATATATTTTCCGCTATAACCTGCTCATCTGCGCACCCTGCACCATGGTATACATTATCTGAGACAAAAACTAACATTCAAGACATCTTGTCATCCTGGTGCTCTGCTTGTTCAAGATACGCTCTTGCTCATGCAAACATTCTTACTTTTGGATTCCCCAAAGAAGTTATAAACATGTCAGATACACATTTTGAAGGATACTTTAAAGTGTTCTGAGCTGAAAGTGATGGTAGCACTCATCCAACCTGGTTTAATCACCTATTTTAGGAGGAGCTCAATGTCTTTTCTCTCCATTGACTGCATGGGCAGCCCAGATATAGACACCTACATATGGTCAAATAAAGCCCACCCCAGATAATTTTCTGCTGCCTGGTGTCCTCTTTAGATGAGGTTCATGTCCTCCAGCTTTAGGTGTGTATTAAGTGGTGCACGTCCTTATATAAACCCACACCTGCAAAAGCCTGGGAAAAGGTTTTCTGGCTGGAGAAAAGCCAGGATCAGATTGTACTGCCTTTTTGTAATTCTCACCCCTATATGTAACGCTCAGCATTTATTCTTTCCCCTCCTTTCTTAATATCCTCGTTTCTGAACGCTGTATTTTTGCCTCTTCTCCCTGAAGATGTTTAGAGTGCCTGTATTTCGCTTTCCTGCCAAACTTCATCTTTTGCGTCCCCTTAAAGCCTCTGGGAGCCTTCCAGTTGTGATCTCTTTGTTCATTCTTTCTCTAGTTGTGACTTTAGTTGAATTTTCCTATAAATCTTGCTTGTGGCTTGACATTAGAGGAGCTCCTTGAATACATACAATTTAATATTGGCCGTGCAAAGGTTAGACATAAAAGACCCAAAGCATCTTTTTAATCTTATGGACCTGGAGAAGAGAGGTTAGAAAGCTCAGCTGTCTTGCTTGAATCTGAATCACAAGACATTCAACCATAAGAGAAGAATTTCTCTGTTTTTGAGATAGCCACATGATTTGACAGTTCCTTCTTTGCTTTCCAGACTAAGGGGAAAATAGGCATTTTCAGTTTAAAATGTATAGGCCTGCTGATTTTTTCCCCAGTGCATCTAGAATAAAAAGCAGCGTTCACTGCATTAAAATCAGCGTGTTTGTTTTGAGTAAGGAGAAACAGCAGTGGTAAATATTTCAGAGATAACTGATGATAAACAGCAGGATCAGCATCCGAAGCCCTTTACTGTTGCTATTAGAGTTTCTTAGCCATTCATCCACAGATGCGTTTTCCCAGAAGAATTATTTATCTGCTATCATGTAGCAGGAGTGTGTTGAGTAATGATGATTCTCTTGACCTGGTGTGCAAAGCTGAGCCTTGTTAGATGACTGTCAGGGACCCATCACGACATGGTTACATCCAAAGAGGACACACAGTCTGGGTGGGGGGTTAGGTGAGAATTTAACGTAACTCTATTTATAGAGCACCAAGTGCAAACTCTTGGAAAGTTAAATCTATGTGCTCTGGCTGTGATGATTTGGTGTGTGAACTAAGTTAGGATGAATAACACCAAATAAATAGTTTTCTGCAGTAAAGAAAGCTTACTTGGGCTAATTCTCTATCCATTTTTATGGGAATGCCAGGAATATTGAGGCTGATGATCACCATTGTAGGTTAGCAAGGGCTCTGCAGATGCACGTGCTTGGCTCTGGGAAAGAGCAAAAGGTAGAGTGGCCTCCACACAGTGCTGTATCCCTGCCCAAAGGGTCCTCACATTATCCAACTTCTCCAGCCACCATTTGCTCCTTGCACCACAGTGCCAGGGGCTACTATCCCATGGTGTGGTGGAGAGAACTCCCTCTCCCATCCACCCCACCAGAAGCATCTTGCTCCTTCAGAAAAACAGAAGTCAAAACATCGCAAGGCTTTCACATAGTTGGACTAGGTGACCTTTAAACATCCCTCCCAACCCAAACCATTCTAGGCCTCAAGTAGTGCCAGGGGAGGTTTAGATTGGATATTAGGAAAAATTCCTTTCAGAAAGAGTTGTCAGGCATTGGAACAGGCTGCCCAGGGCAGTGGTGGAGTCACCATCCCGGGATGGGGTTTAAAAGATGTGGAGATGAGGTTCTTGGGGACATGGTTTAGTGACAGTGTCAGGTTATGGTTGGACTCGATGATCTTGAGGGTCTTTTCCAACCAAAATGATTCTATGACTCTGGTAGTGTACCCTGGAGGCAAAAGGGTCTCATATTTTCTATTGACCAGTTTGATCTTGATGAATGCTTTTGTGATTAAAAGGCTGCATTTTCAAAGGTCTTCCCAAAGGTCTTTCTGCTCCCCCTGAATCAATGACAACATCTTCTTGCTCTTCAAGGTCTTCAAAGAAAGCAATGCTGGGCTCTCCCAGACAAACTGGTGGGAGCCACATTGAGCCAAAATTAAAATGCTTTGAATGTCCACCTGTTTGCTAAACAGGAACTTTTTTAGATATGACATATTCTATTGCCATATTGTTGCTATGGTTGGCAGCAAAATTAATTGAGCTGACATTGCCGATAGTGTTGACACACGCGACGGCAGCAAACAACTCTAACTCGGTATTAACAACAGTATTGATTTTCTGCTCCCAGGAGAGCCTTTGTAAACTTTCAAAACCCAGTTTTTCCAAATAAAAAGCACCCAAGCAAATGTCAGAGGCTGTAACAAAGTCATTTCAGTAGAAGGCAGAGATGTAATTTGTCATGTGAGAAGAGTGACTCTGATCCCACATATGCAGGTGTGAAATTGCAATGACCCTACCTGACCACACAGCTGAAATAGGTCTTTCCAAGGTGACTCAAAGGTGATGCTGTGACCCAGCAGCCTGATCTATGCTGACAGGGTGATCTACAGGCCAATGTACAGTCCCACCTATACTTGTGGGGCTTCAGCTGTAAGGAGGCTACAGCCAGTCATGTTGCACCTGCCTCGAATGCTGTGAAAAGTGTGTTCCTGTGAGTAAGAATGTGAGTTAAAACAGAGCATGTGATGTTAGATGATTTTGCAGCTATGAGAGGGAAAGTTTAAGATGCACAGTGCTGTTAGAACCTCTCTTGGTATCTGGGAGGCTTTCACCTCCATCATCACCAGTCACTGAAGCAATAAATACCATCAAACATCTGCACTAATGCAAAACCTTCATAACGACCTTTTCTTCCCTCTGTCGCTTATTGCAATTAGATGAGCACATCTAACTGCCACATTTGTCATGTATTTCAGAAGTTATTTTGTCCTAACACTGCGACAGTCACTATTTGGATTTTCTGTAGTTCAGCTCTGTATGAGTCACGGAGTATTTACCCAGCACACTGGGCTCGGTTATGTTTAATTTCTGAAAACAATTTCCTGTATGCTCAAAAATAAAGATCACATAAACCCTTCACCTATCTTGTTGAGTTTCCAGCCTTACTCTCCTGAGACTCCGACACTTTTTCATTCATTAGACCAAGCTCTCTTTATTGATCTTCGGGGAAAGAGGGAGGTTTGGGGCCAAAACCCACAGAGGAGCAGCCCCCCAGCTTGGGGGCTTTCACCCCTTCCCAAGAGGCAAGAACACTCATTTGGGGGAACAGATATACAGATCTGGATGATGGCTGGGCTTGCAGGAGAAGGGAGCAGATGTCTATGTGCCATAGCAGCCCTGTCCCCACCTTCAGGAGATGCCTCAGGCTCAGCCTTGGTCGCTCCACAAGTGGTTTTGGGGTGAATTGTCTCTGAAGCAGATGCTCTGGGTCCTATAGATTAAAGAGTATTATGATGTCTTTAGGAGTACCAGCTGTTTCACTCACAGGGAATATGGCATTATTTGAACAGGGATTATACCTTTGGCTGCACATGTTCACTTTTCCAGCTCCCTCAGGGTGATGTTGTTTTGACATAAAGTCTCGGTTTGATTTGCTCCAGAAAATACCGATTGCTCTGTCAGCACCTTTAAATTGGGTAACACACCACAGCCTTCAAAATACACAAATGTAAATCTACAGTTTAAGGGGTGAAATGATTTATTGCACTATAAATAGCCTACCACATCAACATAAGAGTGCTCAAGTGGCACTAGGCTAAGTAGAATACTTGTAAAGGTAATTTTGATGCTTTATTAATTGTTCCCTCATGGATTTGCTTTCCTCTTTACCACTTCTCTTGGTGTCAGGTTTATTCCCCCTTTTGAAACTGCTGCTTAAGTTATGACCTTACCCAAAGGTGCCATTTCCCCAACGTCTTTCCCAATGCCCCCTCTCCCTACAAGCTCACTTTAAAGAAAATATTTTGAATTTAAAGTCTGTGAGATGCTTTGGCTCATTTTAAACCCTGCTTTCTGAACAGAGGTTCAGCTCACGTGCCAGCCCCACTAGTTATGAAGATGTAGAACAGAGCAGCGAGGACGGGTCCCTGCGAGAGAGATGTGTCTGCTGGGTAAAACAAGCTCTCCAGGGACATGTTTTCCACTCTCATCACTGCCACTGACTCATTCCAGGTACAATTAATTCTTTTGCAGAACATCAGCCTGAAACTTAGACCTTATTTGGGCCATAGTTAAAGGTTCAAGGTGGGATTTCAATAGAACTGAATGATGCTTTTACGTGTCTTCCTCCCCAGACTGAACTGTAGCTTCTGCTTTCTCAGGGAAGACAGTTTAGGTTTCTTTATTTTAATTATTTCTTTCTCTGTAAATCAGTATTTACTCAGCCTTTGAGATGCATGGGTAAGAAGGACTTACAGCAGGACAGGGGTGGTTTATCTGCCAGCTGTTTATGGCCAAAAAAGTGCAGTATCTAGCAAATTAAGATGTAATGCAAGTCCCCTTCACCCAGGCGTCTTGTAGGAACACAGATGATCATGCCTGCTTCTCCTTGGTACATGGATGCTCATTCCAGCCTAGACATGCCCAAGGAGAGATACAGGATGACTCATGAGGAGCCTGGTCCTGGCATAAGCTCCACAGGTTTCCAGAGGAGCATCAGGCATCTCAGGATGGAATCAAAACAGACAACACAAACCCAGACCAAAAAGACAGCAGCGCGATGTTTCTGTTTTACCTGCATTTCATTACCCACTGAGGGCTGGAAAGATTCTTTTTTTAAACCCCTGGTGAGGCTCTGTATTAACTCATCACTAGATATTACCAAGAAATAGTGAAGGTGAGAGCAAGGTGAATCTTTAGTACCTCCGACTTTAAAACATACGAACATTACTGTCATTAGAAACCCACAGACATGCAAGAGATCAGCCCGAAAGAATGTGAAATTAACCTTGCAAACTGAATAGTGTGTTTGAATTAATGTCTAAAAATGTGCTTTACCATGGAGGTAAGGTAAAATGTCAGCCTGAAGTTAAAAGCTTTGTCGAAGCAATCTCTGTTTTAAGACTCAAAGTGACCCTTGATATTTATCAAGGTAATGAAAATACTACAAGCCTTTTCAAAAGCTGATGAGAGGTTGGACTCAGCTCACCCATCGTAATAACCAGGTGTTTTTGCCATAGCTGGACAATTCACTTCTCTACCACTTCTCCACATAGGGAAATCCTTCAGCTTGCTTATTCTTATTTCCCAGCATATTTCTGCTAGACTTCAGTGTTAATTAAATATACATATATTTATTTTATATTTATATTTAATTATCATCTAGATAATATATAACATATATATATTTCTGGTGACTGAAGTGGCCTGACAGAGGTAACCCAGCTGACCCCCAAACGTCCAAGACAACCCGTCAGACAAAGATGCTTTAAGCAGGAGGGATAACAGAGGTGACTCAGCCCTCTTCCCGCTGTGTCACAAGCGGCTGAACAGAGACAGACGTCACCTCCCTACGCACGGGCACAGGCGATGATTTGGCCGGCTGAATGTGCAGGCTGCTGTTGTATAGGTAATCCATTAATGCCTGAGGCCGATGACAATAGGTCTTTAATTTGCTGAGCACAATATAAATAGAGAAGACAAAAACTGGTGAAGCCAAACTGCAAAGAAGTCCTATGTCAAAAATATCAAACGAGTAAATTATAATTTCTTTCCAAATGCAACATTTCCCTGCCTAGTCAATGCAGCTGGCTCATACTGCCAAGGACTTTCTTTTCCTCTCCCCAGGATATCACAGGAAAATATTCAATCCCCCATTTGGAAGAAAACAAGGAGAACCAAACACAGGCTTGTGTCCCTGATAGTGAGGTAAAATATAGACATTTTTTTGGCACTTGTGTAAGAAGAATTGAGTGTTTCATCCTGCTCCAGTTGCAGTTGTCCTCCACCTACAGGAAGATCCAGCTCCACGGGTACCCTTTTGCATGTCTCCAGTAAACACAGGTAAATGGGATTTCACAAATAATTTATCAGCCGAAAGCCAGTAACCTGGTGGCAGTAGAAGTACAATGGGGTCAAAAATCCTCCAAATCCTGAAGGTTTAAAAGTTGCACAGCTGCTGTGAAGTCTGATTCCACTTTTTGCCACCCAGCACACTTGAGTTTTTGTGCTAATGGACTGTAAGCCTGGATCAGGCCAGCTGGCCAGGACCTTCTCCATCTGTAATACATCTTCATCTGTAATACATCCTTGATTTTCAGACATCCCATTGCCAGTGCAGAGGTAACTCTAAGGTATATTGTTGTTTATCTTTTGATATGTCACTCTAAAACTGATTTCTTATTTTGCATTTTACTCAGTGATGCTCATTTTACTCTTACCTTAAATATTCCTTAATTGCTTTGGAGATTTGCAACATTCTTGGCAGAGTGTCACCTAGGGAAGAGCAACATTAAAACAAAGCCAGCTTGCTGTGCCAAACATCCCAAAACGGTGTCAGGAGTCCCCAGAGCTGGCAACTGTGAGGCTGCTGCAAAGCTGGCGACAGAGCTTATGGAGAAGGGACTTTCACTAGCAAATATCAACCAAAGCTGCTGTAACATTCAGCAGTTGCGAGGGGAGAGATCGTGGGGTCTCCATGCAATTGTAGCACTGAATTTATAAGACATATTTAGTAAGTGAGGTAAGAGTATGAGTGTTTTGTACCAACCGCAGTTTTGATTGAAGAAGATCGTGGGATGATTGTTATGCATTAAGTTATCGAAGGATTTTGACTTGTTACACTGATTTGCTAAAAACAGATTAAAGCACTCTCTGATTTTTAAGGTGGAGCAGCAGCCAGAATATCAAACATTTCAGAGCCATCTGCTGCACATTTGGATTCACATGGCTTATTTCAGACATCTGCACTAAAATAGGATGAATGACATCCAACAGATACGTATTTCTCTCCACTGGCTAGAACGGTCTGGGCAGCATGTTGAAATACAGGTGTCTGTGCTGTAGATAGATACTTGCTCAGGGGCATTCCAAACCAGTGCTAGTTTCAGAAGATAATTAAAAATTGCTGACATTGCTAAGAATATTTCCACTTGTTACAATAAGGATTAAATGTGACCCTACAAAGCTCCCACAAAGTATTTAAATTATGTAGCCCATATCATGATTGTTGTTTTCACTCAGCTTGTATCCAAACACAAGTGAGGGTCCAGAAGTCACAGCAGGGTGATGCTGAAGAAACCAAAGTGCCCTGGGCCCAGCTCTGGGTGGAATTCCTCCTCTCCAAAACTGTAAAAACATGCAGTTTTCCACATAATAAAACTGAATTTGAACGGCTTTACAAGTTTCAACACTGCTTTGATTTTTGACCAGGAAAAAAGATATGTTTTTTTTTCAGCAGAAATGCAAAGCTATCATGTACGATTTATATTAAACGAACATGCCCCATTGACATGGTACCATTATGCAGAATAACTGAAAGCAGAGCCCTTGCTAATCTTAGAAGCGTAGGTCTGGAAGCAATCTCCAGGGCAGGGGATACCTCATCCACATTCCAGGCACTGAAACACCCGGCCTCGTGCAGCCATTCTGGGAGCTGCTTTTATGAAGATCATTATCTTTTTTAACCTCTATGCAAAATTCATAGGAAAGGAGAGCGCTCAGAGCCAGGATTCACTTTACACCACTCATGGTAATAGTCTGACACTCCTGAAGTCCTTATTATTCCATACAGCAAATAAAAATATATGCATCCAGTTTTCATTTTGATTTAGGCCAGAGAAGACAAATTCTGGTTTTCAGAACCAGTCCTGCCCACTTACTTCATAAAATCATCCCCTGAGAACTCACTTTTGTTACCCAAAGACATTCTGCCTTTAATCACATCATTAGGAGAATCACCTCTCAGCTCCGCTGTAATGCAGAACTGCTCTGGGTTGCCTCAGAGAGCGGCTTTGGACAGAAAACAGCATAAACTGCTCTCTGAGTCTTCATTGTAACCCTGGGGCATAATAACAACATTTCTTCATAAAACAGAGGCAAAGTTACTGAGTTGTAATTCTGAGGCAAAGATTAAATAAAGTAGAAGCAAAGCTGAAGGGGAAGGAGCAATGTTCCTGCTCTGTTTCTTTGATAAAATAGTGTTATCCAGGAATAAAATACAGAAACACTGGTCTTCTGCCCGTTCACAGCCAACTCATTACATGGGCAGAGCTTTAATTTTGGGTGGACCCCCACTGTCATTTACATGGGACAATTCAGCTTACACATAATTTCAGGTTATTATTGAAATTATAAGAGAAAGGACTCCAGTGTGACCCTGCTAACTGGGATTTGCTTCTTAGCTAAGCCCTGTCTATAGTGGTGCTTAAAGACGGTCATGATTTCCTGCTCAAATTTTATTCTAAGGGGAATATGGATGAATCAAAAGAAGTAAATCACACAAAACCTTTTTACGTGCTAGTGCTAATCACGGGATTGAGACCTTCCAAACTCTCTTTTGGAAGGTATAATAAAGAGTGGTACAGAGGTGGACAAGTTACCTCATTAAGAAGGGTTATGTGAATCAAGCTAGTTTTTCCATTTCATTTCTTTTGTTTTGTTTCAGGTTAGTTTTTGGGTTTGTTTTTGTTTGGTTCTTTTTTAAGAATGACATAAGATTTCATATGAATAGGATTCCCCCTAGATAAAACTGAAAGGAAAGAAATTGCAGTGCTTTCACACAGCAAAATACCATCTGCTTCTATTTAAGAAATCCACGATAATGGAACCCGAAACACTTTGATCAGATGTTTAATGTGACTTTAAAAGTTTTGAATTAGTATTCCAGATCAGCCTTGCAAAATGTTGTCAGCTCCAAAATTGCTTCTGAGCTCCTTCCTGTGGCAACCGAGAAAGAAAAACACAATATTTCATTCTCTGAGAACAATAAAAAAATACTTCCCCACAAACTGATGAGTTTGTTACAAACACAGAAGAAAACTCTGACATGTACACAGTTATAAACATCAGATTTGGGTCAGACCGAATGAAATGGCTCTTACTCTGAATCACCCACTTAAGGAGAATTTAAGAGTCTCTTCCTATAGACTGTAAATTGGAATTTAATATCCCGGCATAGTAAGACTGCAAAATGAATACGCCACAAACTGAAGATTGAGTAGAAAGTTAAAATGGCAGAAGGATGTCTCTCTAACCCCCAAAAAAGTATTAGGAATCTCAGATATAATTTAATGCATTTCAAAATAAATGGCTGCAGAGGCATCGCTATGACCTTGCAGGGATTTTTTTCAAGCATGGTAGGACATGGCCAGGGGAAAGGAGAACAAAATCTGGTACTGTTTTAGGCTGGATCAGGACACAGACACGCTCAGGAACAACTCAGAAAGGGCTCCAGGACTCGATCAGAGGCATGAAGGTGAGGCAGGTCAACATGAAGGATCTGAATTAGGAGTGAAGCGACTTCAGAGACCAACAAGTTGAGAGAGCTGCAACAAAAGGCCAAGGCAAGGTCACACTGGTAGGGCTGATACTGGTTTGTGGCAAAGGTAGGGAAGAGGAGCCACCTTAAGAAGACATCCTCCTTAGGCACAGACTCAGCAGAGCCTCGTTTTTGGTGAAGCCCTTCTTCTCCAGCATCATCAGCACATCCTGTTGCCCTTGGGGTGGTGGTGTGGCCAAGCCTTGCTCTTCTGTAAAGCGACTTATGGGAGGTATCTAAGCTTCTACCAGTCTTCAAGATGGGAAATCAATACACAGTGTGGGCAGGCATTTAGAATCATAGAATCAAAGAATGGTTTGGATTGAAAGGGACCTTCAAGATCGTCTAGTTCCAACCCCTGCCATGGACAGGGTCACCTCCCACTAGACCAGGTTGCTTGAACCTGGCCTTGAACACTTCCAGTGATGGGGCACCCACAACTTCTCTGGGCAGCCTGTTCCAGTGCCTCACTACCTTCATAATGAAGCATTTCTTCCTTACATCTAATCTAAATCTACCCTCTTTCAGTTTAAAGCCATTTCCCCTTGTCCTGCCCCTATATGCCCTTGTAAAAAGTCCCTCTCCAGCTTCCTTGTAGGTCCCCTTTAGGTACTGAAAGGCCACAATAAGGTCTACCTGGAACCTTCTGTTCTCCAGGCTGAAAAACCCCAGCTCTCTCAGCCTGTCCTCATAGGGAAGGTGCTCCAACCCTCTGATCATGGACCCTCTGGACCCTCTTGAGCAGGTCCAGCACTGCAGCCAAGGTTGCACCAGAGCAGACCTTCAGTAGAGAAGAACAGTCCTTTCATAGGAAAAACACAGATATTCTTGCATTTAAATATTCCATGGTCATCTCTGGTGGTCACAGAGGTCACAGCAAACTTTCCAAAGCTTGTGAAACATGGGCTGGGTTGGGTAGATGAGAGTGGCCCGTGGCTATTCTTACCTGGGCAGGGATGGTGAGGGATCCAGGAGAGAGCACCAGGAACTCTGCACTCACGACTGTTGGCTTCTTTAGCTTCTTCCTGACAGCATGGAGTGTTTGACTTAGAATTCACCTTATGGCAAAAATGTTTGCTCTTCCCTAAGATTTATAAGGAAATAAGACATAGAACAGTGACAAAACCCATTACTTGTACCCCAAAAAGAAGAGAGCAATGCACCAAAAAGCTATAATAACAAAATTGCAAAATAGCAAAAAGAATTCCAGAGCAAGTCATGGCACATGTTCCTTGTAACCTTGTTTATCTCAAATCTGCTGCAAGATACCTATGTGCCCTTAAAAATACCCGCTTAAAAATGCAAGATTTGTATGTGTTTGTGTGTTTCCCTGTATATATAAAAACAAGTGCAAAACTGTTCTGTAACATAGAAGCTGGCAACTTCCCTGTCAGTTTTGGTAAAAACAACGAGTTCCTCTCTATTATTGTTGAAAACAGTTGCTTTTCTTCAGTAAACTATGTAAATTCTGGCTGTGTAAGTATTTATTATTTGAAATTCAAGAAGAGTTTAGAAAACATATTCTAAATTACTAAAATGCCAGGCTCCCAAAACATTACTATTTGGATTTTATGTATTTTTCTGCAATTGTCTAGAAAATAAGGAGTTAAAATCAAACATTTGTGCCCTACCCAATTCTGGGAAAAATAAACCTTTCACAGGAAAAGAGTAATTAATGCATATATTCTCTTTACCCAGTTAAGGAAAAGGTAAACACAATTCATTTTCTAGAGGTGTTACAGTGAAAAGCAAAAGCCATATGTTTTTCCCTAGGATTTGTTAACCTATATTAAGTGATAATTGAAATCGGATTACTTTTAGATTATTCAGGCTACGTTATTTTAAAGGCACATGGACACGAGTACATTTTAAATCTGGAAGATATCAGCAATCCTGCCCTTTCACCTACGCATGATGTGCATGATGAGGAAGAAATGGCCACTTCTTTAGATTACAGTGGAAATGAGATGCCCAGCTCCCACCTTCAAATCTCATCTCCAGTACCATTTCCACCCCAAAACCAGGCATTTTCCATCATATCTGTTAATGTGATGCTCATAAGCTAGGAAAACCCCCCCAAAAAAACACTCCCTGAACCATCCAGCTGCTACAGCATTTAATACTTTGGTATCAAAATATCACAGATCAGACCAGCATAGGTTTATTCCAATTCTTTCTGTCTTCCCCATTTAATTTGTACACTTAGCACTCTCTCAGTATTGCCCAATTTGTACATTTGAGGTGTGCATATCAGTGAAGCGATGCGCCTGGATTGGAAAAGCATGTACCCTTGCCAAGACAAATAAGCTGATCAGATGCAATCATAAGGAAATTTTTAAGAATGTCATCTTTAATTCCTGTGAAATACACCTCTGTTTGGGTTTCCCGATACGCTGAATGCCTTCCTATAAAAGCCTCAGGGAACAAATAGAATCTGCTGAGGTTATTTCAGTCTGTAAATGACTGTGGCCTCATGAAGACAAACTCACTCTTTTCATCTGTGCCGGCTGCAGAATTGCTTCCAAATCTGCCTGGAATCTAATAAATCATTCACATCACCTTTTTTTTTGTATTAATAGATGAATATTCATGGTGATGCTTTGCAATTATAATTTGTAGGATGCTAAATTAGTGGCAAAGTTTGCACAGAAATAGCCGGTTCCTATTTAATTATCACACATCTTTAAGGCACTTGTTGAAATTGCCTATAGGAACTCAGAAGAATCTTGTCAAGTAGTGAAACTTGAAGTTTGCAGAGAGTGTTGCTGAAAAAGACACAAGTGAAAGCTTTGATATGAGAGAGAGAAAAGGTTAGAGGGGAACTCCCTCTTCAGTTCCTCATTGCTTTTTATCTTTCCTTTTGGAGGTTCTCAAAAATCAATGCAGGCAAAGTTTGGAAGCGGGCAGAGTTGCACTGTCATCCCTGGCCTTTTTGTGTGTCATTCTGGCACTCCTGGCTGTGCAAGCTTTCCCCCATTTGGCAAAATAAAGCCTGAGTCATTTTCTCCTTAGGGAATAAAGCACAAAGCTGAACACCAGGACTGAAATAGCTGCACACCGAGCATGAAATTTCTCTTTGGTACGAAAGCTAATTTGTGTAGAGGGAGCATCTGTTCAAAAAGCAATTCTGCCCATCTCTACTCATTGGAGTATTGATGATGTGAGTTGGGTGATTCAGTCCATTGCAGATGAGGTCTCCAGCAGGGTGCTGGCTCTATCTACAGCTTCCTCGAGCTCTACAGACAACCTACAGCTTCCAGCTCTTCTGCAATCCTATTGAGATAGTGGAGATGCACAACACTGAAAATCACCCTCTGGTGCAACCATCGTGAAGACCCTCACCTGTTCCCATCTTGTTCTTATGTAGTCTTTATTTAAGTGTAATTACGTGTGTTGCATCAGAAACTTCCTCATTAAAAATTAAAATAATGCAATGGTAAAACAAGCATATGTGCTTTTATTCAGGGCTGATTTTTAAATCTCAGGTCTCCTTTTACAGAGCTGAAGTATCACAGGGCTTTTCATGCCAGCTCAGGTTCTCCGTGATTTTGTGAAGGCTAGATACTGAGATTTTATTAATATTTTGACCCTGTAAAACATCCCTATGGCATTAAAACACTCATGAAACTTAAACACAACTAGTGAGTGAGTTTTCTTCCATTTATGTATGGAAGGGCTCATGTATGTCAGGGCTCTTGCAGGATCCAGGTTGGGTTCAATCACAAACCTGCCTTTTTCTTACCCCTTCTTTCCCTTCCCTTCCTTCCTCCCTAAATCCTCCTCTAAATCGCTAATACTCTGAATAGGATATAAATGCCTGGACTATAAGTGAGTGTTCACTCCAGGGTTTGCCAGAGAATTAAGCTATTATTTTGTCTCCTAGCAATAGAGTAACAATCCAGCCATTTTTGCAAAAATATTTACCACTGCTGGGGACTGACCCCATCTCCCTCCCTCTGAACCAGGTGCTGCTCCGGCAGCTTTGCCTGACCCAGCCGGCAGCTACAGCACAAATAAACCCAGACGACATCACATTGATTCAGCAAGAGTCGATGAGAAAGAAGAGGACAGCGGAGGGGAGGAGAGAAAGACTTAGTATTTTCAATAGAAATCCATTGCTGGATTAAGCTCAAGAAGTAGGGCCATGTGAACCTTATGAGGTTCAACAAGACCAAGTTCAAGGTCCTGCACCTGGGTCGGGGCAACCCCCAGTATCAATCCGGGATGGGGATGAAGGGATTGAGAGCAGCCCTGCCGAGAAGGACTTGGGGGTCCTGGTGGATGAGAGATCGGACATGAGCCGGCAATGTGCGCTTGCAGCCCAGAAGCCAATGGTGTCCTGGGCTGCATCACAAGGAGCGTGGGCAGCAGGTCAGGGAGGTGATTCTGCCCCTCTGCTCCGCTCTGGTGAGACCCCACCTGCAGTGCTGGTCCAGCTCTGGGGTCCTCAGCACAGGACACACATGGACCTGTTGGACAGGGGCCAGAGGAGCCACAGAAATGATGCGAGGCTGGAACAGCTCTGCTGGGAGGACAGACTGAGAGAGTTGGGGTGTACAGCCTGGAGAAGAGAAGGCTCTAGGGAGACCTTATTGCAGCCTTTCAGTGCTTAAAAGGGGCCAATAAGGAAGATGGGGACAGACTTTTTAGCAGGGCCTGTTGTGATTGGACAAGGCGTGATGGTTTTAAACAAGAGGGGAGATTCAGGTTAGATATGAGGAAGAAATTTTTTACACTGAGGGTGGTGAAACACTGGCCCAGGTTGCCCAGAGAGGTGGTGGATGCACCATCCCTGGAGACATCCCAGGCCAGGCTGGACAGGGCTCTGAGCAACCTGATCTGGGTGAAGATGTCCCTGATCATGGCAGGGGTGGCACTGGATGAGCTTTGAAGGTCCCTTCCAACCCAAACTATTCTATGATTCTATGATATGTGCCCTGGAAACAGAAACCAAACCACTGTCCTTCAGCCAGCAGGTAGGACTGCGTCAGGTCAGGACGGACTGTGACTGGTAAAGGAAACAGAGGTAACTCTGCATGAAGGATTGTCAGGGCAGAATTTAGCAGATTATAGACAAAACACTAAAGAGGCTTTCTGACTCCCTGTTTCCCATTTATTTTTCTTGACTCTTTAATGCTTTTCTGAAAGCTTACATTAGCTATTAACTATTTATTCACTTGACAAATGTATTAACATGTTCTAGAAAATCTGCATTTTGGAGGAAGCTCTTTCATGGTCTTAAGTCAAACCATGGGCTGTTTGGAACAAAAAGAGATCCTGCAAGTCTCTTGAGATCTGTTGAAGAAAATGGAAATGTGCAATTACATTCTAGCAAGTATATTCCTGATAAGGTTGATTTCTCCATATACAACTGACACAACTCTAATAAAAAAGGAGTGGATTTCTGCAAGTCCTGAAATCACAGCTCTTGAAATTAATTCTGATTCAGCATGGTGCTTACGTACTTAATCAAAATTATAGCAACACGTGGGAGCTGCAGTGCTAGGTGTCCCTGTTTCTTCATGGCTATAATAGATGTAGATGTAATGGATGGACCTTTCCACAGAATATTTATAGGGTGAGACTGTCAGGTCATCCATAGACAGATATTTTCTGAGGCTGTGAAATTGTGGAGCCAAAATTCAGGTAGCTAAGACACCACATCCTATCTGAAATTGATAAAAAATAGACAAACAAATAATCTAAACAAGTCTGAAAAGCATGTCTTGCAGCAAGAGGGAAAAGATATACCCTTTTCCTCATTTATTCAAATAAAGTTAAAAGGTGCTTTGTGCACAGATGCCTTGGTCACAGCCTGTTCCATAAATGTGTTTTGGATTCTAGTTTCTTCCCCCCCAAAAAAGACATAATGAGAAACAGCTCCAGCTGGAAGCTGATGCTAAATAATTTCGCATTAAAAATAAGATAAAGCACAGAAAGGTGACAGGAAAGGTGAGTCATGGAACAATATGCATAGGGTTGTGCTGGTTGCATATTACCAGAAATCTTTAAATCATGGCCAGATGTTATTCTGCAAGGTCTGCTACAGCTGAAGCAGAGTTTCCCACTCCATGCAGAAGTTACCAAGTGGGACTCAGAAGTTTGTGCTGTTCAAGACGTGAATTAGAGGCAACAACAGACCCTTGTAGCTAAAACCTGATTTTGCAACACTGCTGAAAGTACATGTGAATGTAAAATGATACTGGTAACAACAGGCACATGAGGTCTCAAAATCTAATTCATAAACTCATCAATCAGAAGGTGACACTCAATACAGCATTCATCCCTCCAGAAGCAAAAGGCTTGATGGGGAAAACAAGAAACCTGCCAGCAAACTGGACACTGTATGTTATGGTGACTGTTTGCCTACCTCCACTTTATAAGTCGAGAAATTCTTTCTCTCTGCCCCTCTCTCTGAGCACTGTGAAAAGGGGCGGTCGATAAAACCTCCACTGAAAGTATAACAGAAAAAGAGCAAACAAGAGCCAAAGTAAATAACAGCTGGTTCAACAAATATGAATTTCAGGTAATGGTCATAAACAACAGGCTGGAACTGTGGATGCTAATAAAGTGAGAGCAAAGATCAGACCCTGCTTTTTAATAACAGGGCTTGGTTCAAAACAACAAATAAAATGAAAGTTTGGTCCACAAAACAAAAAAAAAAAAGCATTTGATACTGTGAGTAGTGAAAAGAGCCCTTTATCCCAGCAGTCCTCCAAATCGTAGCATGTACAGGAGCGGTGCCTCCAAACAAACTGGCAACAAAAAAGCACCTGGGAGACTGAAATTGCTGCCAATCCTGCTGACCAAGCTCCCTGTTTCGTAGCATTTTTCGTTCTGTTGATTCACATCTGCCTGCCATCTCTTCTCTGATAAACAGACTGCAAACTGTTCAGAGCAAAAACATCTTTTTTCGTCTTTCTTTGTGTGGTGGGTTACACAAGGGGGTTCTGGTCTTGCCTTTGACACTCTGGATCTAGGGAAGCAGTAACAGTAATCGATAATATTTCATCCTTAACCACTAATGTGTGCAGAGCCTCTGGAAATAAACAGAAGAACTCACACTGTTATCCTGGCTTTGAAGTTTAGGGAAGAGATTCAGCAGCTAGAGAGATACTGAGGATATTCATCTATTGCAGGTCAAACCCAGGGAAGGTCGGTCTCGGTGAGGTTATTGCTGGAGTTGGTTTCTTCCCCATCCACACGTGTGAGGTTTCGGGTGCAGCTGTGCAGACACGCTGGGGGCAGGATGCTGAGCCACGGGGATGTCGATACTGATCCAGACTCTCAGCTCCTATGAGAAGCATTAGCCCTCAGATAGCTGTAAGTAATAATAATCAGATTTCATGCTTATCACAAGAAAAGTCCCATCATTGTCTTAATAGCTCTATAAACAATTTGTCCCATTATTTATTTCTTTGTTTGCCAGCGCAGCAACCTGAACACAGATGGCCAGGAAATATATTTTTCCATCATGTGACATTTGGGGTCTGTTGTCAGCTTGCTTTCTGCACACTGGCAGAAAAAAGGTGGAGGAAAAGAAAACCATCAGCATAGCCAAGACCCTTGTATTAAATGTATTTGCTTGGGCTGGAAGAATGTACCTCTGAGTCAAAACTATCTTGAAATCAAGGAACAAAAATCTCTGGCTGACCCAAGGATTAATTAATTGATTAGAAGCATAAAAGATCCCACAGGAGAAACCGAAGATCATGCAGGGAGCCCAGAGCTGTGGTACTGTGGTGTGCAGGAGATCGGCTGAGGTCCAGATCACCACCCTGGGTCAGGACTCCAGCCTGGTGCTGTCACACATCTATTCCTTCCTCTACATTTTTTGTCCTGTTTCTTCCACAGGGAAATTTTACTTTTGGAACTGGGAGGCAAAGGCAGCCGGAGGTAAAGAAGCTTTTCTCCAGCTTCCCATGCTCTAATGAGGATTGTGGTTCTCAAAATGTGATGGGCAAATGAGTGAATGACAGTCAAACAACCTCCATGCAGTATAACCCACATGTTATTCAGCCCTGAAAATTATTTCAACCCGGCAATGACTACCTAAGTGGCCATGTTAGGAGGCAAAATTAAAGAGCCAATTTCAAATTCAAGAAGTAAAGGAATAAAAATGTTTGCTAATTATTTAGTTTGTGGATATTGCATCAGTGTCGATCAAACCTCATGGCATTTTTAGACAGTAAATAACATTCTCCTTATCTCAAAAATGGAAAACCTGTCAGGCTCACAATGATGAGAGAGAAGGAAGAAGATGCTAAAACACACTATAATATGACAGTGCTTGGACTGGAATTTAAATTGGTCTTGTACCTTTCAGTGGAACTAAACTCGGCTATAACCATGTTATGAAACTGTGAAAACCTCTATAGGAGCTCAAACTGGGATATGTCACACCACGAGAACAGCTGTGTTAAGAGATGACACCCCACAGGCTGACGTATTTTAAAATGACCGCTCAGCCTTTTCACTCTTAGAGAAAGGAAAATAATAATATTTATTATTTTAAAGGATATTTTTGTTTTGGGTTTTCTTACTGAAAATAAAGCTTTTGTGATCAAATAAAAAGAATTGTTACCAATAACAGTTTAATTAACAACTTTTTTGAGAGAAAAGCCTCATGTTTGGAAAAAGGGTGAATTGAAAAAGTGAATAGTTCTAATTTTCAACCAGGACAAGGCATAAGTACTTCATGCAAGGTTAAGCAGCAAGGCAGGAGTGAAGTGAGGAGACAGAACTCCTGGGTCCCTGCTGTGTGTGTGGCCCCACCCCTATACTGCACTTCTTTCCATATATTTACAGTAGTCAGGGATTTCCTACATATAGACATGGGATGAAATGAATTTGCACAGAGCTGTTCAAATAAAAAAATAATGATTACCTGCAATGAGCAAACAGAAAACAGAGAAATTTCTAAAGGAATCTGTCTCTCATATTTGATGCTGGGATGTTGATGAAATATATGTTCAGGTTTTTTTTCTCCTTGTGATAAACTTGACTCACCTTTTTTCCTAATGCCAAAGCACAAAATAGATATTTTTGTTAATTTACTAAGAAGTTAATTCTCTTTGCAATTTTTTTAGACTAATCAACGTAATGATGTTGCATAGAAATAAATTCTGGGAAAACAAATCATGCTTTTATTCATTCATTCATTCATGCAATATTCACATCTCAGCTCTTTACGGACATTATGAAGCTGTTACACACTGTAAGGTTAAAAAAGAGTTGCACAGAAAACAACTGAACTTGACTGGCAGATTCCATGAAGGTCACAGAGCACGAGGAACTTCACACAATTTCACAGAGTACTCAGGGCAAACATCTTATCCTACTGAATTCTGACAGGTGTCCACATGCAAATCCCTTCATCTGAATCCTACCAGAAGTAGGAGAAGGCTGGATGCAGATACAATCTCTCCAAATGGCCTTTGCCAGCTCTCAGCCTTGACTTCAGATATAAGCAGCTCCAAATTTAGGAAATATTCAGAACCACATTTGGAGCACACAGGAAACCTGCAATCAAATCCTACTTTTTAATGCTGGAGTCTGAATTTCTTGCTACCAACAGTGTCTGAGGGCTAAGGCAATTCCATCAGCCTGAAAGAGCAGGATGTAAAAGGCTGGATCCTCGCTAATGTCAATTAGAAGGGCTTTTGTAGCCAATCATCGTTAGAAAGGGAAGCAGAGAGGAAAAAGCTGGTGTGCAGCATCCTGCATCCGACCTGGTAGACGGACTGGCCTGACTCACAGCAGCTGCGGCAGCGGGCAGCAAACAGCCCTGAGATTAAAGGCACAGTACAGAAAAGCAAAAAAGCAGATAAAAACAAATAAATGGAAAAAAAAAAAATGCTGATCTCAGCCACATCACTGCATTTATATCACCATTATTTAATTGTTCTTTTATTGAATGAAAAACTGCAATATTTAACGTCTATTTAAACGTCCATCTCTTGGTTTTGTCTCCACATTTTTCCACTTACTCTTCACAATGGCTGTGACGTCCATACACACTACAGGCATATGTGAATTATTAAAAGCTATCTTTTCAAGAGGTCTGAGGTGCTATGAAATACCTGAAAGGGACAATGTTACAGTCGACATTCTTTCAACCATGCATTCAGTTCGTGTATTTTCCTAGATGTTTTCATGTATGTAACCAGAACTGAATTTTTTTCTGAAAGAATTAGGAGTTGCTCGGCTTTCTAATTGTAGGGCTGTTTGCCACAGCTGTCTGAGACACAAAAGACAATATATCTCAATGGGAATTTGCAAATAAAAGTCTAAACGGGGTGTGTAATACTTGTGCAAGGACCTCAATTTCAGGCTTTTTACATTCTATGACTCCCTGGATTTCAGCCATTCTGAAAAGGGTCCTCAATACCCAAATATCAGTTAAAAACCTTGTATAGTATTGGCTCCCAACATGTATGTTCCTGATGTATATTCAAAGAAACAGTTATGACCGAAGTTAAGAACATAGCTCAGTATTTACATGCTGAGAATCCTGAAGGCTGATATTTTTCTCAGCAGGACTGTGCTGAAAAAGGTGAAAATCCTACAGATGCTGAATGCACATGTTTCCTTCTGTTCACAGAATCACAGAATAGTTTGGATTTGAAGGGAAATAAAACATCATCCCGTTCCATCCCCTTTGCCATGGGCAGGGACACCCTCCACTGGACCAGCTTGCTCAGAGCCCCATCCAGCCTGGTCTTGAACATCTCCAGGGATGGCGCATCCACAGCTTCTCTGAGCAGCCTGGGCCAGTTCCTCACCATCCTCATGGTGAACATTTCTTCCTCATCTCCAATCTAAACCTACCCTCTTTCAGTTTAAAATCATCGCCTCTCATCACTACAGCCCCTCCCCATCTTTCCTTTTAAGCACTGAAAGGCCGCAATAAGGTCTCCCTGGAGCCTTCTCTTCTCCAGCTGAACACCCCAACTCTCTCAGCCTGTCCTCCCAGCAGAGCTGTTCCAGCCTCGGATCATTTCTGTGGCTCCTCTGGCCCCTCTCCAACAGGTCCATGTGTGTCCTGTGCTGAGGACCCCAGAGCTGGACCAGCACTGCAGGTGGGGTCTCACCAGAGCGGAGCAGAGGGGCAGAATCACCTCCCTGACCTGCTGCCCACGCTCCTTGTGATGCAGCCCAGGACACCATTGGCTTCTGGGCTGCAAGCGCACATTGCCGGCTCATGTCCGATCTCCATCCACCAGCACCCCCAAGTCCTTCTCGGCAGGGCTGCTCTCAATCCCTTCATCCCCAGCCTGTACCCGTGTTTGAGATTGTCCTGACCCGGGTACATGACGCTCACATTGTCTTAAATGGAAGAACGTGCAAGAATTCAACCTCAAGACTATGATCTTAACATCGATGACTTTTGACTTTCTTTACAAACTAGCTGATTGATGACACAATATTTTAATTGGCATATTGTTCATTTAGAAGGAATAAAGAGTGATTTTGTGTTTCCTTTTTCTTGTCAGTTCTGTAAGTAAAGATGCTTTTTTTTTCCCCAAATATAGATTTTTCTGATGCCCAGTGACATGCCTCATCAGCCACAGAGATAAAGAAGAATTTGCTATACAGATAACTCAGAATCACCTGTTAGAGGCAGGACAGGTATCCTTTCACTGTTCATTAGATTGATGGCTAAAACTGGTTTTATAATTACATAATGCTTCATTTTTCTGCCAGTAGCTTTGCCTTGTTATCAATATTTGAAAAGACTGTGTTTCTGAGATTCAGAAACATTTTGGATTTGGTGAGAAAAGGAGATGGTAATACAAATTTTGCTTCTAGCTGAAATGTCCCTTTTGAATTTCTTGGTGTTACTGACTGACCTCTGTCACCACCAGCACCTCCTCCTGTGTCCCACTCCTAGATGACAAGTTGCACTGAAAGGTGCCCTGCCAGCAGCCACACACCATACTTAAGGTTTGTGCTGTTTTAATTTGAGAACAAATTCATCTCAAAATCCAGTAAGCAAATGAAAAGAAAAATTATAATGGGAACCAGGATGCAGGTTGCAGTATAGAAGTCACTGCTACAAGACAGGAAATCAGCCATATGTTTGCAAGTGTAATATTTTGTGCTTTATTTTAATTCTGGTTGGCTCAAGATGGTTAGAAAGCTTTTACAAATTAGTTGAAGGAATTAGTCTGATATCTGAAACATAAATCCTACTCACTTCCCTAGTAAGAGTGGTCCTACTAGCTAAATCCATCAGTTTAAACTAAAAATCTGTTAGAACGCACTGGACAGACTCTGACAAGAATCAGCCAGGTGGGATAAACCCAGACTTACAGCAGTGTAAGTCAGGAGGATATGACCCACCTGGCATGAAAAATAAAAAGAGCACATAATGAAAAGATCTTCCAGATGCATCCAAATCCCTAAGAGGATCACTCCTTTCTGCTCATAAAAGTGAGAGAATAATGTGTTCCAGTCCTTCAGAGAGAAACTGCCACTATCAAAATTATTGTAACTAGGAAACTCATAATAACACAAATAATTTTCATACTTGAAGCAAAGTTTTCTGCTTGGCCATGATTTGATTTCAACTGCAGACAGCACGCTGACATTTACTAATGGATTAGCACATCATTCGGCATCACATCAAATATACCGCGGCAGCACAACCTCTGGCCCCACACATATGGTTGCTATTCGATAGCAATGGGACTTGCATGAATTCTGCAGCTGTGAATTTATCAGTTTGATTCCTTTTTGAGCTGGTTGTGAGCTGAGTCCTGCAGCTCTTAGCTGGGGATCTCTTTGCCATGCTCCCTGTACCCCAGACTCTGGGAAGGCTTTTTATTAATAACTTCTGCCCAGCACTTGCTCCTGAGCTGACCCCACTGAGAGGTGGGTGGTGAGTGCACGTCTTTCATCGTAACCATGAGTTCCTAAATTGCTAAAAGCATACGTCACTGAGCTTAAAAAAAATAAACTAATCAAACCTTACAGGGCCAGAGTGCTCCACAGGAAAGCAGAGCTATGTACATGTCTCCAGGTACAGACCGGGTTGGGAACTAGAGAAGAAACTGTGACTGGATGGCAAAACCCTGGCCCAGGTTGCCCAGAGAGGTGGTAGATGCCCCATCCCTGGAGACATCCCAGGCCAGGCTGGACAGGGCTCTGAACAACCTGATCTGGGTGAAGATGTCCCTGCTCATGGCAGGGGTTAGACTGGATGAGCTTTGAAGGTGCCTCCCAATCCAAACTGTTCTATGACTGGGACAGTCCTTGGGCAGTATGTCACCGAGCTGATGGAGACAGTAGGAGGGAGTGAGCTTAGGAATCCACCGTCCCTTATGTCAACAGATCCCTAAAGCTGTTATCATCTCACAGGGCTAGAGCAGCCCAGAGGTTCTTATCAGCAACCCAGCTGGATAAATCAGTGCTCTGGGAATGAGGAATTTCTCTTGCAATCTAAAGTCATTTGCACAACCCTCTACCTGAGCTGGGAGATCATTGCTGGAGCACGACCAAAGGGCAGGACCGAGTTATATTAAAAATCTGAAAGGCTTTTTATTGCTGGAAGTTGAATTCGCAGTGCAGTTTCTCATTTGATAAATCCATAGCTCTCAGCCACAGATACTTCAGGGCAGGTTTGTTGCATAAAAGCACAATGTGCTGTACTTCCAGCTCTGATCTTGGCAGATATAAATGTGAAGAATCAGTTTCTCGCTCCTTTGTTGGAAACGTGGCTGTGTGTAAATGCTGACTGTAAACTCATTTTCCATGAGGTTCATGTCCCCATTCTTTTCCTTCCACTATGTAGAAGTATCCAAAGTGCAACAGAGGGCAAAACTGATCATATGGTAAACGTGGGATGTACAGTGCATGATGATGGTATATGGGCAGTTCTTGCTCCATGTCAGAAATGTCAGAGATGACATTTGCAATAAACCAGAAAAGAATATGCAGACAGACAGATACCCTGCATGTGGATGGGACAACCTTCTGACTCATTCACTCTCTATGGAGTCACTTCCTTAGTTCATCTAAATTTGCACATCTTGACCAATTCCACTAGAGTGGATTGGGTTTACAGCTAATATTTTGGTTTTGTCCCAAGAAAGGTGAGGGTTGTTGGGACCATGGAGGAGCAAGTCCATCTGTAGCCTAAAGAACTGAATTTCTCCTTCTGCAGAAAGTGCTAAAGCAAAGGGCTTAATGAAAAATACGGGAAAATATAGACACAAAGCACTGGAGTAAGTGTGGGGAAAAGACTGTTGCATCATGTAGTTCCCCCACTAAGGCAGCAATAGGTACCAAAAGCAATTAATTTTCCAGCAAATTCATTCCACCTTTACTTCAGAGGCAGAAAGCTGACAGCCGAGTGCAGACTAAAGCACTGAACGGCTCACAACAACCAGTGAAGGATTTAGACTTGGTGGGTCTCGAGTAATCCTGTAAGTGCCCTGGAACACATCCTGCCAGCTGTGGGATTGTGGAGATTGAGACACAGACACAAGAGAGAGGCCCCTGCAAATGCAGACGTGGAAGCCCAGTCTGTATTTTCACGCTGGGCTCAGGGCTCCCACTGGTGACTGAAGCTACTGATGGCAACGTCACTGGTGGAACAAATTCAGGAATCAGCCCCCACAGTGAGCAGCTTTAAATTAACCTGATTATTTCACCCCAGGCCCTTGACAAACGAGTCTGATTTATTTAGCTCATTTGAAACAAGTTCATTTTAATGAAGTTATTTATATAGCTCCTTGATGCCATTAGCCAGATTACATGCTGTCCAAAGGGCATAATGCATGATCTCATTTCCAGCTTAAACCCCGTCTACTTCTTTCATCCTCTAAGTTAAGGAGCAGGAGTTCAGAACATATGTTCTTCCGTTTTCTCTCTAGACAGCAAAACGTCATTTGACAGCTGCCAGGTAGTATTATCAGCTCATTTAGTCACTTTTTCTCTAGCCTAGGAAATCAGATTAGAATGTGAAATATATTTCTGCTAAACTGCATGGAAATACAGGCCTTTTTAAGGTCTGGAAACATATCATTCTATCACTTTTGGAAATGGATAATGTTGTCCTGGCCACTACCCTGTAAATTGACAAATTTCGTTTACTGCTTTGATTACTTCTGAAGATTGTTCTCACCACTTTTTGCACATCATGACATGAGGAAGACATTTTTTACAATGAGGGTGGTGAAACACTGGCCTAGGTTGCCCAGAGAGGCGTCCTGGAGACATTCCAGGCTCTGAGCAACCTGATCTGGGTGAAGATGTCCCTGCTCATGGCAGGCGTTGGATTGGATGAGCTTTGAAGGTCCTTTCCAACTCAAACTATTCTGTGATCTCTGATAGGAAAAAAACAGATTGATTGTGGCTTGGGTTCCAAGCCCTACCCTGCAATGAATTTCCCAAGACATAAACTTTTTGCACCTGTATCCAACCTCCCCGACATCAGTGCATTGGCATATGGGCACAGAAGTCCACTCTCTAGAGCACCTGGCATGTCCAAGCTTTGCTCTGAACACATCAGGGAGCCCAAAATGATGGACAAGGGCACTTCAAATCAGCACTAAAATTGGGCACTGGCCCTGGGACTTGCACTGAGCCTCCTCGGTCAGCTGTGACTTCAGGTGGAATTACAATCAGCAAGATGACAATTGTATCTGAAGTCTGAAGAACTTGGTCCTGCAGGATTTGACTGACATTATGTTATTTATGAAATGTTAAGTGTGAAAACTACTACCTGAGGCCCAGATGTCCTTAAACGTCAGAGGCCTCTCCATGGTCCCTCTGATGTAAATGCAAATGTTTCTCATGATGCTGGAGGAGAGAGAAAAGTGCCTGTGAAGATTTTTGGAGGATGTTCCTGTCTGTCTAAGCTGGTCTCTGTCTCCTGAGTGCGAGGCATCCACAGGAAGTGTCAGGCACTTACATCCTAAGAGGTCCCATCCACCTGGCCATCACCTCATAACAGGTCCCTGATGGACCTGTTTCTTATTAAAAGGGAAGCATGTGAGAGGAGCACTGGTGCTCACTTCTTTTTGCATGAGAGTTGCTGCCACAATTCCTGTTCCAGGAGTTGGCAGGCTTGTGTCCGGGTGCCTCCTCAACATGGGATGTAGGTCCATGGACATGTTCTCATCAACAATGAAGCCACCAAAGAGGTTTCCAAGCTACTCTTCCTGCAACCGCTTCTGCTCACATGTCCTGCAGCCCCTCTCCTGGGGCTCTGTAACAGCTTTGTGGGGTTGTGCTGAAAACTGGGTCACTGATAAGACACAGGGCAAAGCAGAAAAACAACAAAACACCTATTTTAGACTTTTTTTCTTATCCTAGATCCTTTCAGCCATTGTTGCATTCTGGCAAGGGCAATGAAGGCTGGGGGGACATAGCTGCTCCCTCTCTCCTGACGTGGAACCAGATGATAAGCCTGAGGTAGGAAGCCTGATGCTCAGCTGGGCAAGACAAAATTGGGGTCTCCCACCCAGCTCCCTGGAATGTGTAGGGCTTTTACATTAAACTCTTATTAGAGAAACCTGAGGCCAGTGACAAAAATCCTTGTTTGGCTCCAAGTCTGCTGGAACAGGATCTTTCTTTTTCTTGGTGTTTCTGGTCTTCAGCTCTAGCATTTTCAGCTGCTCCCCAAGAACATGGGTGCAGCGCTGCAAGGACATCTCAAGCAAAGCAAGGAAACATGTGAAGAGTTTAAGCACCTCTTGGACAGCAGTTCCAGAAAGCAGATGAGGTCTATCAATGATTCTTTGGTAGCTTTATAGACCTTACAAGTTAGAGATTAAATAGACTGATCCCATCCTTCACTAATTCCTCCAAATATACCTTTTTTCAATAAAAAAGGCTTTGGTGTTGTTTTTTTTGGTGTTGTTTCGCAGAAAGAAACCACTGAGACAAACCTTGAATCACACTGTACAAGAAAAACAATCAGCAAAGGGCCACAGTATCAAGCAAGTGAGATAAAAAGAAACATTAAAAACTGGGGCAGAAGCGGCCCTCAGAGGTTGTTTATGTTGTGTCTCTGGTGTATCTACTAACAGAAGTTCCAGACTGCTATTGAAGGGAGGCTGCAAGACCAACATCAGCCCAAAGGGCAGGTTTTATAAACACAAAAAAATCCTGCATTGGGGGGAATAATGCCATGAATAACTTTTCTTCCAATGGAAAGATTTAGGTTTGGAGTTGAGTTCTGCCTGCCAGTTCTGTGCTAATCCAAGGAGATAAAAATAACACTCGCTGACATGCTTTGATAGTTGAAGTTGGAAGCAGAACAACAAAGAGGTGAAGAATTTCATTTTGTAGTAAAACAAATTTAGGAAGAAATGCGAATGAAAATACAAAGTAGATGCTGCTTGCTCACATCTAAGGGCTGAAGAAGCTGGTTCCCAGTTCCTGGATATGTCGCAGCACCATCTGCCAGCAGTGAGCAGAATTACATGATCAGTGGTACATTTTGCCTGAAGATTTTGTCCCCTTCAAATGCACGGGAGCTTTGTCATTGCATTCATGGTAACCAGCATTTGACAAGCACTACTGAAAAGCTGAACCCACATGAAAGCTAAATCAACCTGCAACTCCAGAACAGGATGCGTTTTTCCAGAGTGGAATACATCAGTCTCCTCAGAGAGTTCAAGACCATGACGATGTATCTCCGATTACTAGAATTTTATGGATTACATAGGCCAAGGGACCAGCTCTTGTCCCCTGCATTGTCCCTCCCTCCCCTGCCCAACTGCTGCTCCCCTGCCCATCCACCGCCCCTGCGCACAGTCGGTGTGGGATGCCACGCAGAAAGCACCCGCCCGCTTCTGCCCATCCCTCCTACAGCAAGAACTAAATTTTGCCACCTTCTCCTCATGCCTCCTCCTGCTATCAGCGCCTTTGATTTCAGTGGCACACAGTCAGTCACTTCCCAACTGGGATCCATCTGCTCCTCCCATCTGCTCTGTCCCTTACTCTCTCTTTTCTTCCACCAGGGATTCTGTGAAGCCTCGTTCCTTTTCTTCTCTTACTGCCCATATACAACCACCTTATAGAAACTGGTTCCTCCATCCTGTTCTCCTGGATGTTCCCTCCAGCCACCAAATTCTTTATGTTTACAGTGAACTGTGCAGCTCCCTTTCTGCTAGACTCACTCCATCATCCTGATGCCACTGGCAGCTCAGCCCCATGTAGACCTTGATGGTAGCTTGCCCTCTTCTGACTATCTCTGGGACTCTGTTCTTTCTTCTTCTTTATATTTAGCTGTATCAACACAAACATTGCCAGGCTCGGGTTAGGTTCAGTGGGATCACTACTGCTATGGCCCCAGTCTGTGAGGAGAGCTGGGCACCTCTTGATGGCAACCCAGGTGGTAATTGCACTTGCCCATGTGGCCCAGACTGTCTGTGATCCCCATTCAGGTGCCATAGTAGGGGTTTCAGGAAAGAAAAAGAAAGGAAAATGCCCTTTTGCCCAGTTCCAGACTGTGTATCGAGGTTCCTGCATACACAGACATTCTCTAATATTTTCCAGGACTCTGATAGTGGGTGAGTGACGCAGCAGCCACTCAAAACATCACCAGAGGCTTTCAAGGTGGGTCAGTCCATTACAGCCTCACTCAGGTGCAAGTGAGGACATGTATGAGATTGTCGCCAAAGACAATGTCTCAAAATGAGTAGCCGCTCTCTACAGCATTCTTCTTAGGCCAGGCTGCAAGGTAATAATTTTTCTTACAGGAGATTCACTCTGCCATGTGGAAGCCACACAAGCTCACACTCTGCTCTGTTACTCCTTCTCTGGCATCTCTTCTATGGCAGCTCTTCAGAGCCTGAGCAATCCTCCAGAGCCAGCACCTACCAAACTGTGAGCATATAAATGAGCATCTGTTATACAAATACTAGATTGTTTATATAAAAGATATTTTTATATAAATAAGTAATGAATATATTTGCTATATTCATACGTAATTAGATACATATATACATACACAGAAATCTATGTAAATATGAATAATCTCATAAAAAAAAAACAGGAATCAGACTGTTTGCAGGGTGGTGCAGTGAGGTGTCTTTCCCTCTGGGTTTGTTCCCTCCAGCTTGTGCCAACTACTACCCCCACTCAGAAATTCCTTGCTCTAGGGAGTAACATCTCCATGTCTGTAACAGCAACATACAGTTCCTTGGGAAAGGATGGAAAAACATACATACAAATGCTTAGTCAGGGGATAATACACAGGAGATTCTCCAGTTCTTCTCTGTGGACTTGCCTTTTGCTTGGAGGAATATTTTTATGGCTGACATGAAGATGCCTTTTTGGAATGTGAATCCAAAACCGCTGCTCACTACCCTGACACCTGTCAGTGCCATTGGGAATGGATGGAGTTAGAGCAGCAGACGGTTGGTGGGTCAAATCAGTGGTTCAGCTCTACCAGCCCAAAGTGAGAGAGGGAGATTCTCATGCTAAGCGCGCACAACAGATAAATAAAAGCATCTAAATGAAGAGAACCGCCAGAGCTGTGGATTGCAACAAGCCGGGGAAAAAGGCACAATTAAGTGACAGCATCTTTCTGTGAAACTGCAGACAAGAGTAAACCAGTCCAGGGTCCAAAGTGGGACCAGTGCACCAGACTGCATTAAGCAAGACACATCTTATATACCAAGGCAGAGCAGAAGGACCATTCCCCTGTGAGCACCAAAGCTCCTTCTGATGTCAGGGCAGAGACATAAAAATGAAAACCTTCCTGGTGAGATCCAGTCCACTGAAATTAGTACCTCCTTCTGCATTTAATGTTTTCATAGAACTATAGAATCATAGAATGTCCTGAGTTGGAAGGAATCCACAAAGATTGAGTCCAACTCCTGTCCCTGCACAGGACAATCCCAAGATGCACACCATTTGTCCAAGGATGTTATCCAGTTTCTTTTTGAACACTGTCAGGCTTGGGGCCGTGACACCTCCCTGGGGAGCCTGTTGCAGTGTCCAGCACCCTCTGCGTGAAGAACCTTTTCTAATGTCCAACCTAAACCTCCCCTGGCACATCTTCGTACCATTCCCTTGGGTTCTGTCATTGATCACCAGAGAGAAGAGCTCAGCGCCTGCCCCTCCTCCTCCCTTGTGATGAAGCTGTAGCCGCCATGAGGTCTCCCTTCAGTCTCCTCTTCTCCAGGCTGAACAAACCAAGTGATTTTAGCCACTCCTCATACGGCTTCCCCTACAAACTCTTCACCAACTTCGTACCCCTCTCTGGACACTCTACAGTAGCTTTGTGTCTTTTTTATAGTGTGGCACCCAGAACTGTACACAGTGATCCAGGCGAGGCCGCACCAGTGCAGGGTAGAGCAGGAATGGTCCTGTACCCCTCTACTGCAGGACAGGGCTTACCTGTTGGGACAGGAACGGAGCAGCTTCACCTTAAATGTTTCTCTGAAAGTACATCTCAGTGGAGCTGAGGATGGGAGGTGGCTGCTTGTCTCAGAACAAAAATACTTTGTGGGAAAATAAATTAGGAGCTTAAGGGACTTCCCAGACAGGGGAGCCCAAAGAGGTTAGGCCAATCCGAAGCATAAGCAGTCTGGACTGCCCACTGGGATCCACGGCACTTCAGTGTTTAAAACAATTTACGTAGGTTTTAGGTACGCTGATCCCAGACAGTTAACACGAGAAAGACAGAAAGAGAGGGTTGTGCAAAATATCTCCTGTACCTCTGCTCCTTGCTTTGACTTGACAGAAGGGAGATCCCTGTGTCACTTCATCTGTGCCATCCAACCATCCCTGCAACTGCTCCCTCAACCCATCCTCCCACCCTGGGGTGCCTGTCTCCCTAACCCGAGAGGCAGAAGGCAGCATGCCATGAATTCATACCCCAGCCCGTGGATTTGACAATATAACCGAGATCCAAGATTTTATTTTCTAGCTACATCAAAATATGCTTCAGATCTTCCAATATGGACTACTACTCCTCTCTGTCACCTGCCTCATATTGAAATCATACACACCCTTACGGGGCAGTTCAAAATCAAGGCAAGCCACAGCCCTTGTCATCTTGTACATCATCCACCCTGCCCACCTCCCAGTATTTAATACATATAATTCAAGGCCTTCTTTAACTTCTACTTTTTGCATTTCTTCTCTCTAATCTTGAAGAATAAAACTTTTTTCCTTTTATTAAGAAAAAGGATCTATACCAAGCTTTCAGTCTTATATAGTTTCTGTCACCATCCATGTAATCAGATCTAGGATTATTAAGTATATGCTTTTCCTTAAGGATTTATGGTGAGTCAACAGCTTGGTGATCCTCAGTCTCAAATCTTATCGAGCATTGCCACAGTCTCACTTTTCCCCTAACACCAATGAGGGAGCAAGTGTTCTGTGCCTGCAGAACAATGCTAATTTAGCTTTAACTTCATCACAGCAAAAGGAGAAAAGTTCCATCCCTGAGATGCAACTGGTGGTTCCAGAGCACATACCAGCAGAGACACGTGGGAAAAAAAATGTATGGATGGTATGGATGGTTAAAAAACATACTGCTACATTAAAAAATGGATTGTTAAGTCCATAGCAATATATATTATATGCATGTCATTGTTCCCTTAACACGGCTCAGGATGCATGAATCTCATTTCCTCCACAGAACAAGAGTCCATTAAGAGTATGATTTCATCCTGTTCATGAAACACCAGAGAACTGCAGTCATTGCTTTTTCTACAGATACCTTCAACTTGATATAAAGTAAATGTTCCCAAGTGTGGTAATATAATGTATCTGGGAGGTATCACCTTTCAGTGGTGCCCAGCAATAGGATGAGGGGTGACGGGCACAGACTGAAGCACAGGAGGTTCCATCTGAATATGAGGAGAAACTTCTTTACTTTGAGGTGCCAGAGCCTGGAACAGGCTGCCCAGAGAGGTTGTGGAGTCTCCTTCTCTGGAAACATTCAAACCCACCTGGACACCTTCCTGTGTGATCTGCTCTGGTGAACCTGCTTTAGCAGGTGGGATGGACTGGATAATCTCCAGAGCTCCCTTCCAACCCCAACCGTTCTGTGATTCTGTGATTTCCATTGCAAAAAACAGGGAATGACAGACAAAGAGAGGTCATAACCACCAAACTGTGCAAAAACTCTTGCAGATCTGTGATTAAAATACAGGATGGTGGCATATAATTCCCAGTGCCCCAGTCACAAAGTTTATCACCATCGTATCTCACTACAACACATCCTAGAACAACACCACTATGTAAAAGCTATATCTAAAAGCTCTCAAGGTTTGGGGGACAATGACACTGAAGGTTCACCACATAATTAGCCAAAAGGCAGCTTTGTGATGTAAGTGCGATGAGATTTTTACACATAAAAACACAGGCAGGGGATTCCACTCACCCTCTTGCCTTGATGTACCCAGTGACTCTGTGAGGAGGCTCAGCGAGTGACTTTATTTTTACTAACCCCACGAGGTGGTGAGCATCACAAGCTGCACACCACTAGACACTTCTTTATTCTCATTTTTAAAGTTCATTATGGATTAATACGCCTTTTTTTTTTCTTTCCTCGGGTCGTTAGGCGGGAGGGAAAAGGAGAATATAAGTGTAAGTATATATATAAGTATATCAGTATAAGTTGGGGAATGACCTATTAGAGAGCAGCGTAGGGGAAAGGGACCTGGGGGTCCTGGTGGACAGCAGGATGACCATGAGCCAGCACTGGGCCCTTGTGGCCAAGGCCAGTGGCATCCTGTGGTGTATATAGAAGGGGGGTGGTCAGTAGGTCAGAGAGGTTCTCCTGCCCCTCAACTCTGCCCTGGTGAGACCACCCCTGGAATATTGTGTCCAGTTCTGGGCCCTCAGTTCCAGAAGGACAGGGAACTGCTGGAGAGAGGCCAGCGCAGGGCAATGAAGATTATTTAGGGAGTGGAGCATCTCCCGTATGAGGAAAGAATGAGGGAGCTGGGGCTCTTTAGCTTGGAGAAGAGTAGACTGAGGGGTGACCTCATTAATGTTTATAAATACGTAAAGGGTGAGTGTCAGGAGGATGGAGCCAGGCTCTTCTCGGTGACAACCAATGGTAAGACAAGGGGCAATGGGTTCAAATTGGAACACAAAAGGTTCCATTTATATTTGAGAAGAAACTTCTTCACGGTGAGGGTGCCAGACACTGGAACAGGCTGCCCAGGGGGGTTGTGGAGTCTCCTTCTCTGCAGACATTCAAAACCCGACTGGACACCTTCCTGTGTAGCCTCATCTGGGTGTTCCTGCTCCGGCAGGGGGATTGGACTGGATGAGCTTTCGAGGTCCCTTCCAACCCCTGACATTCTATGATTCCGTGATTCTGTGAAGCGCGGATGGAAACTACAGCTTTTCCCTCAGGGCTGGGCACAGCGACCCTTTCCCGCCTCCCGGGCAGCGGAGACGGCAAAGCCTCCGTGCGCTTTCTCGCCCCATCGCTCCGGCGGACCCCGCGCCGTGCGCTTTGTGGCGCCGCGGCCGAGGCGGAAGCGACGGGCTGGGCTGGGCGGCGGGCCCTTCCGGCGGGCTGGCGGGCTGGCTGCGCCTCGCCCCGCCGCTGCCTCCGCCTCCCCCACTCGCCGCTCGCTGCCGCTCGGCGCCTCCATCCTGGTACTTGGGATCTCCATCCTGGTTTCTCAAGTGCCCGGACCCAAAACAGGAAGTAAGTGCGCGGGGGCCTGCGGGCTGACAGGGCCGGGAGCGGCCGGGCCGGGGCGGCGCAGCGCGGCGGTGGGATGAGGGGATCGGCGGGGAGAGAGGCGGCCATGTCCGGCCCCGCTCCTCAGCCTCCGGCCGGACTGCGCCGGGCCGGGTTGGGCTGGCAGAGGAGCCGGCAGCGGTCTCGTCCGGCGCCGCCGTCTGCCGAGAGAACGGGAAAATGGCGGCGGAGGTGGCCCGGGACCAAATGGCGGCGCTGGCGGCCGGGGGGCAAGGGGGGTGAGGCGGGCCCTGAGGCGCGGCCTCCGCCCCGGGGCAGAGCTGGGCGCTGGGGCCGGGCTGTGTCCCGCCGGTTCTGCCGCGGTGCCTGTTCCGTGTCCCCGGTTCCCGTGTCCCCGGGCGCTGCCGGCAGCGCTGCGCAGGGAGAAATTTGGAAGCGGGGTGGGGCGTGTGCAGCAAAATGGGGAAAACTTGCAAATTACCAAACCTCAACTCCATTGGGAGGGCAGGGGAAGGGTGGCGTGCGGGGTTGGTTTTGTTTTGTGTTTTGTTTTTTTTCTTTTTGCTATTTCTGTTTTAAACTCCCTTTACCTGATGTCTATAATAAAAGACCACCTGCATGAACACGTTTCAATCTCCCGATTTCCCCTCGCTGAGTCTGCGGTTGGGGTATCCTGAGCTTGTGGTTTTTATCTGGTTTGTTTTATTCTTTCTTTTTTTTTTCTTTTTTTGCCAGCGAGAGTTGTGATTTGAGGTTGCTTGGGGCTTTGTTTATGAGTCTGAAATGTGTAACTTTGCCAAGATCAAGACTTTAATCTAAAAGCAGCACCAGGCTTTTCTGCACTAGAGTTATGCTCCCTCTTTTGCCAAAATAAAAGATTCTGGTTGGACAGGCCTTCCCCCCCCACCTTTTTCTTTTTTTTTAATTTTATTTTTTTTTCTCTCTTTTTTTTTTTTCTTTTCTCTCTTTTTAGAGATCTCTTTATTCTTGGTCATGGACTTAGACACACTGAAGTGTCTTACAGTTCTAGCTACCTCTTTAGCTGATAGATAGTATTTGTGTGTATTTATTCACAAAGAGTTCCCATTGTTCGGCTCCACCTGCCCATTGTAAGTTACGTTTTTAAGTAATCTAGAAAATGCGTTTTGTTTGCCAGCACTTTCCTGGTCATTGATGTAAGTTGGCTTCTTGACAGCATAGTTAAAATCCCATTGCAGGACCAGGACGTGTTTGCTTTGGAGTGAGATGGACAAATCAGAGTCAGATTCTGATTTCCACCATTCCACATGAACATAATAATAGCAAGAACTTCATGCTTGTTTTCCAGATACTTACTGAAACTTTCTAGATGATGTTTATGATTTACTGAAAATACTGAACATTAATTAAAACTCCTTATATAGAACACCTAAAATTAACTGATTTTTGGCTTAAACACTTAAAATTATAAAAGGTGGATGTATAAGAGACAAGAACCTCCATGTGTCTGTACTGTATTTTACATTTCGTAATAATCCCCTATTTATGTGCTTGTCTGTTCATCAGAAAGCAGCAGAGCCGTGGCTTTGTTTATCAATCTCACGCCTCATACAATTAGGATAACAATCATCTTTTCATATTTTATTGCACACTAAATTTCTGCCCGTTGTTTACAAAAGTGAAGTTGTTACTGGAATTCTTAGAATGAAGCTGAATTTACATGAAAGAAAATATTTGTTTTAGTATGTATCAGTCTTATCAAGATTTTTATCCATAGTCGTAAGGCTGTGCCTGAGAGCCATTTTCTGTTACTGAAAAAGGAAGCTTACAGCTTTCTGTGTTTTTCTCTTTTGAAAGATCTGGGACTTGGCGTTTTGTTTTGTTTTGTTTTGTGTGTCCCGTCCCCCCCTCCCCGTCCCCCGCTCCTCGTGTCGCGTCCCCCCCCCCCCCCCCCGCCTTGTGACATTTAAAGCACGTTCGGTGCTTTTTATTAAAATATCAATGGATGGAATTGAAATCATGGAGTTCTGCCAAATTTGGATCGATGCAAATGCAAACAGTTTGTCCCATTGTGTCTCCCTGTTTCTGTGATGGTCCATTTCTTTAAATACCCCTAATGAGTATAAGTAATTTCATACGATACAGTTTAATAAATCTTTGTGTGTCTTGAACTCAGGTATTTGGTTCCTTCTGTTTGCTATCTGTCCAGTTTGGTTCTCTCTTAAATCCATTGTTGCAGCTGTTAAAGACTATTTCCATGTGGTGGATTTTTAGATCTGAGTGGAACCCACTTAGCGTGTATAAAAGGTTTTTTGTTGAATAATCTTAGAATTGGCACTAGTTGAATAGTAAAAACTCCTAATCATGTAGTTTAAGTATAGACTACATAAGAGCCATGGTATGGAACACACTAAACACTGAGGCTTCCTTGAATATGAGGTATATGGGTCCTGTAATGACTTTGTTTCTTTTGTGTTACTCTTGAATTAATGCCTTCAAATCCCAGTGCATCCCATGTGGTTGTTCCAGTTAAATGCCTTAATAGCCAGAAGTCTCCCTTAAATAAACTTCAATTTTTGCTTCTTACAGTACTTAGTGCAATGTGCTTTTTTTCTTTTCGCCCAGTGCAGAAAACACAGCCTTTAATACAGTTTCATGTAGAAATTTGGAAAGATTTACAACAGTCCACAGAAGACTAGACATAACATTCAGTTAATAACTAGGCATAATGACAGGATTCTGTCTGCAAGGGTAAAAATACTGTTTCTTATAAGTGCTTAATTTCTACTGCCCACAGAATAATTGAGCCCATCTGCCTGATGAAGATGATTTAGAATTACAGTAATTGTGTATAAAAATGTTCAATTTCTTTGTAACTTGGTATAAAGTCAGATTGGTGGGGGAGGAGGTTTCTGCCTAAATATGCTGCATGTTTCCCAAATAAATAACTGTCCTATTATGTGGCTTTAGTGGAAAATTTATATTTGAATTCTATATTAAATTATTGTTGTAGGCAAAGTATTTTCTTGTCTGTTTGGTTGCATGTTGAAACCTGTTTAAAATTATAATGCAACTCTTAAAAATGTTTGATTTGGTAAATGCACCCAAAAACCTAACAAGCCAAAAAGTGCATATTAAATTTGCACTGATTTCTAAGCTGCTATCTTAGAAGTTTAAGATTACATTATCTTCACTGTATTTCATCATACACATCCTACTGTTAAAGTATGTGCATACAACAATGTTTCTTTCCCCCACAAGCTAACAACCTTCTTCAGAATATAAAATATTGGTGATAGATTAGTATCTTTATAAAGACTGTTTGAATCAAGGATTAAAGAAAAGCCTTAGGTGATGCATTTAAAATTAAAGCAAGCTTTTTGTTTTAAGTAGAAAGCAATGCCTTTTCAAAAGCATACCTAGTGAAGCTGTGAAAAGAAGGTTGTTTTTTAGAGGTGATGTGACTACTTGTGTTGTCATTCTCACTTATTAAGCAACGTTGGCTGTCACTAACTTTGTGTTTAATGGGTTCGAGAGTGGGTGTGTAGTGGGTTTGCAGGTGTCTTTATTAAACAGAATTTGCATGGCCTGTCCTAAAAGACCCCTGTGGTGGCACAGCTTCGGCTGTCACCCCGTGATAAATCAGGGACATTGGGCAAGTACTGTCCCTGCAGCCCCGTCAAAGAAGCTGCAACAGCGGCGTTGTCCCTTTAGCAGCACTGTGCTTCCTCCACTGAGCTCATCGTCAGCCCCAGGTGGTCCTGTCATATGTCGTATTTGATATATCTTCAGCATACATGGTAGTTCCATCATTATTTAAGTGCAGAGTGGGGATTTTCATAAGATATGGAGATTGTTTCCTGTTCACACTGAAGAACCACCGCAGTTAACTCAATTATTGGTTTTTTGTCTTCTCACCATTTGTTCACCAATTCATGTCTTTATTGGTTAATGCCCCTCTCCTGGGTAAATGTATCTTGAAAAAACAAGTTTGTTTCCTTCCGGTTCTTTGTATTTGTATAGTCTAATGAATAAAAAACAATGTCCAAAACATGCATTTGACTTTGATTTGACTCCTGATGTTCTTTGCAGTCAGTTTTCAGTTGAGGTCTAAGGCCGTATCCATTAAAGTTGATGGGAATTTTCCAATCAAATCAAGGATTTGGCTCTTCCTACCTTCTTATTGAAGCTTGGTTATGATTAGTGCATTTACTCAGAAAACTTGAAATACGCTAAATGTCAGGTATCTGTCACAGAACATTCTTGTTTAGTCCTGTTACAGCTGTTTGTCTGGAAGTGCCAGGGTAGCAGCTGCTGATCGTGGTGGATCTTCCTCCCCACCTTTGATGGAAGTGCCAGGTTTGGATTTATGGACCCCATTTATGCCATGTCCTCTTCTAATGTGGTGAACCAGCAAATGGACAACGCTAATTATTCTGTGGTTTTGACTTGGAAGCCTAATCCTATAATCGTGTTCTTTGATTCTCAGCAAGTCCTGAATAACTGGTGAAGGAATGGCCCTGGTTTGCTCTCTCTGTGTTCAGTTTTCAGTATTTTGTGTTCAGTTTTCAGTATTCTTTCAATAAAAAGAAGGAACGGTCTTCTGCGGATGATGCTGTAGTTTCCATTGCTTCTAGATCAGCTTTAGGTGAAGTGTGTGATTGACACAACGTGTTTTATAAAAATAAACCTCGTGTCTTTCAAATATTTATAGTGGTGAGGATAAAAATAGGTACTTTCAGCCGATTATAGAAAAATGAATGTTATCACTATCTGTTCACTTAAAATTAAAGAAGAATCCTCCGTGGCATTTTAGGAAACTTTGGGAATTTTTGCTGCAGTGTTCCCTGTAGTAAAAGTTATTCAGAACGTACATATGAACATGAAAAAGCGAATGTGTTTCTTTTGGCCGTCCAGAATTATCCAATTTCTTCACTCCCGAAAAGCCAAATTAATAACTGCAAACTGGGTTGAAGAAGTTACAGTCTTCTCATTTAGCTGTAGCATGTTTGATTTCTTTCTTAGTGTTTTGGAGTTAAGGGTGCTTCTTAAAAATCAGGACTGCAGCTGTGCAGCCGACATCGCTTCTAGTGAAGGATGCGCAGAGACAGTAAAACACAGATTAATCCCAGGAAAGTTATTGCCTTCTACACTTGTATGTGGCAAAGAGCTATTGCTGATGGTAGATAAGAAAAAAATTTGAGAACCCTCTGATTTAAAATGTCAACAGTATCTGAAACTTTTGACACATTCAGTGTAGGAATCAGTCACTACATGTGCTTAAAGATGTGCCAGATCTTCATTGAGCTCGAGAGGTGATAAGTAATTTCATTGAAAGACTGGCAGTGGTTTTATCCTCCCCCAAAAAAACCACTGCTCTTGGGAATCTTCAATACAAAGGAACATGTTCTCTGATTAAAAATTAAATCATTTCCTGCTGAAGCAATATTGTTAACATTATACAGGGGATTTAAAATCTTGGTTTTATGTTCCACGTACATAGTGGGGTATCCCTGCCTGGTACATGGAAGCTTTGTAATGTGTGTGGGTTTTTTTTAACCTATAGGCAATGATTTTTTTTTTAACAATGTAAGTTAAAATTGTTGGTAACAGTATTTTAGCTTCAAAATAAAAGTTACAAGTCATTTTTTCCTGTTAGCGTGAGAAAACATACGAAACACTGAGCACTTCAAGGAGAAATAAATGATACTTACTTTTAACAAATCTCTGTCAAATACAATCGCCAAACACAGGTGCTCAGAACTGATTAAATCATTGCAAAGCTTCGTGATGTTTTAGATGTTATTTTCATGTAGCTTCTGCAGCAGATTTCTTTATATTTGATGGATTAGAATTATTTTGTGGAGTTTTATTTCTAAATCAGTAGTAGTGCTAGTTTACATTGAAATTCTTATAGGCTTTGGGTTTCTTCATGGTATTTTTATAGTGGAAATGAGATTATCAGAAGTACTTTTTATTACCCTAATTAACTGACTTCAGTGTGTACTGCTTATCCTGGATAACTTATTTTCTGAGTAATTTTTTATACTGGTGATTGCCTGCACCCAATTTTTCTGTTGCTTCAATGGTAAAGAAGAAATACTAGCTTCAAGAGTTGGTTATATGCATGGAAAGAGAATAACACTTCACAACTAAGCAACCTGTAAGCGCAGCTATGAGTAGTGTGACACTACAAGAATATTTCTCAATCCTACTAGCCGTAGGTTATACCATAGTAAAATGATTAAATGAGCAGTGAAACAAATATTAGTGAGACAAAAAGTATCAGATGTGGAGAATTTAGAAATGCTGAAGAAGTAATAGCCTAGGTTTGTGTTAAAAAAAAAGGTCATTGTAGATTACAAGTGCTCCTAAATATGGAGTTTAGGTACTATTTTTAACTGGAAAAGCAGATTTGGAGCTATGTGATATGACCCTGTGCAAAGTATACGTATGCAGGAAAAGTAAAGGTGGGTGAATGTCTTAAACCGTGGGGTTTTTTTCATGTGAAAGGACAGATGTTCATAATTCTCTGCAGGAGTTTATGCTGGTTGTTTGAGATAAGGGATGCAGCATTATATTCAATGTCTGAGTGCAGAAAACTAACCTGTGTGTTGCTCTTTCAGGTTTGAGTATGAGCACAGTTGAAGAAGAGTCTGACACAGTGACAGTAGAAACCGTGAACTCTGTGACTTTGACTCAGGACACTGAAGGGAACCTTATACTTCATTGCCCTCAAAATGGTATGGAATTGTATTGCATAGTATTTTTTTCTTATTTTTTCATTGATCCAACCATTGTACTTCCCTGCCTTCAAATTCTGTGAGGTACTTGAATTCTGCTTACTATGCTGCGATTTGTTCTGTTTCAGTTTAAAGAAGGATAAAGTGTCAAATTAGGTGTCAGTCACAAAATTATGTATGTATATGCCCAACAAGCGTACAGCTATTCTGATTTATTTTAGTGGAAATGGGTTCTTAGAACTAAGCGCGTACCCAAGTTTGTGTAGACTTAAAGATGTAATGAGCTGCAGATGGAACGTACAGAGAAAATCTGTGTTGAAGAAAGCATGTGAATTGTTACAGCCCATAACTCAGACCAAGTTCCTGGGCAGCAGTAAAACACCGAACCAACCTATCACATGTGCTTCTACCTTGTGTTTTGGTCCACTTTGTTAACAGATCTTGGTCCAAAGCTCCACTTTGTTAACAGAAAGTAACCTGCGTATGTTTTTGTTGTTAGAAACTGATGAAGTAGACTCTGAAGACAGCACTGAACCTCCACACAAGAGGCTTTGCTTATCAGAGGATGATCAAAGCCTTGATGATTCCACTCCCTGCATTTCTGTTGTTGCGGTTCCAAGTAAGTTCTTTTGAGTTTATGTACAAACTTTTCTGTTGGTAAAAGTTAAATGTCGACTCTTTGGATCACATTAGAATATTTTTGCATGTTTTTTATTTAAAAAATTTCATTAAAATACTAAGATATAATCTTTACCTCTCAGAGCCTTGGATAGTTTTGCAGCAATTGTTATCTAGACAGTACTGGCAAAGTAAACCTGCCTTACTGATAGAGAACTGCAGGCACTGGTACATTGAATAACTTGAAGGATAAGTGAATGAACAACAAACCAGATGCTCTCCTTCTGCAAAGAGAGGTTAAGTCTTTTTAATGATCAAACAGTATAGGTAGTATTTCATGTTTTGTAATATTGAGATGAATGGCCTTTTTAAGGTAGAGATTGTTGTGCAAAAGGTAGGCTGAGTACTGGGTTAGGCTTAAGGAAGTTGATTCAGTATTAGATAGTTCAGTATATTCAGTATAAATAGTTCAATATAAGGGAGGAACAACCAGATCTAGCAAGTTAAGACACCAATTTACAATACCTAGAGCATCTCTTTATTTGGTGGACCTTAGTAGAAATGCCTTAGAAGTAAAGGCATTATAATGTTGAAGGAAAACGGGGGGAAAAGAATGCAGTTGAAATATTTGAACATTGTCCTTTAGTAATTTGAAAATCCCAAAGACAGGGCTGGAAAGGAATCATAAATACCGTACCAAATGTTTGCACTGAATCAAACACCTTTTATTTATATGTATCACGTTAGGCCTCTAGATACAGTCAAGTGTAAAACTGAAGGCTTCAAAACCCATAGTTAAATTTTATGAAGAGGAACAATTGATAATAATTTTGATGATTTTACTATGTCTACAAATAAATACAGAATAATACCTCTTTAAAATTTCCAGGGCAAAGGAAGCAATTTAAAAAAGGTGTAGCTTGCCTAAAAAATCTTACAGAGAAATCTTACAACTAACTTAGCCATTCTCAAGTTTCAGAAAATGATCAGAGCTTTGAGGTGACCATGACTGCTACCACTGAGGTAGCTGAAGATGAGATTAATGAAGGAACCGTTACTCAGATACAGGTACAGTAAAACTTCAAAATTGATGTACATTTTATATAAATTGAAATGAGAAAGAGGTTATTTTTAATATGAAACTACTGTATTTCAACTTGGATCTTGTTTGTAAAATGTCGTGCCTTTGAATCATTTTATATATGAAAGAGGTTATTTGTAGCGTAACTTACTGCCCAAAGAACAAAACAGTAAACATTAATAGACGTAATCCTGATAATTACTTGCTCTGTGGTGATCTGCATAGAAGACAAGTTCACCTGTTATTTCTGTCATTCTTCGATTATAAATTAAACTTTATAACAGGCCTAAATGTGCCTTGTCTTGTCACCAGTCCTAACAGTTACATGCAGTTCTCGTGTGTTTACTGTGTTTAAAAGTTCCAGATTGGAGATGCTAGACATAGTTCTCTTTCCACCAAAACCAATGAGACTCTTCCTCTTCACTGTTCAATAAACAGGATGAAGAATTAACTCTCACAGCATCTATATGTTAAGATGCTAAATCTTACTCAGGTGTCTTAAGAAAGGTGAATGTACTTTTAATGCCATATCTAAAACGTGGCACTTTCTGAGCAGTCAGCAAGGTAACTAAGTGTGCTACTTTCATTTTCCTTCAATTTATGCCTCCATGTTAAATGCAAGGTGATAGAACTGAAGATCTTACTGGATGATTTCTTGTTGGTCTTTTCAAGATTCTTCAGAATGAACAGTTGGATGAAATCTCCCCAATGGGCAATGAAGAAGTGTCAGCTGTTAGTCAAGCCTGGTTCACAACCAAAGAGGATAAGGATTCTCTAACAAATAAAGGTAAGTTATTTCAAATTCAGTTCTCCTGTGCTATAAAAAGGTAAGCTATTCTAGATCTCTCCGAACATTTTGCAGGTTGCATAAAGTAATGTCCGATCTGGCTTTTTTATTTAAGATATTTGAGAAGACTGATTCTAAAAATGCTGAGATGGAATGAATTAAGTGTGTACCCTCCCTCTTAGGCTTATGTTTGTTCCGTTTGCACTTCTACCTGGTTAGGAGATGGGAAGCTGCAGTCAGAAAATTAATCTGTGCTCAGGTTAATACATCTTCCTCCAAATAGGGCTTATTAGTCTGGCTGCTGTGTTGTGATTCATATTAAACAGTTTCTGGAATGGAATTCCTTCAGAAGTGGGGTTATGTAGGCCAGGATCTACTGAAATAATCACCACTACTCCTAAAATTGCCACCCCACTGGCATTCCTCCTTTTCAGAATGTGTCTGTGTAATCATGAAGTAGCTGCTGAACCTTAGAGGTTTGGGGTTTTGTTTCTTGTGGTGTTTGTTTGTTTGTGGTTGGTCAGTTGGTTGTTTTCCCCCATGGGAAGTGCCTTTCCAAACCTAGAAAAACATCTTATTGACAAATGAAGATGTTGTCTCTCCAGTTTCCTCAGTCTCTCTGCTATTTTTCCTACTCTGAATTTACCTCTTTCAAAGGGAAAATAATTTAAATCTTTTACAGTCAGTCCAAAGCAACTAATTTTTTTATTATAAAACTTTAGGGAAAAAAAAGTAATGCTTTTCTTTCACAGAAGTAAATGATCTCTTACTCATTGAGTTCTGCTTCAGAGAGCCGAGTGTACTGCTGAGTGAGTGAAAAAATGTGGGTGAAACGCAGAGAGATGTGTTAGATGTGGAAAATGCAAAGAAAGGGAGCTGAGCAACTCTGTGATTGACCATTTCACTCACTAATCCCAAATGTGCACTGACAGTTGCTTCTAACAGCCAAGAAGTAATTTCTCCCCATTTTCTCTGTCCTTATTTGTTAGATCTATAGGGCTTCAAAGCTATTCAGCATTCAGTCCAAGGACTGGGGTGGAGATGGGATGGCAAAGAGATCCCTTTGCATCACAGCACTGAGGCAGCTGGGTAGAAGTAGAGAGAAATCATGTTGCTAGAGTTGCTGTGCTCCATGGTGAGAAGAAGCCCAGAGATGATGGTCATTCCAGTAGCCAGTGGTGAAGGACTTTGGCTGGGAGCAGCATATTCTCAGCTGTGACTGGAGGACCACGTACTGGTGATTTGGCAGAGAAATTACTGTTTTCACGTGACTTGGTGGCCTCATGTTTGATGTGTGTCTTGTTAAGCATATTAGAAACTTCCCGCGTTTAGGATCATAGAATCGTTTTGGTTGGAAAAGACCTTTAAGATCATCAAGTCTAGCCGTTAACCCAACACTGCCGAGTCCTTTTGTTCCTTTTGTAGCCATATCACAGATGAATCAAGTGACCGCACATCACAAGTGGCATTTACAGTTGTGAATGGATGAGGGCACTAAATCTGGTGATTCTAATTAAGACATGAATAATTTGAGGAAGACATTTCCAAGAAAATATATAGAATAATGGAATCATTTTGGTTGGAAGAGACACTCAGGATCATCAAGTCCAACCATAATGTAACTCTAGCACTAAACAATGTCCCCAAGAACCTCACCTATATGTCTTTTAAACACCTAGAAATATATCTAGAAATGTGTTTGAGAATCCATGCTAGCTGAACCTTTATTGGGGTCTCTGTGCTGCCACAGAGATGAGCTGTGAAAGAACCCCCCTGTGCATCTCCTTTTACAGTAGCTGGGAGTTCAACATGTGTTGCCTGAGCTCATCATTTTATAGCAGCCTCCACCTGGTAATGCTTTTTCTGAAGACCTGTGGGTTATAATATAATAATCTTGGCACCGAGTATGCAAACAGATGAAGTGCAAAATACATTCCCTTTCCTAAAATAGCTGGGTGTTAAAGATTATTCCGTGTGAAGTGTAGCAGTGTCCCTTTAAGTCAGTTTGGATGCTCGGATAGAGGTGTGAATGGCAGCTACAGCAGCAGGTTATTGTTCTCTCTGTAGCTTTGGAAGAGGAGATTGAAGCCATCAGGCACAAGTTTTCTCTCATCAGTTCCAACAGAATTAGTAATAATGCCTGTACTTTTCATTATAATTGGATTTGAGTAAACAGTCTCTTTGGCGTGTTCTGCCTCTCAGCTCTGGTAATTAGCAGGCTGAGAAAGAAATACCCTGATTTTTCTGAGCAGAGATGGGCAAGTAGCCAGCACACACCAGTATGTAAACTGGGTCACCAGCATAATCTTAATTATAAGTGATCATTAAAATGAAGTATGGTGTGAGCATGAGGGGAAGAAAGAGGAATCTGTCTATAAATTCAGGGTAGGAATGTTTTAATGTTTTATTGATAGACCTCAGGTTTGCAAGTTTCCCTCTGAATAAAGTTGATTGGTTTTGCTTTTAAAGCTCAGCTGGCATTGTAGTTACTAAGGGCATAGAGAGACAAAACATAACGTTTCTTTCTGTTGGTCTGCCACTTTTATTTGGGAAATAAAACACTCAGCAGGAGTCTTTATCTTGACTGTGACCACTGGGCATTATTCCCAATTAAAAAAAAAGGAGAGAGATAGGGACCAGCTTGTCAAAATCAACTGGGGAGAGCATTTACGTCCATGAAAAGCACTCACAGTAGGTAACGCTACTCGCATGTCGGGAAGTGATAAGACATACAAGAGAGCCCCACGGTATCGCTAATTCCTCAAGTAACATTTTAAGTCCCAGCTTCTGGAATTATATTGAGTGCATGGAAATTTCAGCTGTCAGTTTAAAGACAGAAATTTTCTAGTTGTGGCTGAAGAGAAAGCCTGTAAATGTGTCTTGGAAGCACAGAGGAATCCATGTTCTGTTTAAAATTATTTCTAGTTAGTTTAAGTAGCTAAAATAACTATTGTTTTCTTTGTTGGTTGTAATAATGAGGGTTGTGTTTTTTCTGATATTTTTGTTGTGTTTTGCTAACTTTCACTTCAGTAATTAGTTTGCCATTTCTATATTTCAGGCCATAAATGGAAGCAAGGGATGTGGTCAAAGGAAGAGATTGACATTTTGATGAGTAACATAGAGCGTTATTTAAAGGTATGTGTTAATTATCTGCTAATTAACGTGATGACGCAGCCCCTGCTAGAAACCAACTTTCTTTAGCACTTCCCAGCATGTGCAATAAGTGATTCTCATCGGTTTGTAGTGAAAATGGTGATTACCCATTTGAAATAAATAAGATAATTGTATCTGACCCAGAATGTAACATTGCCTTTAGTTTGTGTACTGATAATAACCCATTTTAAAATTTCACGTCAGTGTGCTTAAGTGGCTTAATCTCTTTCTCTGAATATTCTTCACTCATTTCTTCGGTGAAGACAGAAGAAAAATTGCTCTAGGAATAGAGATCATTTCCCTTACAAAGTGTTATATACAACTTCCAGACTTGTTGCATGCTCTATCTGTATTTGTTTGCTACACTAACAGGGTGCCAGTGTTGCCTTTCTTCCCCTTAATACATAGTTGTCAGAATTAAGTGCGAAAATAAGCGTGCAGTTAACATGCTGACAGTGATAATTACCCATAATTCATATTGCTGGTTGGCTTACAGCTGAGAATGTATAGCCTGAATATTAGGGGTTCACCCACCTTCATTTGTGAATCAAAAAAAAGCTCTGAATTTAGTCTTCATTGGTAAAGAAACCCTCAGTATTCATCATAGAAGGTGTGCCTGCCCTTTAACCCTATTAGAATTTCTGCCACAATATCAATCATAAGTAATACTTTTTAAATCTAGAGAAGCTTTTTTAAGGTAGCTAAATAATTTCTTTGAGTTACTGATAACTCATTTGATTCATTATTTTCCCATTTATCTGTTCTCTTCTACTGCTTTGAATAACTGAAGTGTAGTGATTTTTAGTTTAAGCTGAAGTTAAACTAAAGCTTTCCTTTTATCCTTAGCTCTAATGTTTTTGTATCAAATTTGCTTTTAATTTCCATCAGAATAAGAAGAGTAGTTTAATTGAAAAAAATTGCTTTCAGATAAAAAATATCTAAAAGCATGTAATGAATGGATATAGCACTTTTTAGCAACCTTCCACTGTATAACCCCTGGAAAATTCCACCAGAGTATGTTTTCCATTATGTTCTAAATGACACTTCAATGTTTGATCTTAAAATACACATCAGGCAGGTTTTTTTTAGTGTAAATGAAAATTAAAGCTTCTATGTCTACCTTGACTCCAGTGTAAAAAAAGCCTAGTGTTCAAGTGTTTGTATTTGACGTAGCTAATTCATAAACACTCAGTTTATCTTTTGGGCTGTAGTATTTGAGATACATAGAAATTGCATAATAGTATGCTAGGCTTCTGTTCTTAAGTGTTCTTTGTTTCTAGGAGACTGTTTAAGGTGTTTTGTTTGTGTGCTGCTTTAATTTTTGTTTAATGCTTTCTTCTAGGCTCGTGGAATAAAAGATGCCACTGAAATTATATTTGAAATGTCAAAAGATGAAAGAAAAGATTTCTACAGGACGATAGCTTGGGGTCTGAACCGGCCGCTCTTTGCTGTCTACAGAAGAGTTCTTCGCATGTATGATGACAGAAACCATGTTGGAAAGTATGAAACCCTCTAATTGCTGCATGGGTTTATTGGTATGAGTAGGGTCATGTATTGAATGTTTGACATTTTATATGTGAGACAGAGGATTTTAGCCAAACATACCTGTCTCCTCCTGATCATGTCACCTCTGCTGAATTCTGGCAATGGTTGTGTTAAATTGATGGTATCCACAACTTTAAAACAAAACAAAAGGTGCAGAGAGGATTCTGATGCAATTAGGAGACTTTTGACACAAGCATGGATCTGCTGAGATGTAGTTTATTTCTAGAACTGTGACCTAGAGCGAATTAATCTTCATCCCTCTGCCCTTAGTTTGCCAGTCTGTAAAGCAGTGGCTATAGTGCCATCCAGCAGTGCTGAAAAGGATGTTAGATTTTCGTTTTTAAAGGTAGTTGAAAATTAAAAATGCCATCTCAATGTTGATTTGTTTTTGATGGAAAGTCATCCTTATGGTGATTGCGAACTGAGATGGAGAGAAAGAAAATGTTAATAGCTGTTTATTTTAGAGACTAATCCACAAAATTCTAATTCTGTTCTTAGTAAGATCACCAAGAATGAGGAATTTTGCTGACAAATGAGAGGGATATTAGACCAGATAACCTTAGAAATGCACTGATGTGGAAAATGGCATTTCTTCATGTTCTTTGGAAGCATTCAGTGAGATTGTTTCTTACAGCCAAAGTTCCTTAGTATCTTGTTGTAACTAAATATTTACTGTGTGGTTAGTAAAACAAAAATATTTGTACTGTATGATTTCTGTTGAAAATAATGTCTTTTTATTTACCTGTTGCTTAGGTATACTCCTGAGGAAATTGAAAAGCTTAAAGAGTAAGTCTTTTTATTAGCAAAGTCACACTACCTTGTTTATATTTAGTAGCTTGAGTAGTTTTTACAAGTGTTGTTGTATGACATCACTGAAAAGTTACAAGTAAATTTGACTGCTCCAACTCTATCAGCAAACAGTGGTCACTACATTAACCTGAAGAGAAATGAAACTACATTTGGATTATTTTTTTGGTATTATCTAATGTGTATTCAGGACATAAGCAATAAGCAACAAAGTTCTAAAGCAACCCTTCCATTGAAACCAGTAACATTTCAGATTTTTACAAGCACAGTCAACGTTTGCAGTTATGTTTCTGAAAAACAGAAATTCCATTTCTTTAAGAAACCTGAGCAAAGGTTATTTCTAAAGAACGTGGCAAATCAAGGATAGGGTCTCCCTTAGGAAATATTAGAGAGAGACATAAATTTTCAGGAAGGCTCTTTGATTTTACCTGTAAACCTGAGACATCTGGGAGGGCCTGGGGAGGGGTGGAGATTTATCTCCTCTTGCAGCTTTCCAGGGTTGAGCAGTTGGAACGATCATGTTGGACTGAAGGAAGAAAGGGAATATATTTCATTGTGTTGCTGGATATGTTGGGATCTATTTAGCTGGTGTGTGTCATTTGCAAGATGCCCATGGTTCCAGAGGTATCAAAAGTAGTCATGGCTCAACATATTCAGCAACCTTTTGTCATGTGTGGGAGGAAAATAATAGTTAAAATCATGAACATGATTATGCAGGGGTTTGCCTCATTTAAGTTGTAGGATGCCTGGGTTTTCATCGGGTATTATTTAGATTTCTCAAGGCTATTAGGAAACATTTCTTCCTGGAAGGGGTTGTGAAGCACTGGAACAGGCTGCCCAGGGAAGTTGTGGAGTCACCATCCCTGGAGGGGTTTAAAAGACACACAGATGAGGCTCTTAGGGACATGGTTTAGTGCTAGATTGAGGTTATGGTTGGACTTGATGATCTTAAGGGTCTCTTCTAATCAAAATGATTTTATGATTCTGTCTCTATAACCCCTGAAAATCCTTGAGGAACTTTTGCAGAATGGATGTTGGCTGCTTTTCTAAACATTCATATTGTATTTAAGACAGTAATTAAGCCTCGAAGCATTCCTACAAGACAGTTAGTTATTAAACATTTTGTAAGTGAGTATCCTGTGGGTTAGCTGGCCCAAAAGGCTACTAGAAACACATAGAAAAATTAGCAGTGATGACAGAAAATATGTTAATACTGTAGTATCAAAGAGACTCCCCATTGTGTTTAAGCCTGTAAACTGCATGTTTATCCCAGTTTTATTAGAGTGTATTTGATATTCTGGTAATGTCTTCACTGGATATAGTCCTAATGAGCATGTTTCTGTTTAGGCTGAGAATAAAGCATGGTAACGATTGGGCCACAATAGGAGCTGCACTGGGGAGAAGCGCTTCGTCTGTAAAAGATCGGTGTAGATTGATGAAGGATACCTGCAACACAGGTGAGGTAAATGCTGATGTCAGTAATGGATATTCTCGTTAGAACTCTGTCACCTCTGCCCTTGTCATTGGTGTATTCAGAGATGTTTAACTGTGAACTGAGGGGCTTATAATGTGAAATCTGGAGACATTTTTAGAACAGACTTGGTATAGGTTTCTCCAGTTTCACTTCCTAAAGATCAGTTTACTTTTACTGTCCATTATCCATCATACGTTTATGCCACTGAAGTGTATTTTATTGAGGTGGATTTAGAAGTACTTTCCCTCATGTTTTATGTTTATAAACATACACTGTATATTTGGTATCAATTAAGAGACGGATGCACTTTAGGAGTAAAGTATTGTTTATTGTAGTGTATATATTCAAATGGCAGGAAAATCTAGTCAAATGTCATGTAATTAGTGCATACTAAATTGTTGTATGGTTAATTTACTTCAACTAATACAATTTGGGTAGCTCGGACCAATTTGCTTTGGGTCAGTATTTTGATTAAGTTCCATGTGGTTTAATTTACTTGCGAGAGGAAGGTAAGAGAAAGAAACTTGTCTGCAAAACAATGAAATTATGCATTTGTTAATCAGGAATGGATGTAGTATAAATCATTAGTAAGTAAGAAGAATTGTCTTCTTCACAAGTCAGTGTTTGCATCTGGAATAAGGTGTTAGGCACTGAAGATAAATGTCTGATATGTTACAGATCAGAACAGAGGGCGTCTGCTTTTAAGTTAAGTCAGGGACTCTTCTCTCTTTCAGGAAAGTGGACAGAGAAAGAAGAAAAAAGACTCGCAGAAGTAGTGCACGAGCTGACCAGCACAGAACCAGGTGACATTGTCACACAAGGTGTATCATGGGCTGCCGTAGCAGAACGGGTCGGCACACGCTCTGAAAAGCAATGTCGCTCTAAGTGGCTCAACTATCTCAACTGGAAACAAAGTGGGGGCACTGAGTGGACCAAGGAAGATGAAATAAATCTGATCTTGAGGTTTGTTGGTTTAGTTACTTTTAAAGGTTCATGATACATGATGTTACCAGGATTCCGTTGGGGTCCCTTTTGCTGGTTTCTTAGACACTAAAAACTCTAGAACCCTCCAAAAATCACTGCTGTGTTTACAGTTCCCAGAGATTTATTATTGAACATATTTTTTGTTTGTTTGTTTTTTTAGTGAATGTTAGTGTTCGTGAAAGGTGTCAGATTGAAAACCCTGGAGACTGAAGTCTTTATTCCACAGAAAAGGTACAGCACAGGCAGCGACCATGCAGGCTTCCCACACGTTGCCCCACCAGTCCGCTTTAACCCTTAACTGGAGGGTAGCTCAGTCTCCCTCCCCGTTCAGTCCTTGGCCTCTCTGCTGAGACGACCAACAAGGGTCAAGTGTGGTGGTGGTTTCTGTGATGTGGACGTCTTGTCTACAAAGAACTAAACCAAGACTGCAAATTAATTTCATGTAGGCCACCAGATACTGATTGGTTATCAGCATCTTTGACTATATTTGAACTGGCAGCCTGGTAGTAACTTTGGAAATCTTTTGCTTTCTCCAGTCCTCCTCCCATTTTGAATGCCTTCAACTCAGGCTTTTTAGCCAGTGGATTTTTAGGGGTTGATAGTTTTGGGTGGGAATAAAAAGCAAAGACATACAGGGAATCTAAACATTATTTACAGACCAATATTCACTAATTTGCTGAAGCTGTTTTACTTGAACTCAAAATGAGGAACCTGATTGCACATTTCGGAATGTGTTGGTTATCTTGTTATAATCCTTAACATTCCACTACAAATTATATCTGCTCGGGTCTGTCCAGATATCCTTAACATCCTATAGGATTGTTTGGTTGGTTTTGGGAGCTCTTTTTTCCATTTTTGATTTTTGTTATTGTTTGTTTCGGGGTTTGTTTTTTTTGGGGGGGACAGGGGGTGTTTTTGTGGGTGTTTTTTAGCTAGCAGGAGTGTTCAGTGCTATTTCTTGCTTTGTGAAGAGAACCTTTCTTAACTTCCACAAAATCTTTTCCCTCTCACTGTCCGCCTCTCATTCGTATGCTCCAGGTACAGACGAGCTGGAGGCAATTCAGAGATATTTATAGTATTCAAACAGATTCTGGTAGAATCCTGTGTGCATAACATCTGCCAAAATAGCGTGAAGATTGTCTGGAGAGCCTGATGGAGTTAATTTATGAGGAACTGTTTAATACTGTAGTTAATTTCATCTACTTTGGCTAAAAAGCACCTGAGAGGAGGCAAAACTCTATGTTAAGGATGGATGAGTATTATTTAGGAGAAAACAGGAGTAAATACCGTAACATGAAATTAATTAAGTGAAAGTTCAGAGTGAGTCTCAGTAAGTTTTTCCTGCCTTGGAGATGTGTTTGGGGAATGGTTTTCCAAAGAGAAAAGATGCAAGCACCATCATTTGGAATGCTTCACAATAATCTGATCAAACACCTAATATGTATCTAAATAAGGAGAATAATCCTGCATGGCAAGGAGATGGACTGGATCATCTAACAGGTCTAGTCCATCTTCTGTTGTTTATGATTCTGCTTGACCTCTGGCAGCGTGGAGCCGTGGAAGCCCATGTCGATTCATAAGCTCTGGTGGACTATTCACTAGCATGCCATTTTGCCGCTGTTACATGTGACAAGACCAGGGATGTGCAACACCCCTTCCAGTCTGGAGGGTAGTTTCTAACAGGTAAATATTTTCTGTATCTTGCCAGGATAGCGGAACTTGAAGTTTCTGATGAAAATGACATCAATTGGGATTTACTAGCTGAAGGATGGAGTAGTGTCCGCTCACCACAGTGGCTTCGGAGTAAATGGTGGACCATTAAAAGACAGATTGCAAACCACAAAGATGTTTCATTCCCTGGTAATGTACTACTTGCACACTTCTCTTCTGAAAGCTCCTTTCACGAATGTCAAAGGAATAAGGCTGCGTTTTGTTGTCTATTTAAATCACTGCTGGCCAAAATGCACGTTGCTCCTTTGCTGGAAGTTACTGGCCCCTTGGATCTGCTGGCTGAATTGCTCCTACGAACAATCCTGAAGTGTTTCAGTCGAAACAAGCCAAGCTGGTGTACAGAACTAAACGGTGGATTTTGCCAAGGCCCCTCGCTTTGGCTGAGCTATATATGAGCTGTATATGAGCAGCTCAGCTGGCAGATCTCAGATGATGATCTTTGGTATGGAGGGCAGTGACCTCTTCTGGTGGAAGAGGATGTGTGTTTGGAGCCTCACAGTATCACCTCAGGTTAGATCTGTTACCTTTAATGCGTTAAAATGTAATCTGCGTGAGGTGCTGTATCTTCACTGTAGAAAGAAGGTAGATTTACTACAAGCTGCACAGTGAGGAGGGGAGGAATTGGGAGTATAAAACTCCCCAAATACATCTCTCGTAGCTCTCATTCCGGGTCAGAGAAAGTAGCACCTGAGCCAAAAGGTGTATTAGTCTCTGTGACTTGTCATTCAATCCTCCTTTTCTCTGCCTTTGGGAGAGGAAAAAAAAATCAGAGACACTGTTAACATCATTAATGCAAGGTGTAATTTAATGGACACTTTTGCTGCAGTCATCACTGTAGTTATATATTAGTCATACCTGGAAGCTGCAATTGAGAGTGTAGCCCTGTTAATATGGTATAAACCGTATGCTAATAGACAGTTGTTGCATTGAATAATAATATAATTACACCACTGAATAAACAGGATCCGTTCTCTTTGCCCAGACAAAATGTTATGTTGTCAGGAGTGGGAGGTGGTTAAGCAGTTCGCTGTATTGAATGCTGAAAAAGCAGAAGCCTCAACTTTTGTAACCTCATATATGTCAACCCCTCCCTCAGTGGGACCAAAGTGATCATAGGGAAGCAACCTGGGCAGTTTTATTGGAGCAATGAGCCACTTCTTGCACAAAGAACGGTAGTATAGCCACTGCGAGATTAATTCTCTCTGGCTCCCTGTTTCCAGTGACAATTCTGTCAGTCTCTTGAACAAACCTGCCTCCATGTTTTGTAAGATCGGAGAGTTAATTTCTGCCAGCAGCATTACACAACTATGATACTGGCACTTGGTTGTAACCTTGGGGATATACCACACATGTTTTCAGAGAGGTCCAAAATTTTATGAGCTTTTTTTCTTTTTACAAGCATCGCAAAATGTCCAGATTCCTTGACAAAATCAAATTCACTCCAGTAGTTAACTATAAATGTGACTAATATATGTGCTAGATTTCTAGTTGATATATTTCTATAAATTGTTTAGATTCCAAATTCAGAAAGATTTTGGTTATTTTTTTTTCCTCTTCAATAAATCTCGCATGCAGCATCTTAAATGTTCTTCTTCAGCATGCTTTAGCTTGAGTATTCTTTCTCTCAGTGCTGATAAAGGGTCTTAAACAACTCCATGAGAACCAAAAAAACAATCCGGGGCACCAGCTTTCGGAGAACAAGTCTGGCAGTGGATTACCAAACACTAATTCCAGTTCGGGGGTTCAGCACGTGCAGATTCGAGTGGCTCGTTTGGAGGAGAGCGCAGGCAGCACACCCAGCACTGTGGCAGCTCTGCAGATTCCTGTCCAGATCACACATGTCTGTAAGTAGCTGAAACAAACGGCTTTCTACCCTCTAATGAAACCCAAAGCTTTCTTACATTAAGATAGTGAAGGAGGAGTGGGCATGTCTTAAAGAATGTTAATAATTCTGCTTTGGTCTTGCCATAACTTCAGATTAAGGATTTCTGGATGCCATTTGCCAGGTTCTAACTTTGTTAGGCAAATGTAGGTATTATTGTGACAGTAGTACCAAGAAGCTGCAGTTGGAGCACCTGGACATAGGGGGTTGTAGGTGTCTGTGTGTGTGCATGAACACAGGAACTTGCTGTATAACATGGTATTTGAAGAAGCTTCAGTACACAGGTGTCTTAATGGAGATGCAAAATATATGCTTATTTCTTTAATTTCTTGTGGTAGCTCTTGTCTAGAGCATTGAACATAGAATCATAGAACAGTTTGGGTTGGAAGGGACCTTCAGAGCTCATCCAGTCCAACCCCTGCCATGAGGAGAGACATCTTCACCCAGATCAGGTTGCTCAGAGCCCTGTCCAGCCTGGCCTGGGATGTCTCCAGGGATGGGGCATCTACCACCTCTTTGGGCAACCTGGGCCAGTGTTTCATCACCCTCAGTGTAAAAAATTTCTTCCTCATGTCCAGCCTGAATCTCGCCTCTTTTAGTTTAGAACCATCACCTGTTGTCCTATCACAAGAGGCCCTGCTAAAAAGTCTGTCCCCATCTTTATTATAGGCCACTTTTAAGTACTGAAAGGCCTCAGTAAGGTCATGAACATGGTCTCCTCTTGTGTAATACGTTCCTTGCTATGTGCCTAAGTCCTGATGAAGGACACTTAAGCAGGAAGGTATGTAATGTTTTTTCTACCCTTGTTCTTCATTATGCAGACACAAACACTCTGGAGAGCATTAATTAGTTGGTTCTCAGGCACTGGAACAGGCTGCCCAGGGTGGAGTCACCGTCCCTGAAGGCGTTTAAAAGACACATAGATGTAGTGCTTAGGGACATGGTTTAGAGGTGTTGGGTTAACGGTTGGACTCAATGATCTTAAAGGGCTTTTCCAACCAAAATATTTCAATGTTCAGCTGATGATCTGCTGTAACCACTGTATTTTTTTAAGTTTGTGCTTCCCATCCTCTTAAGGATGAACTTTGCGCATTATCAAACATCTATAACCAGCTCTACTTTGATGATAGTGCTTATTGGGTTTTTTTGTAACTAATCTTATGAAGCAACTCCATTCACTCCAGTCCAGCCGTTCTGTATGCAACCTGTTGTCTCTATGGCCTGTTATTTTCCACTGCTTGTCATTTTTTAATTTTATTAGAAAAATTAGCTGATCAGACTAAGAACTAATTATTCAGGCTATGACTAGATAGGCATTTGGTAGACAATTTTTTTGTGTATAATTTCATTATATTAGCCTATCTTAAGCGCTGTCTTCATTTTCTTTGGTTTATGTCTTAAATAAAATGTCATGCTATACCAAGCCAAAAACTTTTAACTGTAGTAACACATTGGTGGTCACATACTTTGAACCAAGCTGTTCAAAGCCACTGAGTTTTTATGAACAGGCAAGATGTGCTGGGACTCTGTAACCTTTAGTCCTTTCTGAATTTAATCCCGTAATGGTTATTTTGTGATGACACTTGCCCTGGTCTGCCTAAAAAGCCTTTTTTCCCCATTTTAGTCTGCTTGGCTGAAGAATTTCTGTTCGTGTAATCCAAGTGAGTTTTGTATTGTGTTTTTTCTGTCTTTTCCAATCCCATGAGGGCTGATCCCATCAGCCACTTGCAGCTGCATTAGACAGAATACTCAAGGTTTCAGAGGGATAATTCCTGTAATCTTTATGGATATAAATGGCTGAGTAACAGACAGGCCACACTTTAGAGCTATCTGCTACTTGATGCCAGGAAATCTGCAGCAGGAAACCTTGGACATGCCACTACAACAACAAAAGCTTTTAAAACAGAGCTTATATCTTCTTAAGAGACCAAAATTAGTCTATTTTGAAGCCGGTGTCTGAAAAGGCCAAGTTTCCAGTGCTTGAAGCACCGCTGTCATGTAGGTCTTTTGCCCTTTTGGTATGTATGGAATTACTGGATGGTCCCAGGCAAAGTATGAATTTGCCTGCAGCCTTTGAGTTTTTTAAGAATAACTGAAAAATCATAATTATGGTTCTGAATAGGTTTTTGATACCTTATAAAGCTTTGGATAAGAGCTGTTTGGACCTGGCAATCTTGAAATGTCTGATACGTAAACTGTGCTTATCTTAGTTTTAGAATTAATAGAGATCATTAAATAATTACACACTTGTGGTAAGAAAGCTTACAGCTTTTATAAACAAAATCATGACACACAGGGCAGGTAAATATGTTGGAGAGCATCTGTTTCATCAGCAGTGGACATACTGGGGGGGGCAGAAGAGGTTAAAAATAAAAAGACAATATTAAACCTGACACCACTTTACAGCAGGGATATCATTACACCAGAACCTCTTACAAATCTCATTACAAAAAGTAATTAGGTCGTGTCAGGTAACTTTATTTTTCTGCTTTTATCCCTGTGTACTAAAACCATACTTTCTTTCGCTCTTTTGGATTGTAGAATTCCCTCTTTAAATTGTATTGTATCTTGGGTACCAATTAGAAAACCATGTAATTAGGATTGCAGCCAGTTTTCTTTTTCTTATTACTGGAATTAACAGTACCCCACGATGTGGTAATTATAGTATGTTATGCTCTCTGCAGGGCTGTACGTTTTGGTTTACATACTTTCTTTGCCTTTTTTTCTTCCTTTTGCAGCTTCAACTGATTCCCCTGCTGCTACTGTTGACTCTGAGACAATAACGCTGAACAGCGGAACACTACAGGCCTTTGAGATTCTTCCAGTAAGTAACAGAGAACTGGTATTTGTTTCTGTAGTTTTTCTTTTGGGCACAGCTACTTCTTAGACTCTGGAACTATGCATTTATCAAAAAAAAACCCAACCAAAACCAGTTCTGAAGTGAAGAGATCTAAAACTCAAAGTTCAAAGCAAAATGTATTTCTAAAGGTGTAATTCACGTTTTACTTCACAGCCCTAATGAATTACAGTTAAATGCTTTAAATCTGTCTTAATGCCCTAGTGCTATGAAGGTTTTTTTTGTGCTTATGGGGTGTTTTGTTGGTTGGGGATTTTTTTAGTTTGGGGTTTTTTTTTTGGTTGTTGTTAAAATGTGACATAACAGAGCCAGAGGAAGCTCCCAGCAAGTAAATCACAGAATCATTTTGGTTGGAAGAGACCTTTAAGATCATCGAGTCCAACCATAACCTAAATCTAGCACTAAACCCTATCTCTAAGAACCTAATTGATGTGTCTTCCAAATACCTCCAAAGATGGTGACTCTACCACTTTCCTGGGCAGCCTGTTCCAAAGATTCCCTCAGTCCCATTGCACTGTAATTTACAGCACAGTTTCTCTTTCATTTCAATGTTAAGAGCAAGTTGAATTTCTTTCTTTCTTTCCTGCTGTTGTACAGCATAATACAGCCCTGCTTGACTGTTAGTCATAATACTTGTCTTGGTAGCCTGAGGCTGTAGATGAGTTTTTCTACTTCTGGAGTGCAGAACAGCGAGAGATTGGATTTGTGTGTTTGTTTCCAGGGAACTTACAGTTAGGCTAGTTCACAAGAGGAGGGGAGATTTAAGTTAGACATGGGGAAGAAATGTTTTGCACTGAGGGTGGTGAAACGCTGGCCCAGGTTGCCCGGAGAGGTGGTGGATGCCCCATCCCTGGAGACATCCCAGGCCAGGCTGGACGGGGCTCTGAGCAACCTGATCTGGGTGAAGATGTCCCTGCTCATGGTAAGGGTGGCACTGGATGAGCTTTGAAGGTTCCTTCAACCCAAACTACTCTACAATTCTATGTAAATAAGCACACTTGGTGTGTCTCAGGAAGGTGCTGCGTTTGGGTATTAAACTTGTATTGTCTTTTGTAGTCTTTCCATCTCCAGCCGACTAGCACACCAGGTACGTACTTACTGCAGACAAGCTCAAGCCAAGGCCTTCCTTTAACGTTGACGACAAGTCCTACCATGACCCTCACAGCAGCTGCTGCTCCAGCCTCCCCAGAGCAGATCATCGTTCATGCCTTGTCGGTATGTATGTGAGCAGTGAAAAGACTGGAGTTTGGGCAGTGGGGGTATTGGAACATAATAATGCAGGTCACTATATGCGCATGTTCAATTTCTAGACAGTTCTTAAGTCATAATAATGTTATTTTGCTTAAAATACTGACGCTGAGAATTTAGTTTTCTGTACTGTTTCTAAAAAGAAGCTTCAAGTTGGTCTTTGACACAGTCTCCCACAGCATCCTCACAGCTAAGTTGAGGAGGTGTGGTCTAGACAATAGAGTAGTGAGGTGGGTTGCAAACTGGCTTAAGGAGAGAAGCCAGAGAGTGGTAGTCAATGGTGCGGAGTCTAGTTGGAGGCCAGTATCTAGTGGAGTGCCTCAAGGGTCAGTACTGGGGCCAGTATTATTCAATATATTCATTAACGATTTAGACGAGGGAATAGAGTGTACTATCAGCAAGTTTGCTGATGACACCAAGCTGGGAGGAGTGGCTGACACGCCAGAAGGCTGTGCTGCCATCCAGAGACCTGGACAGGCTGGAGAGTTGGGCGGGGAATAACCTAATGAAATTTAACAAGGGAAAGTGTAGAGTCCTGCATCTGGGCAGGAACAACCCTAGGTTCCAGTATAGGTTGGGAAATTACATATTAGAGAGCAGTGTAGGGGAAAGGGACCTGGGGGTCCTGGTGGACAACAGGATGACCATGAGCCAGCACTGTGCCCTTGTGGCCAGGAAGGCCAATGGCATCCTGGGGTGTATTAGAAGGGGGGTGGTTAGTAGATCGAGAGAGGTCCTCCTTCCCCTCTACTCCGCCCTGGTGAGACCACGTCTGGAATATTGTATCCAGTTCTGGGCCCCTCAGTTCCAGAAGGACAGGGAACTGCTGGAGAGAGTCCAGCGTAGGGCAACGAAGATGATTAAGGGAGTGGAGCACCTCCCTTATGAAGAAAGGCTGAGGGAGCTGGGTCTCTTTAGTTTGGAGAAGAGGAGACTGAGGGGTGACCTTATTGATGTTTATAAATATATAAAGGGTGAGTGCCATGAGGATGGAGCCAGGCTCTTCTTGGTGGCAAACAATGGTAGGACAAGGGGTAATGGGATCAAGCTGGAACACAAGAGGTTCCACTTAAATTTGAGGAAAAACTTCTTCTCAGTAAGGGTGACAGACACTGGAACAGGCTGCCCAGGGAGGTTGTGGAGTCTCCTTCTCTGGAGACATTCAAAACCCACCTGGACATGTTCCTGTGCGACCTCACCTAGGCATTCGTGCTCCACCAGGGGGATTGGACTAGATTATCTTTTGAGGTCCCTTCCAATCCCAAACATACTGTGATACTGTGAAAACAGCTTAGTAAGCAACTTAGTTCATATTGTGGCTGAACGTGTTGTCTCCATCTAGTGGTTTGTCCCACTAAAACAAAACACCAGGGTTTCCTGATGTTCCTCTCAGAAATATGGGTGTTCACAAAACTTGTTCAGTAGTAACAGAATTACTTTTTATTAGAGGAAAGGAAGGAGAAGCAAACTGGAGATCGAATAATAAAAGTGATGCAAAATTCAGGAAAAAAGCTCTGATCTTTTGAATCTACAGCGATCCTCACCTGAACAGTTGCTTCTGTTTCATATTACATATTTACTTTGTGAATTATAGAACAGTTGACACCAAGTTTAGACTACAAATTCATCATTTAAGGCCGGAAAAGGTCAACAGATGACCTAGGCTCACATGCTGTATACGTAAAACTCTAAATTACACTTACTAATAAGTTCTTTGAATCCTTTTGCTTTCCTTTGCTGAAAGATTCGAAGATATTTAGAGGAAAGCCTCTGATGTTTTTTTGTTTGTGTCTCTTTTTGCAAATACCGCTTACAGCCAGAGCACTTGTTAAATACAAGTGACAATGTCACGGTGCAGTGCCACACACCAAGTGTCATAATCCGCACCGTTGCTGCTGAAGACATCTCCTCCTCTGTCGCTCAGGCAGAACTCGCTGTTGATTCAGACATTCAGTCGGCTGACCTGACAGATCCTCACGACACCCTAGAAACAAACACTTTCCCAGGTGATATCCGTCCACCCAAGCTGAGTGACGAAGAGCAGTCAGCCTACAATGAAGATGATGCCTCCAAATTCAGCGGCAGGAATAGAACTGAACTGATGGATGGAGTTACAGTAAGAACTGAGATTACAGATGCTGACCTGAAACAGGAAGAGGATTCTCACTCGGATTTACCCAGCACTTACGTTACTGAGGTAAGGGAGTGTGTGATACTTGATATTTTCCCTATTGCTGCAACGAGAATGATTTAATTGCATCTTGGACCTTTACGTTAAACTGTTTGTATGAATATGTCAGTGATTTCATGTGTATCATAGTTCTAAGCATTTTGTTCGGATCTTCTATCCTTGAGCTTTGTTAATATGGCTGTGAAAGTGCCAGCATTTAATATGGAACTAAGGCATATATTTAACTTTGTCTGGAGCATTGAGTACCTCGCTAGCTGTGGAGTTGCTTCACTACTCAGGGTACCTTTGCTTGATGACTTTGTCAGGCAGGAGTGTTGGTGGCACCAGACAGTTGCCTTCACCTTAATCCTATTTGATGATGTTGCTTTAAACTAGGCTGTTAATTGTCCAGCACACATACTTTACAGGTAGATAGAGTGCTGAGCAAGGGAGGCGAGGTACAGTGTTTAGCTTTTGCTCTATGAATCTAATAACATATTTCTAAGTGCACCACAGTTTCCATTCTTTGAGGACACATTACACATAGTACTCCAGTTAACTATCTGTTAAATTGGAATGTAGCCATTTGAGCCATCTCTCTCTCTGGCCTCAGTTTTATTCAGCTCCAACACCTGAGATGCAGAAATGTGTTTATCTGAATTATTTTGGGCATTTGGATTGTTTATACTACGTTCCTCCATCTTTCAGTTGCTGAAACTATCATAATGAGTAAGTACAAGAAAAGAGAGATGTTAAAAAGAAGATAATTCTCTTTAGTGGGTAGAAAATACCTCTTCCCTTAGAAGCTTGACTAGGTTATACTGTGGAAAGATATGAGTTAGATTCAAATACCTCATCCTGTTCTCCAAAACACTGTTCTCTACAATTGCTGTAATTCTGTTTTATCCATCTTGAAAATCCATTGTTGATATGCTGAGACTTTGTTAGGCATTGTCTTTGAAAAACAGACACTTCATATCCATTTTGCTTTTACAAAGAGGAGAATCTTTCAACGTCTCCACAGTCTGCTGCTGCAGAAGTATTTGGATCCTGAAGACATCTGAGGCTGGGCATTATTCTTTCATTTTTTTCTTCCCTGTCTCATGGTTGACATAGTTGTGATAAGATTCTCAACGACTAAGGCAGCCTATCAGCTTTCTACTCTTGGTTTAAAATTTCAGCTTCTAAGGGTAGGATTAGTAAACCTTTGCTACAAACCTAGTTCCTAATTAAACTTTGTAGAAACTGCAGCAGCAGGATATAAAGACGTACAAAACCTTTCTATACAAAAAAAAAACCAGAGTTTGTAATTCTGCTTTGCCTTACACTTCTACTCAGATTGAAGTTTGATATGTGTATTTAAATTCTAGGAAATAGTGAACTGTGAGTGATTCTAAGTGAACAGTTACTCTAGAAACACATGCCTAAATGTTGCTTTCTTTAAGTCAGTGTTATTTTTCTGCGTTAGCCAGTGTTGCGCTGTCGCTGTGCGTGTGGGCAGTGGGAAGCAGGCAGTCGTGCTGCAGGGTGTTATTATTCCTGGCTGGGAAAGGTGCCCATTTGCCACAATGGCTTCTTTAATTTTTCACGCCTCCTTTGGCCAGTTTCACACTGCTTATCGTGGGCCGGTTCCGCTGTGCTCTCTGCAGAAAGCTGCTTTTGCAGGTCAGGCACGGTGTGCCTTGCATGAATGGGTGCAGTTTGGAGCAGGTCTGATTCGCTGAGCTGTAGCTCTCCAGCAGCACCAGGGAAAGGGTTTTCAGGCAGTTGCCTTTGCAAAAACATTGGGAAACTATGTAGGAAAACAAGTTTTCCTAAAAAACTAGGTGGAGGAACTTCAGGGATTTCTTTAACCTCTCCCAGACATTTCCCACTCTCTCTGAAAAAGGGATAAATCCAGGTACCCCCCATTGTGCCAGCAACATTTACTAGCGTTCTGCACAGTGATTCCTGAAGCTCGAACAAACTTTACACGTTACACACAAAAACTGGAACCCAAATATCCCTGCTTACTGTGGCAGCACTATCTAGGATGTATTTTCACTGCGTTTGCAGAATCAGGAGCCGGCTGGAGTGTGCTGGGACACAAAGTGAGCCAGACGTGTTACTGGCATTTCAGTGCTAGCGCTGCCGGACCCAGCGAAGAGGCAGCAGCTCTTATGGAACCAAAAGAGGGTTGGGGGTGTTGACAGTCTGTACCTGGAAGGAATCAGTGTGTTGCTAATTTTTTTATATAACGAGGCTCAGCTCAAAATGTTTGGAGCCACCCTACAGTCAGCAAGTTACAGGGCAAGCAAGGCACAGTAATTAAAACGGGTCTTTTGAGCTCTGTGTCCATTAGTTAAAACTTGACACAGAAGCGGGAATTGCAAAACTAAGTATTAAGTTCAGGTAAATCGATTGTGTTTGTGAAGCTGGTAAGTACTACAAAGGCAATGCTTCAGTATCTCAGAACATCTAGACAGCAAGTACTGCCAAAGCTTAATTATTCCTCCTTATAGACAAAATGTTTGATGTACAAGAGGACGTTTTATCACCACGCAGCAGGCTCTCCTCTCTCCTTGCCCTCATACTGCTCACAGCGTAGAATTCTTCTCATCTTGTTTTTAGATGCCTGCACTGCGATGAAATGTGCCCTATAAATGCTGAAATAAACTAGCTCAGATGCTGACATTTCAATTTAATGAGATAAAATTCATCCAGGGAGTCTGTTGCTTATTATGGCGTGTGGCTGACCACAGCAGGTTTTTTTGTTGAGGCTGCCAAGAATACACTGTCATGTCCTGTTGTTCTGTGTTGTGCAGGACCTGGGTTCTCCAACGATAGAAGAACAAGTTGATCAGCCTACAATAGATGATGAGACTGTGCTTATTGTTCCTTCTTCTCATGGTTTTATCCAGACAACGGATGATATCGATGGCGAATCAGTCTTGCCCCTGACAACTCTAACAGGTACATCAGTCCCTTCATGCGGATGCTGCAGCTAGGATTCATTCAGGCAGTGTGGCACTTTGGGGTCCCATAAACACCACTTTGTAGGTCCTTGCTTTCTCTTAAATTATCTTCCATGTCATTGCTATGAAACTTTAAGCAAGTTGGTTACCCTACTTGCATCTATAGAAGTGCAAGAAAGTCCCACTTTAGCTTGTGGGAAAAGCATTAGAACAGCAGCTGCTTCATCACTCGCTGAGCTGTTTCCATTGCCCTTGAGCCTTGAATTAGTACACATAGGCTAATGAGTAACTTTCTTTAGTGTGTGTTTCCTCATGCCTGGTGCTTGAATGAAATTTCCTATTTGAGCGAAGACCAGAGGCATCAGAAATGGCACTTGATGCCTCTCATGATGAGGGGCTGGGCTGTTTGGGGTTGTGTTTGCACAGCACTCAACTGGAAGGGCTTGCACCACGCTTCCCAATGCCAAGAGTCATCTCAGACACATTCTCCCGCTGCTGTACCTAACAAGAAAGGGTTCTCCTTGCAAAGCCATCAGAGGGTCCGCAATAGGCCTGACATAGTCATACCTGATTAATCCAAATGTGAGTCACACCAGTTGCATCTATATTAGTCACAGCTTACCGTGGAACTAGAAATCAAGGACTAGTTTGAGCAACATTGCTTAAAATCAGTTAAAATTCCAGACTGCATTTTCTGTCTCCGAAATGTGTATCTTATATCTTGTTATAATGGCACAGTAAATACTGGTTCTAATGTACTGTGTCTCCTGACAGATCCTATCCTGCAGCATCACGGAGATGGGTCACACATTATCGGCTCATCGTTGGGCAGTCCCGCCTCGGAAGATTCAAAGGACGTTGAAGATTTAGTGAGCTGTCACTGAGAAGCAGTCATCGTGTCCATTTTCTATTGACCGTGTTCACATTGTGAAATTAGTGACAACCCTGTGCCACATTTCCAAAGAAAGTAGTCAGTCCGTGTCTTTAAACAGAACCTTCCAGTTTGAAATGACTACAGTGCACTTTCTCTGCTCAGGCTATTTACCTCATTTGTGAAGGGTTACAGGGCAGCAAACCGAAGCCTGATGTCTCAGCCAGGGTGTTTCAGTGTTTCTAAAGAATCTCTTGCAGTGCACACTGCTGGGATCCACGTGGTCAATTCTGATCTGACTCGTTCCTGGTGTGCTGAGCTGCACATCTGGAAAACTGGACAGAAGTCAAGGATTGTGGACCGTAGCCTCTTAGTGCCACAGCAAGAATGAGTTTGCACATGTTTCATGAAGAAGGCGGGAGGAATTCTGCACTTACTGACTGTTGTAATACATGGAGTAAGAGACTGTTACATTTCAGGAAAAAATGTATTCCATCGAGGACTTCAGGGAGCACAGGCAGCATCATGGAGAAATGGTCTGTATTCCCATCTCGTCTGGTTTGTTAGTACATCTGCGGCATAGGAAGAAAAACACAGATGCTTATGGGACTTGCCAGGTCTGCTTGTTCCTGAAGACTCCGTTGCTGGCAACGGACAGAGCTCAGAAAGATCACTTATGGATTTTTCTTTTTAATTTTTTATTTTCTTTCATCACTACAGCAAGCTGAATAAAAAGGGAAGGGCTATGAGAAAGGGAAGCTACTGGGACTCACCAGCCTCCCCCCACAAGCTTGTAACTTCTTTGAAGACTGTTGTGAGTAGGCTGGAACATTTGTCTCTCTCGCTGTTTACATGACACTACCAGCCACCTCTCCAGAGGTGATTTATGCAGCAGGTTAGTGGATTGGGGGTGGTGTGGAGGTGGCAAAGTCTTGGAGAAAGAGCTCTGTGAGAATTTGGGCATAGGGCCCCGAGGCAAAGGGAGCCAATTGATTCCTACACTCAAGGGTTGGAACAGACACTAGGCTGAGCAGCAGCCTGTTAGCTAGGGATTGAGAGAAAAAGCTATAGAAACTAAAGACTCATGTATAAATTATTTTATTTATTTCTGTAATTAGCTCTTCATAATCAAGAGTTGGTCTTTTTCAGTCTGTGGTTTTGTTAATGTGAAAAACAAGTTGTAGTTTCAAATGGTTGCCTAGGGAACAGAAATAATTGTATATTCAGTTTAAACGAAATAAAGAGTATTTGTCTTACGTAACTGTAAGATGCCATTTATTCATACTACTACAGATCCTTGCAATGCTGCAGTTTATTTGTACAGTAATAAAAAAATGCAGTTTTTTCCAAAATGAAAAAGCTTGTGCCATTCTGAAACATCAGTACAACTGGAATGTTCATTAAGTGCAACAGTAGCTCTTCAAAAAAAAGCAGAATGTCACGTCTTATGGCAATAATTCTCCCCAACAAGAGGGACATTACATATACATTTACATGAAAATCATGTACTGGTTTATCCTTGCACAACCCACTTCTTTCCTCTCAGGCTGATTGTCCTCACTGAAATGTCTCGAGCTGAGAGCTGAGCTGGAAGCAGTCTGGCCCAGGAGCATCATCACTGAGATCCCCATTGTCCGTCATTTGCCCACTTCATGGAAGTACAGGTTGGCACATATACATAACATGACAATAGAAAATAATATATAGTAAATCAGGTTCCTAAATTTAGGTTCCAGGTCTCCTTGTCGATACCAGTAGATCTGGAAGAGAGAAGGAGTTTGTATTAAAAGGCCAGGTACTACTTCTGAGGAAGCTTTTATAGTAACTGAACTGGCAACTTCTAGAAGTTGTTTTGAATGGTTGTGGGGTTTGGTTTTGTTTTTTTCTGTAAAACAACCCAGCTTCATCTTAGTAGAGAAGAGTAGGTGTGGAATCCAGCTTATTTTCTTAACAAGAAATACCACCTATGTTTTCTTAACATGCTTGTGGAATACATAAAGAAGAATTTGGCAGGGTCTTTCTTCCCAAAACAAGGCTGTTTGTGAAACAAGGGTGCTGGGTTAGCTATGAAGACATGGGTTATCTTGTCAGCTTTGTTGAAGAGGATGGCTGGGTTGGTTGGTTTGTAAACATTCAAAACTGGCTACACAAGGTTGATGACGCCCAATGTCAGGTTTTGCAGTACATGATGTATCTGTCCTGGCTACCAGCCTTAGAACCAGAAACTGGTCCTGACCAGGGAGCTCAGGGCTGTGACCGTTCCAGGTCAGAGCTGGGGGAAGGAGAATGCTCCAAGTATGAAAAGCTACAGCAGAGGAAGGAGCCACTGATGCCCCTGCTCATTGCAGGGGGGTTGGACTAGAGATGATCTTTGAAGATCCCTTCCAACCCAAACCATTCTGCGAGCTCTGAGCTGCCAGTTCCCTTTGCCTACACTTGGGACCAACTCTTGGGATGCCTCAACTATTGAGTAGAGGAACCTCTGCTACTACCCAGACAAAATGGCACCTGCTGTAGCTTCTTGCTCCTGTAACTCATCCCCTGAGCCTCTGAAAGGTCAAGGACTCCTCCAAGTTCCCCTCTGGCCCCACCACCTCAAGAGCTTTGCTCCACCTTCTGCAGCACAATCATCTCTGTGTTCCCCTCTCACTGCTCTGCTCCCGAGTTTCCTACTTCATGTCTCCACTGGCAGCTACAGTTGGCACCGTGACAGAGGTGACAAGTCTTGCATCACAGCTGGGCTGCAGAAGTTGGCTTAGTTCACACATTTACTCTGCAGCAAACACGAAAATGCTTCCCACGCTTTCATAGTCAACTTGTTCTATGGAAGCAGAAGCGCTTTTCTGGGAGAGTGTAAAAAAGAAGGCGGCACCACATAAAGCAGATTTTATTTGGATTTAATCCTCAGTCATACCCTCAAAAGCTCGCACAGCAAATGTGGCGGTACTTACAAGTATGCCAGCAGAAATGCAACACAAGGAGATGCAGAAAGCAAAAAATATATTCACAGGTTTTGGAGGTAGTTGCGGGAAGACAAAAGCACTGATTAGAGTGACCTGTATGGAGGAAAACAAAGATGAAGACTTTGCTCTCCTCTGTCGTACCGCAGCGCTCGTGTCCAGCTCTGTACACCCCTCCCTGCGCTTTAACTCCCACCGCGCGAAGAGCTGAAGGGAAATGTAGAATTCTGGAGGAAAATTACTTGGACACAACTGCAGACTTAAGAAGTGGGGAAATAAAATGATGAAAACTTCACTTGTATCAGGAAACTGTCCTCCGAACCGCCAGAGAGCCAGCAGGCACGGGGATGCTCACCACCCGTGCAGGAGCATCGCTTCAGCCAAGCATCCCACCAGCTGGCACCTGGGCTCTCCCAACACCTCCCTGCACCCCAGCGATGCTGCCGCCATGGACCACAGAACTGATGCTCTCCAGTCACAATGGTGGTGGGTTTGTCTTTAAAGCTTGGGGAAAGCATAGCCCGAGACAAAGTGACAAACCAGGGAAAATCTCCTATAGTCCATAAACAGAGGGAAATAAGTCATAAACAGAAGGAAATCAAGAGAAGCAAAACAGTTCTCCATCATAAGCACTTTGTCATCTCACACAGCCTCAAATTTGGCTGGGATGGACAACCTGCCCACACACTTTGGGCTTTTTATTGCACAGCCAGATCTTAAAACACGGCTTGAAGAAAGGCTGTGGAGTCTCATTCTCCGGAGACATTCAAACCCACCTGGACACATTCCTGTGTGATGTGCTCTGCTGAACCTGCTTTACAGGTGGGTTGGACTGGATGATCTCCAGAGGTCCCTTCCAAGCCCAACCATCCTGTGATTCTATGAAAAGTATTCTCCTTCTTCCCCTGTTGTCAAAGAGTTTCACAAGACCGATGTGCTCCAAAGTGACTACCAGGGCCCCAAACTACAGCCTATTTGGTCAGCAAAATTTTTCCTCCTGTTTTGGGGAGGAACTCTGGTTTTACACCACATCAGGTAAGAGAGAAACAAAACGCAGGACAGAGGATACTTACTACAAGCAGCAAGGACGTTAAGCCGCCAACAACTAGATTGATGACTCTGTCCTGAAGAAGAGAGAGGACAGTTACATGCACGCCTTATTAAAATATAAAAAAGAGAAACCACACAGAACAGTAACGGACAATTCTGAGCGCACCACATCAGCCAGGACCCATGTTATCCCCAGCACACCCAGCAGCAACACCGAGGCTCCCTGGTCAGCTCCAAAGTTTTCCATTGACTCCATGGACCTCAGGGAGGTTGTACTGGCCACGTCCTTGTGCAGCAGGTTTGCTCATTTGGAACTGGCTTCTTCACCGTGTCCAAATCAATCACAGCTGTGCAAATCCTTTTTGAATGTCTTTTTAAAGTGGGAGAGCACAGACGGAGATTAAAGGAGAAAGCTTATTTTAGGCACAGAGCCTGAGAATGAATAGCTTTATAGTGTCTCAGGTGGGAATTTGTGGGCTGCTGGCAGGGAGGTGAATGATCCGTGCATCCCAAACGTTCCCACAGCACCAGTAGACCCGAAGACGCCTCAGGGTGGCCCTGCTTGGACAGACGCTTCTTTCTGCTGCTCCCCACCAGTATAAAACACAGGGCTGGGAGAAGAAAATCTTTTTGCACCTAGGAAGAGGCATCCCTGGGTGTCAGCACCACAGTCCCACCCCAGACGGCATCAGGCAGGGACCAGCAGTGACACTGGGCTGTGTCACCATGGGCTCAGAGAAGACCCCAGGGCAGGACCTTGGTGTTGACACACTCGCTGGAGCAATAAACAGCTTGATGCAAAAGGAGAGCACTCCCATCTCTGCCAAGACACCTGCCTCCCCCCTTGCTTCACAGTGCCACTCTGAGAACAAACATCTATTGCCAAAGTCAGACTGGGCTGCACGCAGCCAGGTGTAACAGCCCCAACAACTGGCTCCCCAAATAAAATACTAGAACAGCTACAATAGAAAAGATGTGCAGAGAGAAAAAAAAAAAAACCAAACTCAGAACTTCAATTAATTATAATGGGGGTTGTTAAAATGTAGGCTGAAAAGACAGTGAGAAAAGGAGAGTCATTTGTGAGAGCTGCAGCAGAGAAAGCATCTTGTCCAAAGACATCCCAGCACAACCCAGGCTTTGCTCCTGGTCACACACTCATCTTCTCCTCTGGCATTACAGTTTGGAAGCTGATTTATAGAGGGGAAAGCCCCAGGTTGTGAAGAAGTTTAGTGGGGCAGGAGGAGAAAGCAAAGAGAAGGCAGAGAGCCAAGCAGGAGATCACCAGCCCTGACTTAAGGCTCAGCAGAATTCAGGTGTCTGAGCCTGCAGTTCAGTAACAGGTGGGTGCTGTGCCCTCCTCGGTGGCTGTTGGGTCCCTCCGAGCCTGAGGGTAAGGGCCACAGCCAGCAGAGTTTTAATAACATCTTTTGATAGTCCCAACTCCTCTATGTAAACCAGACCATTTATGCTCCTACAGCTCAGAGGCCCCAAGTCACAGCGGTGGCTGCAGCAGAGGGAAGTGACCGACCTCCATGGGAAACTGTCACCAACACCCCTGTGCAAGGTCCTCGCCAGCCAGGCACAAAAACCTCCTCCTCTCCAGCGTTTCTGCACACAGAGCATTCCCACAGCCCCTGGGAGCCATCTGTGAGGTACCTACCACCAACCCCAAAAAATGAGCTATGGGAAATAACTCCAGGCAAGTAATAGAAGCAACAAAATGAAACACAAGCACATCATCTCCATGAGACATTATCACAACAGCTCCGCTGGGCTCCTCCATCTAAGCTAAAATAAATTAATCAAAGAACTTGAAGCTAACTTTAATCTAGACAGCATACGGTGAGGTCACCACCCCAAAAGCAACTCCCGTATCAGGACAGGACGGCAGTTTTGCTTTGCCCTTGCCCTGCAGACCCAGCTGAGCCCACCAAGGCTGTTCTGCAGAGGTGACCAGAGTTTGCATTTGAGCTCAGCTCCTCAGGGATGAAAGGAGTGCTCTCCAGACAGCCCGGCGGGGATGGACACACGGTCACATACCTGTGGACAGGACACCCCATCCAGAAACTCGGCCATGATTAGGTTTTTCCTAATTAATTACAGACTTGGGGGGTGGCAATTTTAAGATAGGCAGAATTCACCTGTTTTGCCGGAACACAGACTGGTGTGCCAAGAGAAAACGAGGGGGTCAGACTCAGTGATGTACGTGGAGCATTTCTCTCTCCCTGGTTTATTGTATACAGGAGAGAGTGTCCCCGCAGCACAGGGACCTCTCACCTCATGCCACCAAGTGATGGACGTCGCGGCAGCAGCCAGATTGGGTCAGGATGCCAGCACGGAGCAGCTTGGCTGCGTGACAGCCAGTCCCTGCGGTCAGGGCATCCCCTTCCCCGTGCTTAAAACCGCAGTCGCTAAAATTTTCCAAGTGCGCCACCGGCAGAAGAAGGTATTTCAGGATCCAGGGATTAGAGCCACTGATCCTGAAATCCCAGGCTTGGCAAAGCAGCGAGAGGCTGGATGCCCTGGTGCCCGCTGACACTTCAGCCCCAGGCAGCTTAGCACAGCAAAAAGGTTAAAAATACACAAGCAGAGGCCGAGACAGCTAAAGGGATTGGGGATGACGGAGCCTTTCACCTCCGCGCTATGTCCGAGCGTGCAGCCCAGCCCGGGCAGACACGTGTAGATATCGGGCAAACAGAAACGGGCTGGGACAAGCCATGTGTCCTACAAGCCATGTCACCTGGCTGGCACAGCCAGCTCTTGCAACCAGCACAGCTGATTCTTGTCCAGCGTGACTGTGTATTATGACAGCTGCTAGAGTAACAAGATTAAGAAAAAAAAGGCATCATGCACATCAAAGCAGTGAGTGTGCAGGCTGCTGGAGGTCACCTGAACGGGTGCAGGGCGCTCTCACAGGGACACCAACTTCTGTGTTTCAGTGTTGCACAAGCTGTATTTCGAAAGAGGAGGGTTTCTGCCCTCTCCTCCTGCTCCACAGAGGGTGTTGCAGGGGCTGCAGGCAAAGGGCTGACCCCAGGGAGCTGCTGTGGTGCGGAGATCTCCCTCCAGCTGCCTGGCAAGGGAGATGTCAGGAAGCATCAAGCCCACGCAAAGCAGGAGGACAAAATCCAGAATCCTTTGAGCAACAGGGAACCCGAGCCAGGAGGACTGACGGTGTATCCAACACCACCATGCCTGCCGCGCGGGCTTTGACAGAGCAACAGCTTTGCTCTTTGCCCCATTGCAGCTTGGCACGTTGCATCCACCAAGTCAGCAGCTTGTGGGCTGAGCCCACGGGGAACAAGCTCCCAGCAGAGGCTCGGCCAGGACAGGGGGACGGGCTGGTCCCCTGGAGGGTGGGTACCTGGTGGCATCTCTGCAGGCGTGATGGAAAAGACATTTTTATGCCTTACATCAGCAAGTCCAGATGGTCAGCAGCAACGGGAGCGAGACGCCCGCCCATTGCAGGGACACCTTAACCTAGTGCCAGATTGAACTACATGGAATAGCAGACAGTCCTGGGCAGAACAGGAGTTGGACTCGGTGATCCTGGTGGGTCTCTTCCAACTCAGAATAGATCAAGTACATTAAGTAAATTCATTCAAAAGGCTGGAGAGAGGTGTCTGAGCACTGAGTGCGGTAGGGGTAAAGCTATCAGAGATCACAGATTCAGAGAGTTGTAGAATAGTTTGGGTTGGAAGGGACTTTCAAAGTTCATCCAGTCCAACCCCTGCCACGGGCAGGGACATCTTCACCCAGATCAGGTTGCTCAGAGCCCCGTCCAGCCTGGCCTGGGATGTCTCCAGGGATGGTTCATCCACCACCTCTCTGGGCCACCTGGGACAGTGTTTCACCACCCTCAGTGTAAAAAATTTCTTCCTCCTGTCCAGCCTGAACAACCAGCTGCTTATATTTAATGTTCCCATCACAGGGGAACCCAAACAGCTTCTACTTTCATCAAGAAGTCCTGCATCTGTAACACTCGCTCTCCTCTTTACCACCTTACCGCTCGTGCCTTTGCTTTGTATCATCTCACACCCGCTCGCTGCCAGTGCTGCATCCCTGGTAACCACAGCTGAATCCACAGCGCTTGGCATTCATCAGCATCAGCTTCCTACACACCCCTCTTCAGTCCCAGCGTGCCCACAACCTCTGCTTGCCAGCCAGCACAGGAGGGTGAGCTTGGCAGGAGCAGCCACAGCAGGGGAAGAAGATCAATGCTGCTGCTCAGCTCTCATCCCCATAGGGTGGCTTTAGCTCTAAAGCCACCAGCTTGGAAACCAGGAGAGCCTAAGAAGACAACGAGAAGGCATCTCCATCTCTACATCCATCTCCAACCGCCGGCAAGGGTGCCAGACCCTGGTTTGGGCGTAGGGCTCCCTGGTGCAGGAGCACTGCCACTGTCCCTCCCCATGGCCTTGTGCCCAGCCCAAGCTGAGGGGCCCAGTTTGCCAGCACTGGCCATTGCTTGCAGACACCCAAAACTGGAGCCACAGCACAGGGAGATGCACTTCTCCCGGCAGACCTGCTCCTATTTTAAGGCAAAGTTCAGCTTCGCCATTTCCGAGATGGACCGTTTCCAGCTCCGGACCGCACCAGCATCCGTCTCCAAGCAACCCCAGTGAATCATGGAGGAAACCACCCCAAGCCAGCACAGCGATCCCTTGTCCACCGGACACGGGTACGGCACGGAGAGGCCACTGGTCCCACACGGAGATAGGCGGGGGTGATGAGCAGGACACCAGATCCCCGCTCAATCCCAGGAACTGGTATCAGCATCGCATGTTTATTATTTACAGCTCTCGTCTGCAAGCAGAGCTGTAGCCGGAAAGGGGGGTCAGGGATGGAGGGTTTGACCTGGGCTGGGAACTCTGGCGTTCACCTGCTGGGAGAGCTGTCTAGCTCCAACAGCACATCCCAGTCCCCAGCAGTCCCCATCCCTGGACGCTTCCCAAAATCCCTGGTCAAGAAGCGGCCAACACAACTCCAGCAAAGGTCCCCTCACCTCCAGCGCTCCCCATCAGGGCTGGCACCCACTATCACGGGAGAACTGTTCCCCCTCAATTCATCCTCTCGGAGGTCCCACCTGTCCTCCTCCTATCCCACATCATCTTTTTTCTCCCCCCTAATTTGGCTGGTATCACTTCATTTACGTATTTATTAAATGTTATAATTTTAGCAGCATTTCCAACTATTGCGTTTGGGGGGAGGATGATGGATTTTATACACTTTTGCGAATAACTCAGCACAATCTCAGCCTGCAGCCCCGCAAACCCACACACTGATGGTAACCCCTCCTAACGGGACAACCCCCAACCCTCAAACTGCTGGGAACAGGTGCGCACCACCGGGTATTGTGACTCCCAAGGGGAATCAAGGAGCCCCCTCCCCAGCACAGCCCCCCAAAACCGACCCCGACCCGCAGCAGCGCCCAGAGCCGGCTGAGCGGCTTACGGGGGATTTGACACCTGAAGAGTCGGTGCCGCCGCACGTCAGCGCTCCCAGCCAGGGAAAAACTCATTACCAGGAGGGCACCAAGAGCAGCCCCCAACCCCATCTCCAGCAAAGACCCCCCAAAATTAGGTGAGATGCGGCTTGGGGTGCTGGGCCCCATGTTAGGGGGCTGCAGGGTGACACACCTCAAGACAGGGCACCCTGGCTGGGGTGACCCCCCCCCCCATACCCCAGCCCCTTAGGGGACCCCCCGGTGCTCCCTACACCCCCAGCCCTTGCTGCCCCCCCCCCGGGGGGCTTAAGGAGGGCGGGGGTGGTTTGGGGGGAATTATTTGGAAGTTTGTTTCTTTGGGGGTGGAGGGGATGTTTTGAGAGTTTGTTATTCGGGGAGGGGGTCTTGCTTTGGGGAATTGTTCTGGGGATGGGGGTGGGTTTTTGCAGTTGGCATTTGTTTGAGGTGGTTTTGATTGATTATTTTTGTTTTAGGGCACTGATCAGAGCGGGTTTTGCTTTATTTTGATTTTGTTTGTTTTTATAATTCTGGCAATTTGAGGGGTTCCTTTTGGAATTAGGGGGGGCTCCTTTTTTACATTTTTCCATTGCGGTTCAGTTTTGTTGTCACTTTACTGATTTTCGGTGCTGTTGCGGGGGGTGTGTGCGTATAATTATTTTTCATTCCATAGGTGTTTAAATGTTTGCAGGATTTGGGCAGGTTTCTCTCCATTTGGGGGCTGCCCGCGGTGCTCTTTGCGTTTGCTGAGCCCGGGGGAGAACCACCGTTATTGGCGGGGGGGGGGAGAGAAACTGGTTCTTCACTACTGGGGGGCTTTTACACCGCGGGGGGGCTTCCTGCTGCATTTTAACTGCCGGGGTTGATTTTGTTGGGGACGGGAGGGAACTGGGGGTCCGGTTCCGGGCGGTGTTTTTCCCGTTCACGCAGCCGCGCACCGGCCGCCCCCCCCGCCCGCCGCAGCCCTTACCCTGGCCGAGGTCTCCCCGAAGAGCGGCCGGTTGTCCGGGCCGCCGGTGCCGTAGCTGCGGGCGGCGAATCCCTCCATGGCGGGGAGCGGGGGGCGCCGGGGGCCGCACCCTCATGCTGCGCCCCCGCTCCGCGTCCCTCCGCGCCCCGCCGCGCGCAGCCACGCCCCCCGCGCCCGGCCCCGCCCCCGCGGAGGTGGGGGGGGGCTGCGACAGGGCCCGCCCGGGGCCGTTCACCTGCGAATGGGGGCGGGTACGCGTGTCCGCGGGCGCACGTGGGGGTGATTGTGACGAGTCTTGCGCGGAGCGGGAGCTGCGGAGGAGCTGCGGTCACCGGGCCGTTGTTTATTTGCCGGGCCGGTGTTTATTTGCTGGTCAGCAGAGTTGTGTTGTTTAAGCAGATCTCATTATTGGTGGTGATGCTGTGATTTGGAGAAATTGTGCATTTCATTTTATTTTGTTTACTTATTTTATGGGGGTGTTTTAATGAGGGTTTTAAATTTCATGTTATTTTATGTTATTTTATTATTATTATAATTTATTTTATGTTATTTTATTTTTATGTTTTTATTATTATTTTAGCTGTTATTTTAATTTTTGCTCTTTTATTTTATTTTTATTTTATTTTTATATTTTTATTATTATTTTAGCTGTTATTTTAATTTTTGCTATTTTTTATTTTTATGTTGGTTTATTTTTATGTTATCTCATTATTTTTATTTTATTTTTGTTATTTTACTTTTATGACATTTATTTTTTATTTTATCATTTATGTTATTTTTATGTTACATTATTTTTATGTTATGTTATTTTATTTTTACTTTTATGTTGGTTTCTTGTTTAAGTTATTTTATTATTTATTATTTTTATGTTATTTTAATTTTTATTTTATTTTTTATTTTTATTTTTATTTTTTATTTTACGTTACTTTTTTTTTTTTTAGTATTTTATTTTTAAACAACTGACTTCAGCCAAACTGCATAAAAGAAGCTCACACAGTCTTCCCAGTCACCCGCCTGTGTTACCTACATAAACTAAATAAAAGGGAGTGATCATCCCCTGAGCTGGGATTGGTGGCAGTGAGATATTTCTGCCCTGTACATCAGCCAAAGTTTGTGCTCAGATTCACCAGTGAAATTCGGTGCACCCCCTCTGCTTTGCCTAAAGCTCGCTGCTGCTTTTTCGGAGCCAAAGACAGGTTTGCATGCAAGAAATCCTGGGGGAGGTAATTTTTTTCCTTAATTTTATTGTTATTTATTTTTCCTAAATCTATTTGTATTAATTTTAAATCTTATTCATTTATTTTTTTCATTTATTTATTTTTCCTACATTTATTGGCATTCATTTTAAATCTTATTCATCTTCATTTTTTGTTAGTTTTATTTCTTCCAACTATATCACTCGGTCTCAGAAAACATCTTTCCTCTTGGACACCCCCAGACCATCCTGACTGCAGCATTTCTCCAGGTGTGTTTTAAGGTGAAAATAAACCAGTTAAGATGCACTAAATGTCACATCTCCTGGGACAGACTTGACTTGTTGGTTCAAACCGTCTCTTGTTTCCTCCTGACCCTGTTCTCCCCCACCACACGCCTCTCCACACCTTCCCAGGAGGTTTCTTTGTCCCAAAAGACAAATTCCACTAAATAGCAGTGAAATTTAGTAGAAATAACATGGGCATTTCCTTCTTGCTGGATAGAAAAGATTGAGAGGTCAGATCTGTAGGTAAAAAGACAAGAAAGAACAAAACCAGCTGCAAATATTAAATGTCTGTGCAGTTGTTTGGTTGGGGATCAGTCCCTGGTCGCCCCCTGTCATCCAAGATCCCCCTTTAGGCCACTGGTTGTGGTTTGTAGGAGCTCCCCAACCCCTGAACAAGAGTCCAGTGAAACCTGTCGCTTTTCTTGCAAAACGTTTCAGTCATTTTAGGTGCAAAGTGGCGCCGGGGCTGCTTGACCTCGGGGCACGTGCTGTGTACACAGGGCTCCGGTCGCACTTCATCTCCACTCGGTCTCCCGTGGCCAACGCGCTTGAAGACCAAAGCACCGCAACTTCAAAGGTGAAAGGTATTAAATTCAAGTAAGGCCGGAAAATTATCAAGCTTTTGATGAGCTTGACTTTGTCCTGAGCTGAAGTGCTGGGTGGAAAGTCATAAAGACCTTCTGTAACCCTCCAGCTCTTGTTCCCACACTCACCATTTGGTGAAGAAGGGTCCCCATGGCTCATTGCAAAGACCCTTCATGTCATCTTGAGCTACTCGGAAAGAAAAATCCCATAGGGGGAAGGATGTGGCTTCCTGACACACAAGTGCTCTTGACCTACAGAAACCTTACGGGTGGTTTTACTCCCATTTTTCAGCGCTTACACATATTCCTGAGGGTTGTGTAGGGTCTGGCTGGGCCCCAGGAATCACAGAATCACAGAATGTCAGGGGTTGGAAGGGACCTCAAAAGCTCATCCAGTCCAATCCCTCTGCTGGAGCAGGAACACCCAGATGAGGTTACACAGGAAGGTGTCCAGGCGGGTGTTGAATGTCTGCAGAGAAGGAGACTCCACAACCTCCCCGGGCAGCCTGTTCCAGTGTCTGTCACCCTCACTGAGAAGTTTCTTCTCAAATTTAAGTGGAACCTTTTGTCTTGCAGTTTGAACCCATTACCCCTTGTCCTACCATTGGTTGTCACCGAGAAGAGCCTGGCTCCATCCTCGTGGCACTCACCCTTTATATATTTGTAAACATTAATGAGGTCACCCCTCAGTCTCCTCCACGCTCAAGAGCCCCAGCTCCCTCAGCCTTTCCTCACACAGGAGATGCTCCACTCCCTTCAGCATCTTTGTTGCCCTGCGCTGGACTCTCTCCAGCAGTTCCCTGTCCTTCTGGAACTGAGGGGCCCAGAACTGGACACAATATTCCAGGTGTGGTCTCACCAGGGCAGAGTAGAGAGGAAGAAGAAATTCTCTCAACCTACTGACCACCCACTTTCTAATACACCCCAGGTACCATTGGCCTTCCTGGCCACAAGGGCACAGTGCTGGCTCCTGGTCATCCTGCTGTCCACCAGGACCCCCAGGAAGCACCATGTTGCTGAAGGGGAGCAAATGTGGGTGTCCCCTGCATTGCATATTGCATTTATGCTTGGAGTTACAGCTCAAAGGGCCAAAAGGACACAACCTTCTTCAACACTTATTGACTAATTATCAGTAATTAAGAACAAACACCAATAAATAGTTAATAGATGAGATGAAGATGCCGACCAATGGCACTCAGAAATACAGTAGCTGGGTTTCATAAGATAAATAAAACTGTTTATTTGTTGTTTCACTGGGTGTTTCGCTTGTGTAGCTCATTTCAGGTTTGTGGCCAAGGGGGATAGGTTGTGGTTGTTTTAGCCTCTTTAGGGCATAAACTGACAAAAACTCATTTTCCATTGCTTCCTTCCTTACTCCTCATCAGTGCCTCCAACACCTGCATCTCTAAGATTGTGGTATGAAAGGTATATCTTGGAAAAAGCTTGGCTTGGTTAGTCCTGTGAAAGGGAGGCCAAGAAGCGATACTGCGGCTTTTATACACGGCACAAGGAGGACTAATTACTAGAGAGCGAGCCAAAATGTTTAAGTTAACAGGTTATGCTGGCACAAGAGCAAATGTCTATGAATGATGCATGCGGTCAGACTGGGGGATCTCAATGAAAGGAGAGCAGCTCTAGGACGACCTTCTAGGCAGAGTTGTGGGGAGCAGATCACATTGCTTTAAAGATGGAGTTTCATTGACTTGTGAATAATAATACCAGGTGGGGGAAGGTGATTGGCATTGGAAGCTGCTAGACATGCTTTTCAACCTGAAGTCCTCTGATACATGTGATTTATGATGCAGGATCTACTGAGCTCACACCAGAGCTCGTCAAACTTCTGAAATCTCCCTTGGAAAATGAGACCGTGCGTCTAGTCCTGGCACGTGTGGTTAAAGACCTCTGCACCTTAACGTTTGTGGTAGTACTTAAAACACATACCTCATCCTCAGTGAAAACGCTGTCAGCCTTCTTCATGGCTATTGCACATCTTGGCTGGGCAGCGATGCAGCGTGGGTGTGCAGGGTATCCACACTCGCTATCTGCTGATGCTCCCTCGGGGGACAGATCATACAACAGAGCTGTTGGTTTTCTGCCACATTTCAAAGTTCAGGGGATCCTCTGTTCCCTCTTTCCTACCTGGTGAAATTCAACAAATGATAAAATTATTTGGCCCATTTGCTTGGTGATTTGTTCTCTTTCTCATACAGACTGGTTGGTATTTTTTTGCAAAAACTGAATCAAGCTGTATTGTCTGAGAATAAAGACAAGCTCCTGGTATCAAGTTCAAAACAATTGCATCCATGACTGCCACGATTTTGATGACCCATAACACCGGCTCACTTCTTACTGCAATTTAAAGTAAGTATAGCCATCTTCAGTGAAAAGTACATACACTTTTCAGGTCTGAAATAAAAAACAACCTGCTTTCTAATGAAGGAAATAACATAAAAGGAACTCTCAGGTGGCTTAACATTGCAAAGGTTTGTTCTGCTCAGGCTGGACATAGTTTGCCTTCTCTTGTTCTTCTTAAGCCCAGTTTACATTTATCATAGCTGGCTGCATCTAAGTGTTAGAACAGTTCCAAGGTTTACATGCTGAGCTCTAGCTCTCCTTTCTCAAAAATGGTCCTGGCATTGCTCCCAATAAATAGATTTGGCCCATAAATTGCAAAAAACTTTGGAGTCTCTTCAGAACATCAGCACTGTAGACTTGTGAAAAAATATATGCTTTCCCCTTTCTAGTATTTTATTTATTCTAAAGGCCATCATGTGGTTTTTCCTGTACTCTGGGTGAGGATTTAATTCAGCACATATATGAAAATTTTAATATATCCCAAGGCTAATTATTTGTCATTGTCACTGATGCTGCTGCCCCTGTAACTCATCAGCCGGCTGTGTGAGTCCCCAGGTGCAGGTCAGTAACTCATCTGTGCAGGCAATGCCGTCTTCCGCTCTTCACCAACCCAGCCCTCTGACGCTCTGTGTGTCCTTTCAAATGATCTAATGCGCCGTGTTTTCTAATGCATCAATTTATTCCGTAACTCTTTGTTAGCACTGGCTTTCTGCTGCAATTTATCTTAGTCACAGCTCCAGCAACAGCAGCCACTGCTCTTCTGTCTCCTTCCCCGTAGCGTTTTCAGCTTTCCAACACAGCCGTTAGTGATTACAGTCTGGTAATTGGTTTTTGCACCATTAAATCAGCCTTCAGCTCCCAGCATGATGGCCCTTTGGCTATTCTATTTGTCATGTTTGATTTTTAAAGGATACGATTTATTTTGAGCTTTCTGACAAAGCTTCCACAACCCCAGATTCCTGGAGGACCCAGGAGCTGTCTTCATGTCTTTTTAAGACCAAAGGGAACCTGATGAACAAACTTGCTTTGTTACAATTGACTTTAAACTCATCTCTCTCCTAACAAATGATCCAACAGCCCCCATGTAGAGGAAATGCTGCGGAAGAGGAGAAAATGGACAAGATATTTACAACACCATCAAGGGGAAAAACAACTCAAGGACTTCCAGCATTGCTCCTCCACCCCGGAACGAGGGACACAACTGTTTCCAGTTAATCCTGCAATGCTGAGATTGTACATTTCTTGCCTTTGCATGTGCCAAGGGGATGTGTCTGCTGCAAGGACACGGGGTTTCTGAAAGTTGAGAGTGAGAAGAGGGAGATGGAGAGAAGAGGGGAAGGGGAAGGGGAAGGGAAAGAAGAAGAGAAGAAGAGGAGAGGAGACCTTTATGTTTTGCAGTTCCCATGGTTGGTTTTACTTAGTAGTTGCCTGTAATGACTGAGAGATATTTAAAATGATACCAAGCAGTGTTACAGACTTATTCAAACTGATAAAAAAACCCCAAAACAAACAAAAAAAACACCCCACAAACAAACAACCAAAAACCTGACCCACAATAACAAAACCAAAATATTCAGCAAAAATATTTCTAGCATACTCCAGCTGTAATCCAGTGTTCTAGCCCAAGGTCCTTGCTTGCTTTTCTCACCTTACAGTAACTTTATTTGAGCCTCTGCCTTGTAAGGCTTTTGGAGATTTTCCCTTAAAAAAGGATTCATTTTAGTATTAATGGAAAGCTCCAGTGGTGATGGGAGCCAAGGAGCAGGCGCCATGCAGGGCAGCACAGCACTGCTGGAATGAGCAGCCTGTGACAAACAGCTTCCCTGGATGTCATGGTCATTGCTTGAGATGTGGGTAGGAACATTAGCCCAATACAAAATCATGGATTCATAGAAACATTTTGGTTGGATGTGACCCTTAATTCATCAAGTCCAACTGTTAACATAACTGTGTCACTAAACCATGTCCATAAGAACCTCGTCTACACATCTGTTCAACCCCTCCAGAGATGGTGACTCCACCACTTCCCCGGGCAGCCTGTTCCAATGCCCAACAACCCTTTCTGTGAAGAAATTTTTCCTAATATCCAATCTAAACCTCCCCTGGTGCAACTTGAGGCCATTTCCTCTCTTACTATCACTTGCTACTTGGGAGAAGAGACCAACCCCCTCCATGCTCCAAGCTCCTTTCAGGCAGTTCAGAGATCAGAAGGTCTCCCCTCAGCTCCTGTTCTCCAGCTGAACCCCCCAGGTCCCTCAGCCGCTCCCATCACACTTGTGCCCTTCCCCAGCTCCGTTCCCTTCTCTGAACTCTCTCCAGCACCTCAAGGTCTTTCCTGTAGTGAGGGGCCCAAAACCGACCCCAGGATTCGAGGTGCGGCCTCACCAGTGCTGAGTGCAGTGGCACTATCACCTCTCTAGTCCTGCTGGACACACTATTCCTGATACAAGCCAGGATGCTGGTGGCCTTTTTGGCCACCTGGGCACACGCTCACTCCTGTTCAGCTGCTGTCAGTCAACACCCCCAGGTCCTTTTCCACCAAACACTTTCCAGCCACTTCCAGCCTGTAGCGCTGTTGTGACCCAAGTGCAGCACTTGGCCTTGTTGAACCTCAGACAATTGGCCTCAGCCCAACGGTCCAGCCCATCAAAAGGTGAAAAAGCGATCACAGCCTTTTATCGTTTGCAATCAAGGACAGGTTTGGGGGAGGCTGTCAGCAGAGGGAGGCACGAGCTCACGGATTCAGCGTGAGCCCCAGCCTGTGGCATCCCCCTGGGCTGGGAAATACCCACAGCAAGTTTACACCCTACTGCAAAACTCTAGTGTTTTGCTTTTCCACATTTATGTTTAGCTCTTGAACATCAGATGAGACACTGAACAAGTGAAGAAGATGAAGCATTCAGAGTCAGGGATGCATTGTCTGAATTAGTCATTATAATCTCGCCTCTCCTTTGGGTTTTCCAGCTGTTTGAGTTTCATGAGGATTGTGGATTCTCCCTCTTCTACATTATCTTATTTAATGTGTCACAGAAGCTTTCCCGTCTGCTCCTCCTGCTCAACTGAGTCACAGCACTTGATAGAAGAAGATTTAGAGAAAAAATGTTCTCAAGATTTTTTATATTTGAGAAAAAAAAATCTTGAAAAAATAAATGTTTAAATAAAAATATATATTTATATATATATAAAATATAATGAAAATTTCCCTTCTGAGCCTGTAAGATGTATATAAGCAATTTACGAACACGCAGCTCTTCTTTGAGGTTGCTGGCTGACTTTAAGTGGGGCAGCACCTGCGGACCTGCTTCCAAACCTGCCTTTGAAGAGCAAAGAGCTCGAACTGACACCGGTTGTTTCTGCCTTTGGAGCTTCTGCACCCGCTGAACGGTGAAACCAGCCCTCCCATCTGCTGCGTTTGCAGATTAGACACCATCGCTTGTCAGCCCAGGGAGGGTGGCAGTAAATTAACAGGGAAATCTGCATTGTTACTGCATTTTCAAGAGGAAAAAACCCACTACTTTTAATCAGAAAGTGACATAGAACAGCAGTACCACCTCCCAGAGTTGCAGGTTTTCTATCTTGTCATTTAAGCTTTCCACAGCAGGACGAACAGAAAAAATAGATCTTCCCTTCCTTATCCTTCTTCATTATGTGCATATGGTCCCTTTGGCACCACCACGGCCTTGAAATATGGGGGTTTGTGATGATCTCTGCAGAGAGGTGAGATGAGAGACCTTCTTCACCAGGAGACATGAGGGTCTGTGTGAGTCCTGCATCTTCCCAAGTCACCTCAGGGCCACCTGGCAGCCAAGCACATGCAGGAGAAGGAGTTTTCCTTCCCAAAACTCGGTGTTCCCGAGGAACACACTCCATTAAACAGCATTTAGCCAGGGGGTGACAGAAACACCTGCCTGGAACCCAGACTGCTGCCTCCTGTGCTGAAATACTTCCAGCTGGCACAGCCAGCAGCCGCGGGGTTTTTCGTCTCCGCGGGCTGTGCAACTAAAAATCTATGGCAGCTACAGCCTCTGCATTGAAAAGCGAGTAGTTTAAATCCTATGTGCACAGGGGAGCTGTTATCTCACTAAAAGTTTATGTTTTCACAGGGGGCGGACGGCTGCATCCCCCGTGAGAGTTGTGAACCTCTCGTCTCAGGGTCTTGCATAGCGCAGTCATTGCTTTTATTTGCCAACTCGGAGCTGAGATTGATTATATCGGTTAGAAACTCTGTTAGTCCTCAGGCAGTAAAATAAGATGTTCCAGAAAATCACAATAATAATCTCCAAAGCACCTATTTCTTCATCTTCCCTGTAGCTCAGCGCTGACACTTCAAAATCAGCCAAGATGCATCTGATCAGCTGAGCACAGAGCAAAATACCTTCTAACCCCTTTGTCTTTATTGACAGAGTCCTAGTGTGACCACTTCATTAATTTATCCCTGGTTAGAGTCCATTTACCCAGTCTTATGTTGACCCTCCATCAGTTTTCTGGCACCTCTCCAGTTTTCCAAAGTTTGTTACGATCTAAAAATCAGAGAGTTAGACAGTCCTGAGCTACTGCTCTTAAGACTGGGAGTCTACATGAGCCCAGACTTCTGAACTGGAAGTGTTTACATTTTGCAGGTGATGATTCACATCCTCCTCAGTTGCAGATGGTAAATCAGTTCATCTGGTGAAGCTGGATCCTATTGTGGTATAGTAAAGCAGGAATTATGTACATTTGTTGTGGGGTTTTTTTCCTATCTGATGGATACAAATGGTGAAATTGTAAATAGCAAAGAAGCTATTCCTAAACTAAGATTCCCAATGCCATTTTAATGTCTTCTTACTGTCTGTAGCATACTTAAGCTTTTATATTTCTTCTGTTTCTGTTGCCTTGCATTCTCAATAATCTGCTTGCGCTATACATAGTACAAGTTAATATCTCTTCTAAACCCCTCTTCTGAAGTCATCCTTCAGATACATAAATTTTTCCTCTTTGTTGAAATATTGCTCTGGCCTGACAAGATATTAATCAAATGAGATTTTAAACAAATTTCTGTAGTTGTAAGTGTAGTGATCTTTTTCATTTTTTGAGACCAAGGTTGTAAGTGACAGGCTATCAAAGAGATATTTAATGGTTTTAATGAGCAGTGATTTTTCAGCCCTTGGTACATACACATCCTCCTTCTTGAAGAGCTGATGGGGAGAAGCAGGGTCCCTCTGGTCTGTGGCTCCAGTTCCTTCTGAACAAGATGAAGATGGATCCATCGGGGAGGTTGGGATTGGGGTGGACAGGCTCTACTCACCTCAGCTCCAGACCAGAGCTACAGAGCAAGAGCTCTGCTGTCTGTAGCTTCAGGAGACCAGAGCCATGGAAAGAGGCAGATCTGCAGGGCTGCCATGCTCTTTCCTCCAGAAACACTGCCCACCATGTCCCTGTGTCGCCCATCTCCGTGCACAGCATCCTAGCACCCATCTCCTAACACTCACTCGCGTCCCAGTGTTGGCTGTTCCTCAACACCATCATGTATTTGGCACAAACGTGTCCCCCAGGGCAGTGCAGCACAGCCGGCATCCTTTAGAAACCATGGGCAAAAATGAAGAAGCTGCCACGCATCCAGTCCACCTGTTTTTTGCCCCATCCGCCCTGCAAAACCAAGCAGCTGCCAGCAGCTCATCTGCCCAAGCAGGACACCTTCCCCTGGCCAAGGCGTTTGGCTGCTCCTGTCAAAGAAGGATGAACATCTGCAGCGAGATGCTGGGACCACGTCCTGCTTCTCTAGCCAGCGAGAACTGAGCTGCTGCCAGCAAGGGAGGAGGTTTCTATGGGTATATTATCGCTGGGAAAATGCTGATGCATCTGTGTGGTTGACTCCCTACACATGCTTGTCCTTCCCTGAAATGATGTGCCCCTTTTCCTTCCCTCCACCATCCTGTTTTAAGGTGTTCCCTTCCCTTTCTCTCCACATCCTTGGAGGTGCCACCTGCCTGGACATCCGCAGCAGCAGGACGGATGTCCTGCTGAGTAGGTGTCTCTACACAGAATCATCCATCACGCTGCAGTCGAGCCACGTGCCTCGAGGATGCTGGCATCGGGTTCAGTAAGTTATTTGGTTAAGGACTATTCCTTACCATAGAAGAAATAACGAGGAAAATGCTAAATTAAACACAGAGACACACAAATATTAATAAGCAGGTGATGAGGGAGATAATAATGGAAGCCAGAGCTCATCAGGCACTTACTGATGGGCCATGAAAAGAATCACTGGAGCCTTGGAGAGGATCAGCCTCGATTTTGTAACTGATGGGAAGGAGAAAATATAGTGTGAATATTAAGAGATTTTTTGGGGGGCTTTACACAACTTGCTATGGGATCTTTAGAAGAAGGACCACAGACACAGAAAGGGAAGGATTAGGGTGGAACAAGTATGGGAAGATGGCGAGGAGGGAGGTTGGAAGGGTCAGACTGGTGAGCAGGCCATCAGGCAGGACGTTCACCTGACTGGGCCCTGCCCCTGATCCCTGCAGTCTGGCCTGTCTTCTTCTTAAATCCCATTCTTAATTGCCTTTTCTGCGTCATTTCACTGTCTATCCTGTGTGCCAGCCACTGGCACACACTCACCAGCCACCCTCCCACATGCTGTTTGCGAGTGTGCTGAGCTTCAGACTTGAAGTGAGTGCAAAGTCTCAACTGCAACAAGAGAGAAAATGTGTTTTATTAAGTAATTAGAACTTGCCAACAGGTGCTGAGCACAGGCCGGATACTTAGAAAGAAGTTCCTACAAATAAACATAAATCCAGTGGGACTAGGGTAATAGGAGAGAACCTGAAAGGCCATAAGACAACTCCATTCCAGCTGCTTTCAGACAGACCTCACTTGTATCAGACAATGTGAGGAACGGCAGCATCAACAGCTATTGAGTTACAAACTTGTCTTTAATGAGTTTGAAGCCAGTCAGTTTTCAACACCTTGTAACAAGGGAACTGTGTGTGAAGACCAAAAGGTTGAGGTTCAAGTGTCTTCAGATCTGGCAAGAACACTGTCCACTCAGGTACCAAAGTGAAAATTAAAATGCTTATACCATTTTTTTGTGGTGCTTTAAGCTGCTGGGGCTGTAGAGCAACCAAATAACCGTAGTATCACTTTCAGACAATACTGTTGCATAATGAATTCAAGTAAAGGATGAAAACACAGAAAACTGAACTAGAACATGCCAATGCTGCCTTTATTTCCCAAAAGTAACTGGATGAATTCAGAGAAGTTGCACTCTTGCCATTTCACTTGTAGCTGTCAAACACAAAGCCTGAAAAGTAGGTCTCGGAAAAGTTTGGTTTACCTCTTTTTATGAGCTTGTGTCGTGCAAAGCCATGAAGTGAATTAGAATTAGACTAAGTACCTGAGGCCTCAGCAGCTGGTAAGCACTTGCTGACAGGGAGCAACAGGAGCTCCATTCATTGAGCTGCTGCAAACGGCCATGGAAAGCATTAGAGTGTTCCCTGATAAGAGGTAAGACAGATAAGAAAAGTGCCTTGGGAAGTATTTTCACAGAATTACTTTTTATCAAGACTCATATCAGCAAAATGACACATATTTTCATCTCTAGGCAATAAAATGGAGAGATGTGATTTCATCTCTATCTCTTTAACGTTACAATTATTCAGTAGAAAAAGTTTTTGCAATGGCATTCAGAAATCAGTTTTTTATCTTGATATGAACTGTTGTGTCACCCCTAAAATGAAGCATAGCTTCCCCAGATTGCTTACGATACTTTTTCCTAACATAAGGGCTTTAAGACACAAATAAGCTAACAAGTCTCAGCATGCTTAAAACATGGTGACAGACATTTCAGCTACAGATTTATCAAATTAAGAGAAAATACTGACATTAGTATTTCTTGACAGCTTTTTTGACTGAAAAAGATACATCCAGCATAATGGTATCAGAAGAAAACTCGTTAGTATTTGAGTATCAGCTTCATGCTCGACAAGCACAGCTGAATATGATAGACACTTCAGGAAAAACCCTGGCAGGTTTGAGAAGTGGGGCGGTGTGAACCTCATGAGGTTCAACAAGGCAAGTGCACCTGGGTCGGGGCAACCCCCGGTATCAATCCGGGCTGGGGATGAAGGGATTGAGAGCAGCCCTGCCGAGAAGGACTTGGGGGTGCTGGTGGATGAGAGATCAGACATGAGCCGGCAATGTGCGCTTGCAGCCCAGAAGCCAATGGTGTCCTGGGCTGCATCACAAGGAGCGTGGGCAGCAGGTCAGGGAGGTGATTCTGCCCCTCTGCTCCGCTCTGGTGAGACCCCACCTGCAGTGCTGGTCCAGCTCTGGGGTCCTCAGCACAGGACACACGTGGACCTGTTGGAGAGGGGCCAGAGGCGCCACAGAAATGATCTGAGGCTGGAACAGCTCTGCTGGGAGGACAGGCTGAGAGAGTTGGGGTGTTCAGCCTGGAGAAGAGAAGCTCTAGGGAGACCTTATTGCAGCCTTTCAGTGCTTAAAAGGGGCTGATAAGAAAGATGGGGACAGACTTTTTAGCAGGGCCTGTTGTGATAGAACAACAGGTGATGGTTTTAAACTGAAAAAAGGTAGGTTTAGATTAGAAATAAGGAAGAATTATTCACCATGAGGGTGGTAGGGCACTGGCCCGGGCTGTCCAGAGAATCTGTGGATGCTCCATCATTAGAAGAGTTCCAGGCCAGGCTGGACAGGGCTCTGAGCAATCTGGTCTAGTTGAAGATGTCCCTGCCCATGGCAGGGGTTGGATTGGGTGATCTTTGAAGGCCCCTTCCAACCCAACCTTGAGTCGATTCTAAGAATTGACTCAAGCAAACATCCTTATACTAATGTTGTTTTGTGATCACAGACCAATTTGAACTCAAGCAAAAACCCTTGTACCTGTTTCTTTTCGAAGGAAGGAACCCCGTTGGCTTCATAGCGAGGGCCAACACACAGGTACAGTCTTTTTAAAAAAGCTTGGTCTTAAATAACTTTAAGTTTAGCATGAGCTGGAGTGAAATATGGGTATGAACTGGATGTCAAGGGACAATTATAAGTGACACTCTCATTGTCAGTACTGTTTTGCTAATGCAGTAAGCAAACTCCCAAATGCAGCATTGAGGTTGACAAAGGCTATGTCTATAAATGAGTCTCCAACACTATTTACAAGGCTCATCTTTCATTTTCAGCCCATTAATCTTTTAAATATTACAGTGAGATTTAACCTTTTAGCACACTGATGATGCTAAAAAATGTAAGTAATAAAATCTAGGTAATTCACTCTCTCAAAGCATCTGCCAACTCACACAAAATCTGCATTTCAGAACTGGAACATGAATTCCCATGCTACTCATTTGAAATGAAATCTCTGTGGGCTGTATGAAATGGACACTCATTGTTTTAAAATACAATGCAAGAGAAAGAAACCAGCAGTATTGAAAAAACATTGAGGTGTACACAGGTAGAAGGAGGGAAGCACAGGATAATCTTTTACATTTGTTTCCATTTTTTAGAGGTGTTTCTTTAAAAATAGTTAAGCTCTAAAAAATTACCTGCAGTTTTGAATACCCAACTATGTCTTTTTCATAGAATGAGAAAATGGCTGTATCAAATGTTCTTACTTATTCTGTGTGTTAGCAATCTCTGCCGATAAATTTGAATTGGGTATATAACACATCTATTTTTGTGATCTTTTTTTAAGGCTCTTTTCATGTCCACAGGAAGAATTCTTTTTTAGGAATCTGTAAATTGAATAAGTGAGACCCACTATCCTACAGTGACAAAATAGGTGGATTATCTTAATAACTGTTCTTTTCCCACTGTTTGATTGCAAAGTATACGAGAGGTCCTCTCTTTAAAAAGTACACCCAGAGCAATCAAAAAAAAAGAGAAATCAGAACGAAAATCTGAAGTGAAAATTATTTTAGCAGTGCTTGATTTCTATTATTGCAATATCTCACTATTTATATGTCATTAAAACCTTCCTGGAATAAAAAAGCTTTGCAGTTGTTTCTGATTACCTCATTTATCTAAGAAGAGACAACTTCTCTCTACCCAGAACAAAGGGTGTACAAACGACAAGATCAGGTGTAGATGTTGACAATAGTATTTGAAATTAGATGAGATTAATTCTGCCCAGAAATCCTACGTATCATCTGTGTAAGTTATCAAACAAAGATCGCAACAAAGATGCTGAAGGGAGTGGAGCATCCCCCTTATGAGGAAAGGCTGAGGGAGCTGGGGCTCTTTAGCTTGGAGGAGACTGAGGGGTGACCTTATTAATGTTTACAGATATATAAAGGGTGAGTGTCATGAGGATGGAGCCAGGCTCTTCTCGGTGACAACCAATGATAGGAGAAGGGGTAATGGATTCAAACTGGAACACAAAAGGTTCCACTTAAATTTGAGAAGAAACTTCTTCTCAGTGAGGGTAACAGACACTGGAACAGGCTGCCCAGGGGGGTTGTGGAGTCTCCTACTCTGGAGACATTCAAATCCCCCCTGGACACCTTCCTGTGTAACCTCATCTGGGTGTTCCTGCTCCGGCAGGGGGATTGCACTGGATGAGCTTTTGAGGTCCCTTCCAATCCCTGACATTCTGGGATTCTGTGATTCTGTGAAACCATAAATATTACTTGGTATGGGTTTAATGTTCTATCTGCAATTTCATACTACCTGAACCCACCATATGTAAACACACAATCTTTTTTTTTTTCCCCTCCATAAAAAGGTGCATGCTACCAAGTCAATTAATACTTCCTCTTCAAGTAATTAATACTTGCACCTGACAAAAATTCTCTGGGGATACCTTATTTATGGCTCAGACATGCATTTTCATTATGACTGTTTCTATTACAATACCTCGTTTTTAAATCCGCAGTCTGTGCTACTTGATTTTTCGGTGTCCTTCATTGAATTCTCTGCTTGATCTCCTTGCTGTTCTCCAAGGGAACCTTAGCCTTTCAACCTGAATTTGGCCCATCTTTGGCGCTCTGTAGTCTCCTAACCCTTACCTATTTTACACCAAAAGACTGTGGCTGACGTTAGCCAGTGTCAGCACGATTATTTTGTTTTAAAGAAAGATTGATGCCTCTACTTATAATGGAATTTGCAGACAGTTAAACAAAATATATGATGCCCGTTTGCCAGCTTTTAATCCTTTTGATGTCAAAACATTTGTAGCTGGGAAAATAAGGGATAATAAGATTTTTGGTTATAGGAGGACAAAGCCTGAAATTTCTGTGTCTGTAGTTCAAGGCTTCTCCACATTTCCTGTATTCGCCCTTCTATTCAAGGATGACATTGATACTTAAGGTAAGATTACACAAATCTCATTTACTTACAGATTCTAACAAACAGATTTATTAAGAGTGCAAACAAATCAGTATAACAAAACTAATACTTATAAACTTTTACTTTATGGACTTCTTTGTCTTCGCATTCTCTTTGTTTATTGTAATAATAGAATGTATTGTCCCTTCTCTGAAGTTTCTTAACAAATCCAGTTTCTGGCCAACGTTCTACCTATGAACAGAATAAAAAGGACATACATTCACCTGAATATGCTCACATTGAATGATGTTTGAATGTTACATTGCAAAGAATATAGGCTATACTTCCATGGGAGAACCTCGTTTGCATCTAAACTTTGCTATTGATTTGCTGAGCTTTTAAAGAAAATATTAAGAACAAGATGTCAGAAACCAGTTTTCTGGTCACACACTTAAAGGTTTCTTTGAGATTCTTCTGACCATAATAAATGTGCTTTTCGTTAGCACTTCCATAAAAATAAAGTGAGCTTCATGTATGATAGTCTCAAAGACAGGAGGATCACTCCTGCAGGAAACCAGCACCGTCCTGGTGCTCTTCTGGGTTCCACTATGTGAAGTTTTACACTAAAGGCTTGAGCACTTGTACATTCAACAGCTTTATGGCTTTAGTAGCTATTATATCTGCAGCTTGAATGCCTACTTCTGATTAAAATGAACCTTAAAAATCACGTAATAAAGATCTTATTTCTCTTCCAGGCATGGCTGACCACAGGATGTCGAACTAGAATGTTCTCTAATTGGAAAGTCCCAGAAGTGGTAGTTTCATCAGTTAGCTCATTACTTTAGGCATACAGCTGAGTTATTTGCATTCTCTGTCTAAACAGAAGAGCCTTAATTCCACCTACATTATATTTGCATCATTAATAACAAGTGCATTATGGAAACATAATATGGAGTAAACAAGACATTTCAAAATGTGCAAGTTGAAAGAGAATCACTGCCAGACCCTGGCAAGTTTGAGCAGAATACATGCTCATTTTGCACTGAGTAAGTGGTGTTCTTTAACTTTTATCAGTGTTTAATTGTCTATAGTTATGCCCTGCTATAAATCTTAAACACACTGATCGTACTACACTAATTACAGGATTTCCTTTTGCACAGCTAAAGGAATTTACATCATGGCCTTTACAGTGGTATCCAATCCCATGGCAAAATAATGAACTGCATCTTATTATGCACATCAACGCTTTACTGTTTCAAGTTAACTGAATGATGAGTGACTTTCTTAGGTACGTTCCGCTCTTTCTTACGCACACAGGAGGTTAAGATCTTTTAAAAGTGGATTTTTCATACTATATATGCTGCTTCGGAAGATAAACTTCAGAACTCTAATAAAGTTATTAGTATGTTGTTTGCTCGATTAACTTCTTGTTGCTATTTTGAGTCTCAAGTAGCCACTGAATGTTTGGTCATCAGCCATTAGCTCATTTGATGTGGTGGAGAGCATTGCCATGAACTGTAGTGAGCAGAGGACCGAGCCCTTGATGTTCTCACTTGAGAAATGCCTGTGTCACAGCTGCCTTTACCACAGTTGACATCAAATATCTCTCCAGCAGGCAGTTTCAACAGAAGCCAAGTTTTGAGCACACACTGAGTCTGATTATGCTACCACGCAATTCCACTGTAAAACTGACATCGGTAGCAATGACACGGGACAGACTCCCTGGGCAATTAATGACTTTCCTGTCAGATATATTGGCAGAGTAATGGGGAAACTTCACAGAGAGCTCCTTCGATGTATTATTTTCCTCAAAACTGAATTATTCTTTTAGATAGCAGCTACATCTATTCAAGGAGATCTATAATGCTTCTAAATGCATAAGAAAGGGGGAAGAGAACCACAGGCTGGGTAGTGTTTCTGTTTCACTTCTGTGAAATAAGTTATTTTTGCACTGTCAATAATAGCCCAAGAACTCAAGTCAGATCTGGGAGAAATAAAAAAAACAACAAAACAAAACAACATATCAGAAATGAACCTAAATTAAATAAGTGGCACCTCCATTTTCATTTAATCATTTAACATGAGACAGAAGTTTAAATTAATAACCCTTTCAGAATTCTAAACCTTACCATATCAACTTGTTTCACTTGTTTATATTCAATCTCGTCTCTGTATCCAGCTTGCTGAAATCTGTAGAAGTTTTCTACATCTTCTGACCATTTTGTGGCATGATGTACAGATTTTGGATGGATGGCAGCTTTAGCTGTGGCTCCAGAATCTTCAGACTTTTTCCTGAAATTAGTGATTTTGTTAGGGACATATAGAAATGTAAAGGACAAAATTTTAAAACAAAGTAATTACAGACAGTACAATATTATATTTCCTTCAAAGTCTGAGATTAAAAAAGATGTTATAAGCAGCTGGAATAAAATTAAATGCACTACTTGATCTCAAACAAACCCGACTTCCCTATAGTTCTATATACACGTCCACACCTTGACTTAACGTACAGTGGAGATGACAAAGAGGAGATTTTAAGAAATAAACTGGATACAGAGGCAAGACACACAGCCTACCAAAATTCATCCTGTTCTACCCTTGCCCTATCAAAATCTGCACTGACTGCCACTGACATCCTCCTCACAGAAACCCCACTGTTCAACCTGATGAGAAACAGTGAAGAGGTTAATCAACTGCTAAACCTGAACAGAGCAGAACTGGGACAAGATAAAACTCAAACTGAAAAGAAAAAAAAAGAATAAAATAAGAAATTTAAAAAACAAAAAAGTGGAGTCACTAGAAACTCACCAGGGAGGAATTTGAACTATATTTCAAAAAAATATGAAATATTTGACTTTCACCTTATATCTGAATTTCACTGCATTCGCTTTCCTAAGTGTATCTTATATTGCTACTAAACCAGAACTTTATGTTGCTTCTGCAAGCCAAACACACAGAACACTATGATGCCCAGCAGCCATGATCATAAACAAGTCCTTTCCTAAGTTCTTTGATGTCGCCAAGCTTCAGCTTCATAATTAGGAATGTTTCCTCAAAGAAGGAAAAGAAGTTTCTGGATTTGGTAGTGAGAAGATGAACAGTTTCACTCTCTGTGGGTAGTTGCTGTCTCCAAATCCTGCACACAGAGTAAAATTTCCTTACTTAGCAGGTCCTATATCAACCAAGAGCTTGAAAAGTCGAATGCTGATCTTTTATCAAATGCATAAATGCCCTGAAGTCTGTTAGAAAGGCAGAAGAGGAGAAAAATAATATTGCACCACAGCATACAAATATTTGGGAAAATGATATCAAGAATTATTGTTATCATCATGTGGAAACAGAAGTCTGCATTTCTGTTGTCTAACTGTATGAGAGCCGTCAGCACACAAAGAAAGGGCCTTTCATCTCTTACTGCACGGACTTTATTATAGATCAATATAAATATGCACAAGGGCTCTCTTCTGGCACAGTTCAGCCCTCCAGCATCCTTTGACCACGCTCTGTAGCATTTTGTAATTAAGGCAGATTTGCTAAAAAAAAAAGAAAAAGGTGATTTTCCCATCCAGTTATGAGGTGTCATATACAAATTAACATACTGAGCATATATCCTTATTATAAATCTTTAGTGTAGTCTTTGAGATACCTATCTCAACATAACATTTTCTCCCCTGCAAAGGACCCTTTTGTAGCCATTACAGAATTTTTCATACACTCTATGCTCACCTATATTTAAAGAGAACTGTTGCCAATCTGGGACTTTAGGCGGTCAATATTATTAGCTATAACATTAAATCTTAATAAATGCTAAACTATAATGAATTTAAATGTCTTGTTATAACTTACATGTTACTAGTGTTAAGTACTTCTTTACAGGATGTGCTGAATTCATCTAACGAACGTGCTTCTTCAAGACATCTAGATGTACATGGCACTTCCTGAGTCACCATTAATTCAGATGGCCTGTCCACAGGCATTTCTGCTCAAAAATACATATATATAGGTCACATATTTAAAGTGCCAGCTTGAGGACTTTGAATAATAAAAGCGTGATCCTGATATTTTTAGGCTGCTATTTAAGCTCTTTAGAAATTGTACTCTTTGTCCATTGTGGTGCCTTTGAGTTCCAGGCATAGAGCCGGTTTCATTGTACAAGAGCATGGGATGAGCTGTACTCCAGCCTGTAATTCAAGGAAAAGATAAAAGCATATACAGGCAAATGAAAGAATGCAAGAGAATGGTAAGAAAATATTCAGCATAATACTAACACTTTTTATTCAAATGGAATTGTTGAACAGTGAAGTGGAGTTTGCTGAGACAACCATCGGCAAATACTCTTAATTTAGGGGAAGTAGTGAGATCTTTGGATACCACTTTTTTGGCTTTGGGAAAGGTTTTCTAATGTCATTCATAGTACGATTTCTATGGAATTCTAACAAACCTGGGCTTGCATATGGCAGTTTCCTTAATGCTTATAAAAGTTGTAAAGGGATGTGGGACAAGAGTGCCTGCTCCTCTAAGGGTGTCTGGTCAAGGACATTTTCCAATGCAACAAGGGATGATCAGAAATGGAGGAAGCCATAAAACAACATATGGGGACACAAACCTGACCAGTAAATTGTGAGGGAGGTGGTGATGAGAACCAAACCCGGTCAGTCACGCTAACTGATGGGGGCATGTGGGAGTTTGAGAATGTTCATTCCAGCAGGGTTATCTGATCTGGGACTTTGCCAATTGGGAAACTAAGGTGAAAAGGGGAAAACAGAAACGAAATACACAGACCTGACAAAACAAACATAGAGACCATGATGAGAAACAAACCACACCACTCACACTAGTTGATGGGCTATCAAGAAACTACAGGAGCCACTTCCAGGAAGATTAGCCTGGACTTTGCAACTGATAAGACTGTGAAGCAGGGGACCCCAGAGTCAGAGGATGTGGGAATCGATAGCGCTGTACAAACCCGAGAGGGATGTGCAGGGGAAGGGGAGCAGGGAAGAATAAAAATAGAGAGAAAGGAGTATAAAAGAGGCTGGTTGCATGCAAAACGGGGCCAGTCATTGGGCTGAGCCCGGTGCCTGATCATCACAGTCTGTCCTGTCTTCTTAAATCTTAACCATCTCTCTGGGTACTGTCATTTTCCAACCTGTATGTGTGTGTGCATGCTGCAAGGACTAAGTGCCAGCTACCAGAGAGACCTGTGTGTGCAAGTGAAAACTGGTGCCAGCTCCTGGAGTCACACCGGGGATACGGGTGCCCTGCAGCCTGTGGTGGTAGCGGCTGGAGTGAATAGAGGTCTTTGATTTCCAGCCACTGGTGCAAGAACAGTATGTCCCAAAAAATCAGCTACTGGGGGAGGGCTGGCATGAGTGAGGGCTCCATGGCAGCAGTTAGAACAGGAGTGTGGGTCTCAGCTGGTGCTGCCTGCTGGGGATGAAGGGTGAGTGTATCTTCCCCAGTTGAGCTGTACGTTGGGCATGTATCTATATTTACTAGAAAACTTTAAAACTGGACTCACTGTTGAGTAGGGGGACCTTGGGTCCAGGGCAGGGGGTCCCATGCTGGTACACCCAAGGGTACTTGTGAACATAGAGCACATGATGAGTGGGTGTGTGAGTTCATCTTTGCTAGTGAGCACCAAGCTGGACTAGCAGGCAAGTAGGGAATCCATAAAGCAGATAAGGGGCTGGGGATGTGTGCAGGGGTGCTGGGAAGACCAAGGAGCCGTGCTGATGCTCAAGGGATCCATAAACATGCATGTGTTTGTGAGCCTAGAGAGCGTCTGTGCCTGTGCTAGTGAACTTTTATTGCTACCAGCCAAAGAGAATGAAAGGAACTTGTCTGTGTTCATGTTTAATGTGAGTCCTGTGGGTAGGTGCTGTTGCAGGTAATGCCTCACCTGTGGCTGTCTGTGTGACCAGCCATGTCTGTGATACGTACTCAGCTGTGTTACTCATTGACCCAGCAAACGGGAAAGTACCAGCTGCATCCCTCAGACTGGGCAGAAGCTGGTGAGAAGAGGTCCTGGCAGCAGGTCCAGAGCAACTGGAAGATGCACCTGCACTTCTTAGATCACACAAGTCAGCGACCTATTCAGAATCCTGGAATAAGCAATAAGAGATTTCCAATGACTTCCATAGATTTTACATGAAGTTTAACAAGGCCAGTGCCAGATTTTGCACCCGGCACACAGTAACCCTGTCTGTACACACAGACTGGGGAATGAGATGCTGGAAAGCAGCTCCACAGAGAGGGATCTGGGGATTCTGGTCAACAGCAATTTGAACATGAGGCAACAGTGTCCCTGGCAGCCAAGAGGGCAACTGTGTCCTGGGTGCATCCAGCACAGCATTGCCAGCGGGGCTGGGAGGTGATTGTCCCGCTCTGCTCTGCACCAGTGCGGCCTCACCTGAAACACTGTGTGCAGGTCTGGGCGCCACAGCTTAAAAAAGATATGAAGCTACTGGAGAGTGTCCAGAAGAGGCTACAAAGTTGGTGAAGGGTTCGGAGAAGAAGCCGTATGAGGAGTGGCTAAAGTCACTTGGTTTGTTCAGCCTGAAGAAGAAGAGACTGAGGGGAGAGCTCGTGCCGGCTACAGTTCTGATGAAGGGAGGAGGAGGGACAGGCAGTGAGCTCTTCTCTTTAGTGACCAATGACAGAACCCGAGGGAATGGCAGGAAGATGTGCCAGGGGAGGTTCAGGCTGGACATGAGGAAAAGGTTCTTCACCCAGAGGTGCTGGACACTGGAACAGGCTCCCCAGGGAGGTGTCACAGCCCCAGGCCTGACAGTGTTCAAGGAGAGACTGGACAACACCCTCAGACACACGGTGTGAACTGTGGGGTTGTCCTGTGCAGGGACAGGAGTTGGAGTGGGTGATCCTTGTGGGTCCCTTCCAACTCAGGACATTCCATGAGAGCTGCTTGCACTGCCGAGGTGCTCGGGCAGACGTCTGGACCCCCGCCCGAGCCACCGCTGCGACGGAACCGCACCCCGCTCCCACAGCCACAGCCACAGCGCGGCCACCCAGCCCTCAGACCGCCCACCTCCGTGCGAAGGCCGCAAAACGGGGCCTCTTCCCGGGCCGGCCGGTGCGACACAGCGACCGAACGGCGCTGGTACCGAACGGCGCTGGTGCTGGTACCGAACGGCGCTGGTGCTGGTACCGAACGGCGCTGGTGCGGCTCCTCAGGGCGCCAACGGCCGCCCCCGGGCGTTGCCACGCAACCGCCCCGCCTCTGTAAGACGCCGTTGCCGCCCCTGCCGCCGCGCGTCCGATCACAGAATCGCAGAATGTCGGGGGTTGGAAGGGACCTGGAAAGCTCATCCAGTCCAATCCCCCTGCCGGAGCAGGAACACCCAGATGAGGTTACACAGGAAGGTGTCCAGGTGGGTTTGAATGTCTGCAGAGTAGGAGACTCCACAACCCCCTGGGCAGCCTGTTCCAGGCTCTGTCACCCTCGCCGTGAAGAAGTTTCTTCTCAAATTTAAATGAAACCTCCTGTGTTCCAGTTTATACCCGTTGCACCTTGTCCTATCATTGGTTGTCACCGAGAAGAGCCTGGGTCCGTCCTTGTGATACTCACTCTTTACATATTTAATTTATTATTATTTATTTATTATTTATTTTATTAATATTTATTATTTTACATATTTATTTCTCCTCTTCTCCAAGCTGAAGAGCCCAGCTCCCTCAGCCTTTCCTCACACGGGAGATGCTCCACTCCCTTCAGCATCTTTGTTGCCCTGTGCTGGACTTTCTCCCTGTCCTTTTTGATAGGCTTCTGATAGATAGATAGATAGATAGATAGATAGATAGATAGATAGATAGATAGATAGATAGATAGATAGATAGATAGATAGATAGATAGATAGATAGATAGATAGATAGATAGATAGATTAGATATAGACAGGTAGATAGATATACATATATAGACAGGTAGATAGACAGACACATAGCTTCTGATAGGCTGATAGGCTGGCAGGAGGCGGGGCCGCTTCGGGATTGGCTGAGAGCCTGGGAGGCGGGGCTTTTGGGGGAGCGTGGCGGAAGCGGCGCGTCATTCGCCGCCATGAGCCGGTTCGGGGGTCGCGTGCGCGAGTACCCGTCCGTGTCCATCGACCGGTTCGACCGCGACAACCTGCGCGCGCGCGCCTACTTCCTGTCGCACTGCCACAAGGGTGAGCCCCGTCCCCATGGCAACCGCTCCCCCCCCCAGTTCCGTGTCCCCCGGTGACGGCCGTGCCCTGTCTCCCCAGATCACATGAAGGGGCTGCGGGCGCCCGCCCTGAAGAGGAGGCTGGAGGGCAGGTAGGGGCTGCGGGCGGGGAGGGGGCGGGAGGGGCCGGCCCGCTGCGGCCTGGCCCCGGCGGCTGCGGGAGGGGCCAGGAGCCCTGAGGGGGGCGGCTGGTTCTAAACAAAGCATGAGTGAAATAGGGTAAGGAAACTGCTGTGGAGCGTTGAGTCACAGAATGGGAGTGAACTGGGCTGGAAGGGACCTTAAGGATCATCTCGTTCAACCCCTGCCATGGGCAGGGACGCTTCCCACCGGACCAGGTTGCTCAGAGCCCCGTCCAGCCTGGGCTGGAGCTCTGCCAGGGATGGGGCATCCACAGCTGCTTCGGGCAGCCTGTGCCACTGTCCTGCTACCCACATTGTAAAGAGTTTCTTCCTTATATCTAATCTAAATCTCTCCTCTTTCAGTTTAAACCCATTGTCCCTTGTCCTGTCACTGCAGGCCTTGACAAAAAAACCTCTCCAGTTTTTCTTATCGGTCCCTTTTAAGCATGGAAAGGTCACAATAAGGTCTCCCTGGAGCTTCTCTTCTCCAGGCTGTACACCCCAACTCTCTCAGCCTGTCCTCCCAGCAGAGCTGTTCCAGCCTCAGATCATTGCCGTGGCTCCTCTGGCCCCTCTCCAACAGGTCCATGTGTGTCCTGTGCTGAGGACCCCAGAGCTGGACCAGCACTGCAGGTGGGGTCTCACCAGAGCGGAGCAGAGGGGCAGAATCACCTCCCTGACCTGCTGCCCACGCTCCTTGTGATGCAGCCCAGGACACCATTGGCTTCTGGGCTGCAAGTGCACATTGCCGGCTCATGTCCGATCTCTCAACCACCAGCACCCCCAAGTCCTTCTCGGCAGGGCTGCTCTCAATCCCTTCATCCCCAGCGTGGATTGATACCGGGGGTTGCCCCGACCCAGATGCACTTGCCTTGTTGAACTTGAGGAGGATCTTTGCTGGTGTTATTCCCCGGGAGTGTGTTGGTGCATGGAGACAGCCCTGTGAAGCACTGAGACAGTGCTGTGAAGGAAGCCAGCTGCACTCTGAGGTGTGTGAGCAAGCAAGTAGCAGCAGTTTGAGCTCAGGAGACAGTTTTTTCCCTCTGATCAGCACTTGTCAGGCTTTGTCTGGAGTACTGAGTCCAGTCCTGGGCTGCACTGGACAAAACCCATCAGTGTTTTGTAGGAGGACAACCAAGCTGGTCAGAGGGTGGAGCAGGTGATATGTGAGGAGAGGCTGCAAGCTGGATGTCTTCAGCCTTAAGAGTAGGAGGCAACCATGTATCGCTATTTGCAGGTAGGGTTATAGAAGATGGAACCAGACTCTTCCAGGAGATGCACAACAAAAGGGAAAGGGACACCTTTTCTTTTTCACCATGAGAATGGTCAAACATGGGAATGGGCCCATTTATTAGAGGAGATGTTTCATCTCAAATGTGAGCAGAGAATCTCTCTTTGCTCATCAGGTCTCTCTTAGTGCACAGTGCAAAAGCTGGAGCTTTACAGGGAGTATTTTGTGTTCTGCTGAATGTGAACTGTCCCAAATGCCTGTTCCAGGGAAAGCACGTGCGTCTGAAACAGACCTTGCTGGTTGTAGAAACAAGCAAAGATACAAGTACATGTGACCATGTACCACACACTTTCTTTATTTCTGCACAAAAATACGCATGTATGGGCACATGTAGGTAAGTCTTTGGGTTTGCTGTGTTGAAGAAAATCCTCAGTAAGGTGCATAAATTCACCTTGATCCTAGTTCAGTTTGAGGCAAAACTGCTCTTGCAGGCTTACTGCTTTGCAGGTCTCTGCAGATGAGAGAGGGGTCTGGGCACATGTTTTGATGTACTGGGTGGCAGGTGCTGATGTGTTGTTAGATTGTTCCCTGCCTCTGCTTAAAAGAAATGACTCGTCTGTGTTTTTTGTCTCCTCACAGCTTGAATGTTAAATTATACTGCTCACCGGTAACTAAGGAACTGCTGCTGACTAGCCGGAAATACAAGTTTTGGGAGAATCACATTGTGAGTTTTTGTTTATTTTTAAGTTATCACTTTCCAGACAGTGATTCTGGGGAAGAAGCAGCTTCCCCTCAGAAATGTCTATATGTTGGTGTTGATAAAGTGTTTCAGGGCTTAAGTACCTACATCAGTATGCCTTTCCTCATTGCTTGCTTTGTGGGTTTGGTTTATTGTTGTTTACGCTTTAATCTTATTTTTCCCTCCACAAAATTTATGCTTTTCTGTCAACTTTAGCTTTAAATGGCCTCCATCTCAACAATACTAATTTGTATTGCTCCTTCATTTCCTTATCTTGTTCGTGTCTCTTTGCTCCCATCCTTATTTCCTTTCCCTTTTGCTTCATTTAAAGTCTCACACTGCTTGCAGTATGTATAATCTTTTAGTTATATTATTTCCTTTTTCTTTTGGGAAAATGGACTATCTCTAACATTAAAATGTTGTAGTGATGTAAAATCACCAAATAACTTAATGAGTTGACTTGATTTCCACTGTTTGGAGCCAAAATTCAAGAGATCAGTGTGTCATGTACGGGTGTGACTTGTAGTTATTTCCTTCCCTTTGCAGATACAGGTTTTGAAACTGAACATGTTTCTTTTCACAACTGTATGTACACACATCATCACATAGTGTAAGGATTTGGTTTCTCACCCAAACAAGGACAGGAGAGTTTTCTAGTCAAGTGGAAGGTCAAGAAGGACTTCAGGCAAGCTGAAACTGCTTTTTTGGGGGGGAAATTACTGCTCAGTTTCCTTAAATAGGTTGTAAGTGTGGGTCTTAAGCTCCATATCCAAAGAAACTCACAAGTGGGACCTAGGAGGTAAGTCTGGGTAAGAGAAAAAAGAGAAGCAGGGGACTTTTCTGTTCACAGTCCTTGTTTAGTTGTGAAGCTGAGGGAGAAGATAACGAGCTTTATATGAAGCCTCAGGAAACTGAAAGGTTTAATGGTTCTGCATTAACATGATTCAGGGCTCTGTAAAAAAGACTCTGAACGTCCCTTAGGTGCTTTTGATATTTGAAGGAGCACAGTGTGCATAGGTGTCATTTTTTCTAAGCCTGTGATCTTCTTGGACTAGCAAAAATAAGTGGGGTGGGCTTGTGATGACTTTTTTGTTGGTGTGTTGTTTTGTTGGGGTTTGTTTGTTCATTCCTTTTTTTTTTTTTTAGCTTTTGTTTGTTTGCTTCCGGTATCCCTTGAGTTTAGAAGTTTTAGAAGAACAGATGCCTTGTGGGGAGATACCTATAAGCTGTTAGGAGTTCGTATGAGCAGTAAAAAGACAGCAGGCAGTGCTGGACCTGATATCCCTGTTTGAGAAATTACTAATCTGGGAAGAGATGCCAGAGGTACTGGTGGTACAGTCTGCGATGAAGCACAATTAACACAAATCAACACAATTAAAAAAATACATAGATCTTTGCAGCTGCTGCTCCCAGGTAATAGCATGAGCTGCACAGGCCCATATCAGTAGGTGCTGGATGTCTTGTTCACAAGCTTTGTCTTACAACAAATACGCTTTCTACTTGTAGCATGACTGGGAAATGAATTAGCAGCTGCTTTCATATTCACTAGACTGAAAGAAGGAATATGATGTCAGCTTCCAGACAAGTCTTTTTACAATTTCCAGTCTGGCCTTTATTTGTACATACGGCATGAGAGGCTCTTTGAATCGCTGCTGGTTTTGACATTTAAACTATCAAAGACGAGGGGAGAACTCTGCTGGAGTTATTATAATTTATGCTTATGAGGCTAAACAGTGGCTGTCAGTGAAGAATTCTTCAGGCAGTTTAGATCTAAAACTTGACAATTGTTTCACTGCATCAGGAAATTTGAGAATTGCTGAGAAATACTGAGCATGCAGAATTTAGATCAGCCTCATGAGTTTATTCTGCTTCATAAATTGTAGACAATAAAATCAGTATTGATGTTTAAAAAAACAGCTCTTGCCAGTGGTTTGAATTCTTAGTATAAGGCACTTTTTGACACATGTATCTGTGTTTTGGAGCAAGCTGTGAGTTTGGTGTTGTGGTTTCTGGTGGAGAAGCCACATGTTACCACTTTTGTGTGAGTTCCAGCTGAATGGATCTCGTGGAGCTGCCCAGAACTTTGTGATGCTGTGTCTTGTGAATCCATCTAGTGAAAAATCCATCAGTGAAACCCAAGGTGCTGAGGAGACCACTTGGCCGATAAGCTGGAGGTTACACCTAAGGAGACCTTCCTTTCACTTTGGCTTTTTTGGGCGGGAGAATTTTATATAAATGTTGTCTGAAACAAAGGAGAGAAAAAAAAGAACAAGAGGATGGGAGAGGAGCCCACATAGCAGCGCTAATCTTGCAAACAGCCACAGAGCATGTACGTTGCAGGAGAAGATGGCAAAATAGGGGATTAACTGCAGTCTATAGGTAATCACCTCTACACAAGCATAGAAATTCATGTTGCATGTGATTTGTGGCCTTGCTTCTGATAATAAGAAATAGTGAGAAGTTGTGCTGCAGCACAGAGACCTGTCAGAGCAAGATCCACTCGTGTCATCTGGGACTTGGGATGTCTTGGGCTTTGCAGTCATTCAAAAAGGTGTATGATCCAGCCAGAAAAAACAGAGCTGTTGCTGTTCGAAATACAAGATGTTCTAGCTTTTTTAGGCACGCACATCTTGATTTGGGTATCTCCATTTTATTTTTAGACAACTTTTAGAAAACCTTTTTTCCACTGGAAGTGCAAATTCATCACTTTCTACAGGAAAATGGGCTTAACTTTACAGGCCTAGCATTAGCTGCAGTGGGTGCTAAAGATGTCTAAATAATGAACACTTAGCCGTAAGTATGAAACAAAATGTTCAGGAAATCCTGCAATACATGTATTCATTTTGTTGCAGGTTGCATTGGAAGTTGAAACTCCAACTCAGATTTCTTTAGTAGATGAAACATCTGGTGAGGTAAGTTGCGTGCACACACACACAAAGATTCATATATTTGTAATGGGCAGTAATAATGTTTAATTGAGCATGAGAAATAGATCTTACCTGTAACATGCCAAGTGGTCAAGCTATTTTTGAAATGGATGTTCCCCCTCTTTCCAAGATATGCAGCCACATGAATTCTTCTTCCCTGCTTTGTTCCTATTATACCATTTATTTGGTAATGTCTTTCCATGGTATTAGTGATTTCCAGCTTACCTCTCCTGTGAGATTTTTTTTTCACCTTGAATTTCGTGACTTATTTTAACAAGCTTCAAGTGCAGGACTTAGAGGTCTGGTAGAGCATCTCCAGGCAAAGTGTATTCCAGGATGTTTCCATGGTGCTTGTTGAGCAGGAACTCAGGATATAGGACTGTTTTCTGGCTGAGTGGCTTTCATGAGCACTGTACTATATTCAGTCATCTCTTCTGGTGTGACAGGGTGGTTGTTGCTCTTCAGGGCTTGTTGGAATAGGAAGAGACACTCTCTTTGTTCAGAAGTGATGTTAAATGCTGCAAGAAGCTGCGGGGAGTAATTAATGTGTTGCTTTCATCATGTCAATGAAAGTACTGGTAGTGAAAGTACTATGGTGTGAAAATAACGCTAACTATCTCTTCCAGAAAGAAGACATAGAGGTGACACTTCTCCCAGCTGGTCACTGTCCAGGATCAGTCATGTACGTCCTTTCAATACTCTAAATGCGTCTGCTGAGAAATTTGACTTACAGAGTTCTCACTAAGTACTGGATTATTTATGATTAGAAAAAGCCAGTGAATTTAAAATTCGTACTTGGAGACTATACTGTCGTGCAGGGCCCACCAGCTGCAGTCAAGGTTGGAAACCACTGTACTCTGGGATCTGTCCACACACAAGTTGTTACCTTGGAGGGGCAGATTACTTTTCTCCATGCCTATGAATAACGACTTTCTTGATTGCAACTGTTAAAAATGACTTACAGAACTGTGATTAAAAAGAAATCACCAATTTCTTAAATACAACATTAAAAAGAAGGTGCCCAGCTTCCCAGTACAGACACTGAATAGATTCCTTTGGCTGCAACAGGCAGCTGGGCCACCCTCCTGGAATCTGGGAGGCTTTTGTCTTCAACTCTGACAGGCACAGGTTATTTTCCAGACATACTCAGTCTGAATTATTTGGTTTATCTGCAATTACTCTAGGACCAAATTGAGCCCAGTTTTTCTATGACATCATACGTTAGTCACACAGACTGCCCTATGCAAGGTAATGAATTGACACCTGGGATTTAATGCTTTATGTTGTTGAATTTGACCAAAGTGCTTGTGTTTGTAGGTTTTTGTTTGAAGGTGACAAAGGCACGGTGCTGTACACTGGGGATTTCAGGCTTGCAAAAGGAGAAGCAGCCAGAATGGAGCTTTTGCATTCAGGGACCAGGTGAGGCTTTAGCAATTCATGGGATTTAAAAAGAATAAAAGATCTCACAGGTGTGGATCATTCATGAGTGATGGACTCTTTTTTTTCCTTATTTTTTATTCTGTATTAAATGTATTTGCAGTCAGGCAATACTGTACTTACAAGCCCTTTTTCACTTGCTCTTTGTAGTAAAGGGGAAGAATTGTTCTGAAGAGAGAGGGAGAGGTGTATCTTAGTACCGTGATGTGCTGCTCACTCTGGTATCACGTTTCTCTCTTTCAGGGTAAAAGACATCCAGAGCGTTTATTTGGACACCACTTTTTGTGACCCCAAGTTTTATCATATACCAAGCAGAGTAAGTCTAAATAAGCTGTGAGAAGAAAGGCCCTTAAAGCTGCTAATTAATTAACCACCCCTTTGTTAGGGAAGTCTTGCAAGGCAATGCCTTTCTGCATTACCAAACCGCATCGCTCTGGAAGTAGTTTCAAAGACGATTCACAACATTTTCTATACTTTTCAGGAGGAATGTTTAAATGGGATCTTAGAATTAGTGCGAAGCTGGACCTCGCTGACTCCCTATCATGTTGTGTGGCTGAATTGCAAAGCTGCTTACGGATATGAATATTTGTTTATAAACCTCAGTGAGGAACTTGGAATCAAGGTAACATTTCTGTAATTGTTGCTTTCGAATAGATCCTCAGTAATGGTTGTGGCCAGTCACGGAGCTGGAAGTGGCTGTTCAGAGGACTGCTGTATGTCAGAGATGTGCATACTGTCGTTAACTACACTTAAAAAGCTACAGCTGTGCTCAAAATGAGTTAAGTAATTAATTTCAGTCTGGAACATCTGGGATTTTCAGGAAGAAGTTAATCCTCATTCTTTCAAGCTCTGTGTTTAACTCTCCCTTTTATCTCATGAGCGATAAAAGCCTTCTCATTTACACATTACATTAACAGTTAGCAGATATATTCTGACTTTCTTTGATGAATATTCAGCCCTCTTCAGCACAAGAGTTATGTTCTGCTTTTTCTAGACATCCAAGTTACTTTTGGCTAACACTTCTCTGCTTAGATGTTTTTAGTGGGTAGTAATTGTTTAAATGCCTACCTGCATTTGTCGTGAGCAGAACCACATCTGTATAGCTGCTCCAGCTGCAGTTTGGCAAACATATTGGTCTAATTAAGAGTAAACTCTGCCTTTCTCCAGGTGCACGTGAACAAACTAGATATGTTCAGAAACATGCCAGATATCCTCTACCACATTACTACAGATCGACACACTCAGATTCACGCCTGTCGACATCCTCGGGTGTGTATCATTTTGCAAAGCCTCTGCTCACTCTTGCTGTGAAAGACTGGTTGTAGGTGCTGATGTTTTGGTCGTGTTGTGCTAATGAAGACTTGGAGCAAATGGTGGCTTAACAGAAAAAAGAGTGAGCGCTGTAGTTAGTGGGTTGAAATTTAAAACAAGAAAAAAAAAAAGGGAAAAATATATTACTGTCGAGGGTTTAGATTGCGGGGTGACAATAAAACCCTGGCAGATGTATTGTTAACCTTCTCTCCCCCCCGCTTCCCCCTTTTGCCCCTCCCTCTCCCCCCTTCCCACTCAGGACAGGTGATCGGGAGGGAAAGAAGGACAGAGAGAAGAGAGTTGGAAAAATTAAAGATGTTTTACTAATGCTACTAATAAGAATAGAGAAAATAATACAAAATATACAAAACCAATCTTGAAAGTCTCAGAAACTGCAGAGCCGGCACCCAAAGTCCTGGACTGGACTCTGCAGCCAACCGGAGCTGGATTCAGTCTGTCACTGGGCCTCAGTTCGCAGGGATGACTAGCAAGGTCCTCTCCTAATGTCGGCCATAAGCAGAAGGGACGAAAAAAAGGGACAAGATCCTCATGATCTCCCACTTTTATATGAAGTATTCACGTGAATGGAATGTTACACACAGTTGGTCAGTTTCTTGGTCACCTGTTTCTCGTTGGCCCTCTGGCGAGATGTCCATCCATGCTTATCAATAACTTCACATTCCATTGCTATGTTTACCAAAACATGTATCTGGTTCTCCAGGAAAATGCAGCTAATATGAAGGCTTTATCTGACAGGCAAATTCACTAAAAGAGAAACTTGTTTTTTAACAAAACCAGGAAAATTAGCTGATCTAGGAATAGTTCAATTGTATTTGAAACTTGAAGAGTGTATTTTTAAATTAAGACAGACCAGCAGCAGATTAGATCAGTCAGGTATTATCAATTTAAATGTATCAAAAGCAGCTCAGATGATGCCTCCAGCAGCCATGCACTGTGTGCTTGTAGTGTGAGGCCTTCCCTTTCCAGGATGTCTGTCGGGCTGAAGGCTCCAGCTCAGAGCAGTGCAGGTTGAACCGGAGATGGCACCTTGGGGCATCGGTTTCTATGATTTGCTTTGTCAAGCTGCACTCTGGAAGCAAGACGTGACAACACAGAGTGTTTCAAAGGAGCTGGAAGCAGGATGAAAGCTTGGTCTGGCTAGATGCTGTGTTGCTCAGTTTCTGGGGGAAAAAAGGTCAGAATTACACTTAATTTTATGTTGCATTTGACAGGACGAGGAGTACTTGCGAGGGAACAGGCTGCCCTGTGGGATGACTTGCCAAAATGGAACTCCCTTGCACATAATCAGCATCAAACCCTCCACTATGTGGTTTGGAGAAAGGATGAAGAAAACCAACGTAATAGTGAGGTGAGCATTTGGGCTGTGCAGAAACCTGTTGTTTCAGGTGTGAATCTTGCCTGATGCTGCTATAAATGAATCTCAAAATGGACTTTTTAAGAGTAGGTTGTGCTTGCCTGTTGACTGGGCATGAAGAGCAGTTACCTAACTTTTGTGCCTGCTCTTTTTTTTAGGACTGGGGAGACTACATACAGAGCTTGTTTCTCTTTCCACTCTTCATACAGTGAGGTTTGTATACTTGTAGTACTAAGTCTAAATTGATAGAAAAAATTAAAGGAGTTTTGATTATTTTGGAGTAGATGACACGACTTATCACAATTAAAAAAAATCTCTTCAGTAATAAGACATAAGGGGATAGGAAGTTCTGGATGCTGAAGACAGAGAAGTCTGTTTTAATGTAGCTGCAGCAGAACATGTCAAGGTAGGGCAGGATCACAAGGTCATTTTTTATTCTGTCTTCTCAAAGAATTGGTCACTGCTACAATTGTCTTGACTGCCTTTCTATTTTAGATCACTGTGTAATTACACAATGCTGAAAGCTTAGGATTTTAGTTTTCACTACATTGTTTATCTGCTGTGACTCAGTTTTGGGTGGGTTTGCCTTCTTTTCCCTGCCCACACACTTAAACAGAATTTTCTCCCATCGTAGCTGCTGCTGTTACTCCTTTTTCTATGTTAAAGTCTAAATAAAAATTGGTCATGGCAGCATCCTGTCCAGAATCACACATTTTAATTTAATATGACTTGATCCAGTTTTTAAAATACTTCCCTCTCCTAAGAAACTGAACTGGATCAGTGTTAACAACCTGTCACAAAGCCTCACACATAAAACATGGAGCTTATTCAGAGCCCTAGAAAGACAGTCTTGTTTTTAAGATCCTGGTTAAGTTTTAATTTGCTCTGCCATACAGAATTTTAAATGGAGGTACTAGGATAGTACATTTTGCTTTGCTGGCAGAATGTTGGGGGGGTAACAGACTCATACATCCACATGGAAAAGCAGATGGGTCCTCCTGGTCTGTGTTTTCAGTGCTCGGCGCTGGTAAAGCCTCAGCTGGAGTGCCGTGCCCCTAACTGGACACAATTCTTCAAGACAGTGTCTGGAAAGCATCTAGAAATCAACAGAGTAAGGCTTGGAAAAAGTGACGTATTTTGTAATTAAAGGGTTTTTATAGTGGGCTGAAGGAAGAGTTTAGGGAAAGTCTTTGAGGAAGAAAATAACCTGATCTGCACAACTAAGGACTTGACATCCAGGAAGAAAAACACAGGTCTGAGAAGTTGTAGAGCAGTAAGGACAGTGAAGTGCTGGATCACATTCCCTAGGAACGGATCTACCTTTCTGTCAGAGACAGCGATGCTCCGTGTAGTGTTGGTAAATGTGAGGTGATTAGGTGAGACAGAGTTCTCCGCATCGTTTCAGACCTTTTTTCTTATTACAGAGCTGTCCACTCTGATTGAGTTTGGCTCGTGCATCACACTGGTCTTTACATGAGACAACTGGTAGCGCTTGTTGTGGGTGTGCTCTGATCAGTGCTGCCATTCAGTGCAATTATTAACTGCTGGTGTAAGTTAAACCGCTGCTTCTTTTCTTCAATTTAGATCAAGGATTTCCTGAGCTACATCTGTCCCGTGAATGTGTATCCCAATGTACCGCCAGTGGGTGGGACAGAGGACAAAGTTATGGAAATGTAAGTGACAAGTGGCTGCTGAACGGAGGTGTCCTGATTCCTGGTCCTGTAAGGGCAGCTCCCTCCTGCATCCCAGCCTCTCGAGCAGCCCACTGCCTCTTCCTTTACTTGTCTGACAGTTCAGATTTCTTTTTTTTCCCATATTCAGTGCTGCAAACTTCAGCTTTCTGAAGAACGTTGCTATGTTGTGCTAAGTCTGAGGGTTTGTATTCCACACACTACTTCTGTTTCTGTATAGAGGCTTTTCTGCTGTTGAACTCTATCTGAATATACCTTTATCTCACTTTATTCTGTGACCTGTTTCCGTTTGTCATTGCTACTTCTTGGAAGTTTCTTTTAAAGAGGGTTTCTCTGGGGACTTGAACTCCTCAGCTCTGCACAGCATCGCAGAGGCCTTTGTACTCTTGTGCTGTTACAGATGTTGGCAGCTTAGAAAGCGCAGGAGAGCAGCGGTGTCACTCAGTCTGAATAAAATGAGGACTTGGTTCTTCGTTCCTTTTACTTTTCCCCCTTAAAAAGGAGATACTTTACAGTTATTGAATAAAACTGCAGAGTTTGAACACTGTCATCTTGCCTTCTCTAAGCAAGGCACCAAAAGATAGTTTCCAAACAGTGTACATGTTTTAAGTTATATAGAAATGACAGATTCCTACCTTTAAGCTCACCAAGGAATTAAGAACTTTTCCCTACCTGTTGCTGCCTTCAACAATTCCACTGCAGTGCCTGCAAAAGGCATGAAACAGTGTACTTAGATGAAGTTCTTGAAGGTATCTGCTGAGTTATAAATATTAATCGCTTCTCTTATTGACCTCAGATTGAAGCCATTATGCAGGTCGTACAGGAGAAACATGGAACCCAGGTACAAGCCCTTAGGAACACTGAAGAGAGTCCACAAGAGAGAGTTATCTGACACAGGTAAAGATTCTGCTGCTGCTACTTGGCTTTAAATGAAAGTCTGAGACCAAGCAGAGATGCCAAAAGCCACAGTGTTCACCATAGTCTGTCTGTTCAAAGGGACAGTTAGAAAGGAGAAATATAAATTAAATGAACTTAGGTTTTAGGAGGGTGAGAGAGCACTTGTTTGTGGTCTTAAAATGTACTTAACAGCCCTTTAAGTTTCTGAAAGAATTCAATTTGAGAGTCCTAGACCATCCCTAGTAAAGCTGATCATAACACAACTTCACTTGCATCACCTCCTGTGTTGTGGGGGACAGAGTGATGTATCAGTGGAATCGCTCCTCTTCTTCATTTCAAACTGCTGTTTTTTTAGCACCTAGTAGCTTTTTTAAAATTTATGATGCTAAATGGATGCTTTACGTAGCCTCTGGAAAGCCACTTAGGCACTTAGAAGACAACTTCAGGCCTGCTGCTTTCTCTCTGGCTATTTCTGAAGTGTCAAGTGTGCAAGGGAGACATAGTCCCGGCAAAAAAAGTCAGAGGTCCCAATAACCGTGTCTGCCAGAGCTACGTCTGATCTGCTGTAGGTGACACAGGGGATGACAACTGGCAGTGTCCCTGGCAGGCACCGTGCTGGACCAGGCAAGGCAAACACTGTCAATAACGTACTGCTAAGTCTGTGTCTGGGTTAAAGAGCTTTTTTCTCTCTTTCTACTAAATATTTTTTTATTAAAACTTTGCTCTCAATAGAATTTTATCAGGGATCCGGACTTCTGTAAAGTCTTTTGATTATCCTGCTATTTTCTTGACAGATGAAGATGATCTCTTCGATTCAGAATTAACTTCTGCAAGGCCTAAGATTCCAAAACTGCAGAGAGAAGAGAGCAGGCCCCCCAACATGGGACAATCTGAAAATGCTGAAGAAAACGTTAATGAGAGCACAGAAAGTTACAAAGCGACCGCAACTAACACCTCCCTCAAGGTAGACTTCATGGACTGCGAGGAATCAAATGATGACGACGATGACGACGACGACGAAGAATCTGAAATTAATACAGTTGAAGATTTTTCCCATGAGCCAGATGCCACTTGCACATCAAATTTCAACAGAATGAGTGACCAACAGGATGGCGACATCCCTCGCTGGGATGCATTTTTTAAGTGTAACAAACTCGAAGAAAGCTCTGAAAACGAGGACAACTTGCCATCTTCAGCAGATGCTGGTGGGTCCCAGCCGCTCTTCAGCGATTCGGATGCAGTGAGTGACTCAACACACATCTCCTCCCAAAATTCTTCTCAGTCGACACACATATCAGAGCAGGGGAGCCAGGGCTGGGACAGCCAAATGGACACGGTGCTCATCACCTCCCAAGAGAGAAGCGCCTTGGACTGGAGCTGCTGGGGCAGAGGTGGGAGCAGAGCAGTTGCTTCTGTCCCGCAGGAGGCTGCCAAAGACACTCAACCTGACAACAGCAGGTGGAAGCCACTGAGTCAAGACAGATCTTGTGCCTACGATGGTGCCTGTGACTTGAAAAGCAAAGACACCGAGCATGTAGAAGCTGGGGCTGCTCACGTTCAAGATGTGCTGGTGGAAATAGGTGACAACCCCAAGACTCCTGATCTAGAACTGAGGAGGGACTCCCAGAGCTCCTCTGACTTTGAAATTCCCTCAACTCCTGATGCTGAAGTGCCTCAGCCAGATAAACTGCACAGTTTATATAAGAAGCTGGCAGCAGGTGAAAGCATTCTCAAGGAGAAAAAAGTCTCCTGAACATAAGTATAGCTGATTACATCATGATGACAAATACTTGAATTTGCTTATTAAGCCCAGGATTATTTTTAGTGCCAATTACTATCTGCAGCTATTCCTGCATTTTTTCAGAAATATGTTATTGTCAGAACGAGGAATTTGCAGCCTGTGTAACTTCACTCTTCCTTCTATGAAATACTGAGAAGGAATTACTCCTAGGAGGAACTGTAAAAGCCTTCTGCCTCCCAGGGTTCAGTTCTCCAGGACTCTAAGTAGACAAAAATTGGACCACAACAAAACTAAGGGTAAAATGCTAAATGAAATTTAGTGTTTCTGTTTATCATGAGCTCAAAGAGTTTGTCTTTGAGATTACATATATAAATAGATATATATGTGATCTCAGGTTTTAATAAAATATCACATTTTTAACTGCAGGAAGGGACATGACATCTTTCATTTCAGCCATGGAAACAATGCAGTAGTTGCACTTTGACATTAATCCTGAGTTTTCACTGCAGTTATTTTTAAGTACAACTGCAGAAGATATTACAGAATCATGGAGAAGTTTTTATAAAAAAAAACCAAAACCCATTGTTCTTTTCAAGCAGTCTCTCCTTACACTGAGCAAGCGTCATAATCCGATTTTAAATCCTGAATGAGGTACTATACACCATTGTCTTGTGGTTTGTATCTAACTCATTGCAAACAATTTGTCATCAATTCCTCTGTGTTCTGGTTTGTTCTGAATTGTTTTTCAGAACAACTTAAAAATCAAATCCTGTGGTGTGTGTGTTCTAAAGCCCCCAGCTTTACTAAACTCTTTGCCAAAATTCTTAGCTTCTTAAATGGAAATGTAATTCAGGTTTTTGTTAAACTGCAGTGCCTACAAAAGTGCCTAAAGAGCAGAAGTCATCTAAAAATCTATGAGGTTTCCCATCCAGGTGGTCTTAAGTCCCCAAAAATGAATCAGACTTTTAGTGTGACAGCTCTCCCCCCTGCCCATGTCTCCTGTCTTTCTGCCATCTTTAGTGACATATGAATATGAAACCAGGCAGCATTCTCCTAGTGGCAACTGCAGCAGGAGAGGGAAAGAAGAAAATTTGCTATAATCTACGTATGGTTTTAAGGATATCCAAGTCTGTATGTTTCTTCACTGTTACCGTACCCTCTCCGTTCCTGGGGTTTGTCAATATAATTTCCAACTGTGGCCTATCAACAAGTTTTTTTTCGGTGAGCTTGAGTGAGTGAAACTGCTGTTGTAACTACCTCTGGGAATAAAAAACAGAGCAGAAGTTCTTCTCTTGGCTTGTTTCCTTAACTGTGCTATATATGTTCATTCAGGGCTGCATCTACAGCGTGCTTAAATATACAGGAACCCAGTCTGCTTTAGACAAGTCAAGAGCGTGAATTTATACCAGTTCTTATCAGCCGTAAACTGAATAGGAAACACATGACTTCCTCATGATTGCTCTGCTACGGTCCTTACAGTGCGAGAAACCTTGGGTACAGGGCAGGAATTAAGAGGTTGCAGTCTTAAAGCAAATTCTACAGCTAATTTTGACAGGCTAAAATATATTATTTTTGGTTAAGAATGACAACAACAAGCAAAAAACTAAATTTAATTTATTTTATCAAAAACTCTAGGAAGGTAGCGATTCTAGAGATCACACATTATGAAAAGAAAATGTTCCTGAGCTTATAAACTGCATATTCTACTGTACACAGTCCTAAAACATACATTAGAAATAACCAAAAGATCAACTTAACGTTGAGATTAAATAAATAGACAATAGCTTTTCCTACAGGTGATCTTGCAGACTTAGTTTTGCTGCCAAAACAAAAAATTAAAACCCACCAAAAAAAGAACAGCTGAAGGACAGATCACAGGTTACCAGTCTCTAAGAAGTGCATAAACACAACTGAACTGGTGGCCATGATGGTGCTAACAGACCACAAAACCAAACAAAGGCAGAAGCACGGCTGGTTTAGGCTGCTTAAGAAACTGCAAATAGCTTTTTCTCCTTTTCTAATTTGGCAACTTTCCCCCAAACTCATAAAAACTGCAAAAGCAGTTTTTAAAAGTGACACAGTGTCCCTTTAAGCTAATTGACTGCAATCCAAATGCATTGTGAATATGTAAATAGAAAATACTGTTCAAGGCTCTAAATTGGAAACTGGATACATGGGTTTACTTCAGATAAATACTAAGTGCTGTTACCTCCCAGAACAGAAATTAACGGTCCTTTATTTATCGTGCAAGAGGTAACACACATCTCCTCAAAGAACAGCAGTGTCATTTCAGTGCTGGTGGTAACATACGCTGCCTTGGGAAAGAGGCAGATATACTGAACTCAGGTACAACTAGTAAGACTTTTATTTTTTTTAAATGCATTTACCTGCAATTTTTAAATGAAACTGGGCATGGACACAGACAAAAAGAGTGTCGAACCAGCCCTGTGTCATCTCGTACAGGAGAGGCCAGACAAACCGATGTGGTAAGGAATCCATTTCTTGCCACAGACACTCTCAGCATCCTGTAGCCACAGGGAACCTGCAGCAGATTAAGGAGCTGGAGACTGCAGATCCCCCCCCGTGGAACGCGCTGCCAAGTCGGGCTACATGCAAGAGAAAGCACTAATGACTCCAAATGATGTACGATCATCTAGAGTTTGCTAATATTAAAGCTCCACATTCCACTTTGACTTTATATATATTAAAAAAGAAATCATTAGGGATCTGGCATGATAAAAATAGACTAGATTCAGCATTTATTCAAGTGTGTGGATGCAGGTGAGTCTGGTAATGTCAAACACTTTAAAATCTAAGCAAACTTTCTCCACTAAACAATATAAAGTATCTATTTCAACACTTTGTAGATTACAAAACTTACACAGCACTTTCAATGGCCCCTACTCTTCAACCCAACCATGAAGCCGATTTTGGCCAGTAGCATATAAAAACTTCGCTTTCCACCAAAGAGCCAGATCTTAAGTGCAAATGCAACTGTGCTTCTTAATAAACGAACAACCTGTACTATCCTTTGAAACACTCTTCTTGGAGTGCTAGTAGTTAAGATGGAATTTAAGGCATTTGTTAACAAATTAGGTAAACGCTTAAATGCTGGGTACTTGACTTCATTCACCTGAGCCAACAGCTGTGCACCTTATAAAGGTAACGAGCTGACCTATGATACATAGCTAGCAGCCACTTAGGAAGCATCCATTTATGGAGCAACATTTTTCTGCCCGACCCTGTCAACATTTACATGATTTGTAAGCGATATGCAAGTTTTACACGCTTTTAACTCCATGAGAATAAAGCACTTTAGTCACCCCTGGAGCTTGGACCTTGGCTGTAACTTCACTCATAACCTGCCTCAACTGCTCTTCAGCATTTTTGGAGCCAAGCAAAACTTCACATACAGATTGAGACAACTTTAGGGTATCAGGAAAAGAGATTCAATACGACTCAAGCAACTGAAGAACAGTACATTTCTCAGGCTTTACATTCAAGAACATCTTAAGGTCTACAGCAAATGGGTAAACTCCCTCCTAGTCTAACTTCACTGAAGTTAACATTTTTGCAACAAGAAAAAACAGGCCTAGTATCTGAAAAGTCTGTCACTAGGTAAAAAAAGTCACAGTATGTAAAAACTTAATCAATATTGTGAATACAAATAAGCTCCGAGGGTATTTTTGCACCTAACGGATAACTGAGCGTATCTCCAAAACGCATCAGCTCTGTTAGACAACAGGCTGCTCTCCCTATTCTTTTGTTACCTATTTCCAAACTGTAGCCAGTGATTTGTTTCAGCAATGACTGCCGAATTTCTGCAATGAAAGCAAACAACGTATGTTACATATGTACAAATGCTCTGTAGAACTGCAGACCTCCTACAGCATCCTAACTAAAAATCAATTAAAAAAAAAATCATAAAACTTGTAAATAACACAACATCAGCTAAAAACATTAGAGACCTCAATCTTATATCTGGAATCTGCGAAAACCATTTGCTTTACTTGCATGGAGTTCAATGGACATTTTAGGATTTGCATTCCTGTGAACCTTCATTTAGACAGTCCGATGGCTGTCCTTTATTTTTCACCCCAGTTCCATAAATGTTATTGCTAATGTCTTGAAGCTTTTCTTTATACAACAACAAAAAAATGCAAAAGAACAGTTAGCTATAATTTAGGATTCAAATCAAATGTCTCCAACACTTTTCAAGGTATAGAAAATATGTAACATTATTTTATCCCACTGAAACCAGCTCCTAAAAGGCCTACGGCTGTAAGCTCACAATCAAATATTCAAAGTACATTTTAAAGAGTTTTCTTAACACACATTTTGCTGCTTCCTACATAACAGTTCAAGAAAAATCAATTTTTAATCCCCATTTTCAGTTTTGTATTTGCCTGAAACACGACATCTCTTTCTTTGGCCAATGTCATTTCAATTACAAATGTAATGCATTTTTTCAGTGTACTTATTAGATGTAAGAATACTTGAACATCTGTGTGTAAGAAGAGTCTTCTTAAACCACATTTAAAAGAGAATAAACTATTTGTGACTTTGGATACCCGCACTCAGTTGAGATAACCTCTGCAACACACCGCTCCGCATTTACAGACAGTTCTGATCCTCTTTTTGGATGGGCTGAGACTATCAGCAGAGTCTGAAGTCAGATCTATTGAACCTGTGACACAGATAAACACAAATCAGGACACTTTAAAGACAGACTGAAAACACACTAGGTATTCAAATGGCTTCAAAAAGCCACCACCCCCGTTCTTAAAAGAAATGTGTGTAAAGCTCTACTCAAATTCTACCGACACCCATGTTACAACTGCTTACACAACACCTAATGGACAGCATCCAAATCTTAAACTCAGGCCTTGTACCCTCAGGTCTGTATCCACACTGGGCAGCTGGGAGCACCGCCTGCCTTGTATGTTAGTGTCACAGACACCTCAAAAAAAGAGGAGTTTTAAGGACCAAAGTATGATCAGTTTTTCAGGACTTAAAGAGCTTCCACAAGAATGAGGTACAGCTCTGGAGTGTAAAGATGCTCCCCTGAACAGAAAAAAGCAGGGCAAACAGTACGTTGCTGTTGTGGATAAATGGTTTGCACGTACAGTCTGACACACACAACACCCCTGCCAGCAAACCTCGATAATTTTTTATTGTACTGGGAAAAAAAAAGTAGTCATAAAGTGGTGTGGGTTGGAAGGGACCTTTGAAGACCATCTCAGCCCACCCCCCTGCCATGGGCAGGGACATCTTTCAATAGATCAGGTTGCTCAGAGCCCTGTCCAGCCTGGCCTTGAACACTGAATGGAAGATCAAAGAACCATCAAATGGCCCAGGTTGGAAGGGATCTCAAAGGATCATCTGGTCCAACTTCTCCTGGGAAAGGGAACCTAGATGAGGTTATTTAGCACCCTGTCCAATCTCATCTTGAAGACCTCCAACGATGGGGACTCTACCACCTCCCTCAAGAGGCTGGTCTTTCTTAATTAATAAAGAGCCGATAGTATTTCACCAAAACCATTGTTTCCTGAAGTCTCTGCATAACGATCAATGTATCCAACCCAACAAAACAATAGTAAAGTTTGGACTGTCCTTTACATCTTTACTACAGGACCTACACAACCACCAGAATTCAGAGACAAACCTCTGGTGCCTTAGACCACTATCTTTGTAACTATCACTAGCAGATTACTTGGAAAGCAGTTTACCAGAAATGCCAATCTGAATAAAGGAAAGCTGCTTTTAATGGTAGCCTGACCATTCTTTTGAGCATTCTTGTGACAAATCTTCAAAATAATTTGCCTCATCAGACATTCCAGCCACAACCCCTTGCTGTTGAGCTAGGGGCACTGAAGGAGATAAGGTACTAGAGGTGCACACAAAAGCTCCAGGGTGCGCTCTGTCTGCACCATACATCGATGTTCTAGAATCCACAGAGCTGTGTCAGAGAGAAGCAGGGCCTGACCTAAAATGCTATAATCAGTCAAGCTGCAACAAAACCCAACAACGCCCCAAACCTCCTGCAAACACTGTTTCAAAATCTGCTCACCTTTCATCTGGTAGTCAAAGGTTAGCTCTTCTCCAGCCTTGATGGTTCGTGTAGAAAACAGCGCTATACGAGGAAGACGCAAGTCGAGGTTATCGATAAACACATTGAAGACTTGAAGATTTGGATCACACTGTAAGGCAAAAATTAATGTAGTTTCCGTTACAAAAAAATGCACGCTAAGTTTCACTGAAGTGTTTCAGTAGAGGAAGGTCACAGGAAAGGAAGAACTGGTTCTTCTCCCAGGGACAGAAGTCTGAAATTATCTTCTGAAATCAACAAATTACATTCTTGAAAGAGCATTAAAGGAGAACACTCATAGCTTAGTCGAGGCCTTTCAAGAAAGCAACCTTTACACAGTTTGTAGACTACACTAATGTGTAACAGCTTTTTTTAAAAAACAATATAGTTTCAAAAAGATGACAAAGCAATTAAAGCTACATTCAGAGGTTAATATTTACCTACAAAACCCACAAAAAGAATTCAAGTTGAAAAAAAAACCCCACAACCTAGTGTTTCAAGCCACACAAACGCTCCTTATTCTGTATATGCAGGCCAGAAATATTTTCAAACTATGCGTAAAATTCTATTTTCAATTGCTAACCTGCTTGGCTTCCAAATTATCTGCTATGGGCTGGGCAGCAGCAGGAGAGTTAAGGACACTAAGCGGGAACTAGAAACTGCTTTATCATTTTTTCTGGATTAAGTGTCAGAAGTCACCGAGACAATTTGTTAAACTCTGCATGCTTTTTAGTCTGTAACAGTAAAATTCCCTTCTTAAGGAATCAGAAGTGAAGTCAGATATTTAACTTTACACTGAAGAGTGAGAATACTTCACTCCCATTTCCGAAAGTGAAGAACAATTGGCATTAAAACTCTTCTTCATCCTTCTCCCTGGCAAGCCCACATAAAATACAACCATCATCAGCTCACACATATGAAGACATTAATCTATTGTATTTGTCTAACACTGACTATGTACCTCACAAACATTACATCAGTCAGAAATAATAATTTTTAGCTCAGGAATCTTTACAAATGCAGTTCAGCCTTCTCGCTTTAGGTACTTCAGTTGAACAGGAAACAAAACACTACAAAAATTTCCTGTTTAAAATCTACTTCTGAGTTGTCTTTCAAGTTTAGATTTAGGAGGGAAAAAGATAACAAAGAAAGCACAGGGATTTTCATTTTTTACCAGTGTTTGTAGGATGAAAATAATGCATCGATTCCTTTCGTCTTTGACTCCTCACTAATTTTATTAAGTACTTCTCGCATATTAGGTCTTTTAGTTACTTGGAGAACCAACCCTATTTTAATTGTCTAAAACCAGCAGATTCAGTAACAATCCCAGTCCTATCAGATGCCCTCTTCGGGTACCATCTTATTCCCAGATTTGTGTAGCTATTCTTACTCAGAGTAAGGTTAATTGTTCCGTTCTATTTACTATATCATCTATTTATTATGTCATCTCATTGACTGGGCTGTGCTGGCAGGAAACAAACTACTTCAGAAAAAACTGTGAATATGGTAGGAAAATGTTTACAATAGGAGAAAATACTTCTGGCACAATTAGGATCATTTTCCAAACTCTTAGTATACAAAACAAGGTCTTACACTGTGATTGACAAAGTGGGACACATTTCCGTATCGAGCTGCATCTACTGTAAATTCATCTGAGTCATAGTCCAAATCAAACAAGTATGTATTTCCTTGGTTGTCATACAGTTGGCCTCGTCTCTCTGCCTCCTCACTTGTAATCACCTAGAAAAAGAGAAAAAAGAAACAACCTGCATCATATTATTAACGATTACTAAATTAAAACAAAAATCACAATCAAATTAGGAAAATCTAGTTAGTAAAAAAATACCACATTTGCTTTTTGATATTGAAATAGCATTCCATCTCTAATGAAGAATACATACATACAGCTAGCTTAATTAGTGACTTCAGCTTCTCTGGATGTAATTTGTCTACAGCTGATAAACGACACTACTTTGTCTCCAGAAAAATACCAGCACCTTCTATGAAGAGTTTTAATGATGACAGATACAATCAGCTGTTTCTACTTGAAGTTTCTATACACACAGTTTTTTCATTAGACCCAGAAAGCCTTGTTTACATCACATAAAGTTTCAACTTTCTCCCTTTGCAGAGATGAAGATCAGCATGTATCAGTCTTTACAACCCAGACACATTCACAGTCCAGGATTCATCTCTGTCCTCCCCAGAAGCATCTCATCCTGTCATTTTTGACTGCAATGAAAGATCCTATTCGTAATAATTTAGACAGATACATCACCAAGATGAACCAATGCAATTAGTCTAGTATGTACTAACACAAGGTAGAAATCCAGAGACTCCCCAAAGGAAGACAAGAACTAAAGTAACTTTTGACAGAAGCAACAGCTTAAACAACTTCATCTGCAGCCTGTTATGTTAAATATAATCAGTTGTGCAGGCTCAGTAAAGAAATCACAATTCAGCAGCAAGACATACAAAATGTGGTGGAACTGGGCAAAAAAAAAACACTTCAAAATCCTTCTCACAGATCAGAGTTGAGAACTTATTTAGCAGTAGGGAATAAGTAGATTCAGGTGAAAGGATAAACACACACTCTTTCCTTTAAACAACAAAAGTACATCATCATCTTTCCACATTAATCAATCCCTCAACACAGACACTCTGAATAACTGATTTCTTGCATGTTTACGAGAAAGATATGAACATGCACAGTTAAAAGATTTGGGGCAAGAAGCATAGAAGAAATACAATGAAGACCATAATAATTTGTATGAAGGGACAGAAGAAATTATTTTGAGCCACCTTAGCAGCAAGGTGGATTTGTGGCAGGAATACAATCAAATCGACTGGATCCAAGGAGGTGCCAGGAGCTATCGATGTAATGAGCCCTGAAGTACAACAAAGGCTAGACCAGATAAACACAGGGCAATAAACAGTAAAAATAAAAACAACACCTTGAGAGTAACTCAAAGTCTGTATTTTACAGCATGAAAGTTCTGTTTGAAATAGTATGAGACTGAGTAAACAAATAACATCCATACTACAAGTCTTATTATTGCTGTTCATCAAAAGTACTAACTATGTTTGAAAATATTACCTTAAAAGTTCAGACAAAACAGAAAAGGGACTGAGAGACTGGGTGGGGAGTTTGGTAAGAACTGTGCCTGGGGAACAGCAAGATCTACAATAATAAAGATGATCAGTGAAGAATGAATATAAAAGAAAAGATAGACCTGCCTTTAGATATACTATTACGGCACATATCTAAAATAATTGTTTAGTGACACATAAGACAAGTATTCTCTTTACAATCAACCTTTTACGATTGCTCTGGAACGGAAGAATGTTCTGGACAACATAATTTTGCTGTCATCTTGAATGTCTATTTACTGTATTTCTCTACTCAAAAGCAGACTTATCAATTATACAGTAGAAGTCAAGAAGCATTAAAAACTGAGAGAAAGCTCATCCAGATTTTCTCCAACATATCCTTTATTGTAAAAAATTAATCCATATGCCATAAATACATACCTCTCCAACATACTCCATCACAAAACTGTTGGTTTTAATCTCCTGGAGGGTTTTTACTCCCCAACCACGGCCATTGTTAGTTCTGAAGATGCACAGAGAATACGGTGTACCTTTCTGTACTATCCTATTAGGGCAGTTAGGCCCACACCTACAAAACGAATTGCACTCATAGATGGGCAAACCGGGCTGGATTTTCAACTTCTTTCTTTTATTGTAAGCCAAAATAAATCCAGCCTCCTTTGGACAGCACTTCTCAGCAGGGCAGTCAGTGCATTCACAGCCAGTTGTTATTCCATTTATTACATTTATTCCCGGAGCAGGTTTATACTCATTAATGTAGTAGAAGTCTAAAGGAGGGCCTTCAAGATCCACAGTGTTTTCTACCAGAATCATTGCTTTATGATTCTTTTTCCTGTTGAGTTCTTCTTTCCATCTCTGCAGAGCTATTCTTTGCTTAGCCTTCTTTACAATGTAATCTGCAACTGCAGGTTTCAAAGCTTTAACATGGTTTCTCACTTTCAGTGCTTTGCCTTCTCTCACCCGAGACAAGTATTCATTCTTGTCACTAAGAAAGTTCTGAAGGAGCAATGGGCATTTCAGATTTTTCTGAGGTTCCCAAGTATTTGAAGATTCTGGCCATCCTTTCCATTTCACAAGATAGTATTCTGTGCCCTTGAAATACAGAAACAGATACAGATTTAGCCACATTTCATTTTCCTGAAATTCAGCATCACAGGCCCTATGAACAAACACAAGAGCTCTGGAGTTAAGAAATGGAACACAGTGCAGAGGGTCTTCATGTTCCCATAACAATTACAAATGGGGAGAAAGAGAGAAATTAGGATTTGCATTTGCAAATTAACATCATCACAGAAAGGTCTGGATTGGAAGAGACCTTAAGGATCATCTAGTCCAACCCCCTGCCATGGGCAGTGACACCTTCCACTGGACCAGGTTGCTCAGAGCCCCATTCAGCCAGGCCTTGAACACTTCCAGGGATGGGGCATCCACAGCTTCTCCAGGCAACCTGGCCCAGTGTCTCACCACCCTCATGGTGAAGAATTTCTTCCTTATATCTAATCTAAATCTACCCTCTTTCAGTTTAAAGCCATTACCCCTTGTCCTATCACTACATGCCCTTGTAAAAAGTCCCTCTCCAGCTTTCAAACAGCTTTTCCAACTTGTAGCACAAGTTTGGATACTTTTTGTGTCATATCTAGGGGCAAAGAAATAAACAGCTGGGATGAACTCCGATCGCTAACAATAACTGGAAGAGGCCTGTTTGCTAAAGCAGTTACTGAAGTTATGCTAACGAGTTGTATGACTTGTATGCAGGAGCAGATTGTGGTTGTATAGCATATGGAACAAAAAAAAATTCGAAACTTAACAAACAATATCTCTAAAAAAGTCATATTAACCATCCTCCCAAAGAAGCAACCCATTCAAAACATGTAATTTTGCATTTATAGTCAAGAAGCATACATTTTGTACTTGTTTTAAAAAGGCCAAATAACTGTAACAAGGCCAAATCCTGAGACTGAATTTCATCGGCATGATCAAGCCGCAGGAATTCAGTTGCAGAACGTGGCCCTAACTGTTCATCAGACTACAACAGTCAACACAGAAATATAGACCGTTACCTGCAAATAAAGGAGAAGCATCGTAATACATACCAAGCTACAGCCTAAAAGCATCAGCATTTTGCTTTACTTCTAGATATGCAAAGGAGAAACATTTAATATTCTAACATCTCCGTAATTTCAGAAAAAGACCTTCCTTCAACATACTGAAAGCAGTCGTTACACCACTTTCTGTTTACAGTTCAAAGATTAAAAGAAGTTTCATTTGACGTCAGCAAGAGCTTCGTCCTCACAGACTGCTACTTCATGTCATGAGCATAACTACCCTTGGCTCACTTCCAAATTTCAGCTGAAAGAGTGATCAAATTGGTCTGTGTTTCTCTTACCTCTTCTACCTTGTAGTCACACAAATATTCCACCTCATAACTCTTTAGACTCCTGTTGGTGATTCCAATGGATTTACATCTGAGATTTTCCTTCCTACATAATTCTTGGAGGGTCTCAAGTGAAGCTAGACATGGCACATACCAGGCTACAATAAGAAAATTGGTAAAGAATCCTATTTAATGTCTCAGCTAAATTTAAATCATTACGCCTTATCCCAGAGTCCCCGCATTATTTGTGACAGTCCACGAGTCTTGCACAACTACAGCATCTCACAAACTCAACCCTAACGAGCAAAGCAGAAAATGTCAACAATTCCCTTACTGCACCTTTATTTTGTAGAGTACGTATACCTATAAAGAATGAATATTTTGGAGGGCAGAGACTTTCACAGATGAAAGCTGCACTAAGAACCGAATCATCTTCCTACAACTAAAGCACAGGGTGACAAGGAAACCTCCATTCTTTAACGAGCCCGCCAAATATCTGTAGTTAGTCGAGTGTCATCGAGCACTTGCGATGCAACCATGGAGACCGGACGAGGCACGAAGCGATCCCCAGCGCCCTTCCAGAAGGATCGCGGTCCCCTGTCAGCCGGGCGGCTCTAAAGGGCAGCGCCCAGCGGCCGGGCCGGGCCGGCGGCTCCTCCCGGGCCCGGGAAGCTCTGCCGGGTGAAGCCGGGGCTCGGCGGGGGCTTTGCGGCCGCAGCACCCGCCCAGAAAGCGCTGCCCGCGGCAGAGCAGCCCCCTGGGGAAAGCGGGGAGGTGACGGACACCCCCCCAGCGCCTCAACGCACCCCCCGCCCACCCCCATATTCACCTCAGGCACATTCCCGCCCCCCCCCCCCCGCCTCTCCCAGGCAGAGCACCCGCAAGGAAGCGGGCAGGGCCTCCCTCCGGGCCCACCCAGCATAAGGAGAAGGGAGGGGGGGCCCGAGCGCGGCGCTGCGGGCGGCCCCGGCCTCCACCACGGCCCGAGTCGCCGCGGCCGCTCTCCCGCTCACCTCCTCGCCAATCCTCCATCTTGGAGGGGCCGCGGCCTGCGGAGGGGGGCGGGGCAAAGGGAGAGCGTGGCCCCTCCCCCCGCGCGCGCGCGCCCGAGGGGCTTTGGCGGGAAGGGAGCGCGGCAGGGCCGGCTCAGCAGGGGAAGAGCGGGAGTTCCTGTGAGAGTGACGGCGGTGACAGAGGTTGGAAAGAGGCGAGGCGAAATTCAGAGCTATTTAGGTCTCTTAGATCGAGAGAAGTTCTTCTTCCCCTCTACTCTGCCCTGGTGAGACCGTATTTGGAATGTTGTGTCCAGTTCTGGGCCCCTCAGTTCCAGAAGGACAGGGAACTGCTGGAGAGAGTCCAGCACGGGGCAACAAAGATGCTGAAGGGAGTGGAGCATCTCCTGTGTGAGGAAAGGCTGAGGGAGCTGGGGCTCCTTAGTTTGGAGGAGACAGAGAGGTGACTTAATGTTTATAAATATGTGAAGGGTGAGTGTCAGGAGGATGGAGCCAGGCTCTTGTCGGTGACAACCAATGATAGGACAAGGGGCAATGGATACAAACTGGAACACAGGAGGTTCCACTTAAATATGAGAAGAAACTTCTCAGTGAGGGTGACAGACACTGGACCAGGCTGCCCAGGGAGGTTGTGGAGTCTCCTCTGCAGACATTCAAACCCGCCTGGACACCTTCCTGTGTAACCTCATCTGGGTGTTCCTGCTCCGGCGGGGGGATTGGACTGGATGGGCTTTTGAGGTCCCTTCCAATCCCTGACACTCTGTGATTCTTTTCCAGTGTTGGCTGAGGTGGCAGCGCCTGGTATGGGGTAAGCACAGGGCACCAGACAGACTTAGACCCTTCACCATTCTATCAGCCACAGAGCTGAAAGTGGGAACTACAAAGAAAGGCTTCAGACACTTTTTTTTTTTTAAAAAAAACCCCTCTCATAACAGCACACTTCTCAGAACACGGGTTTCCTGTTAATGCAGCTTTCATGTTAGCACTGAGCCCCATAAACTCACCAATTGGCAGCAACACACAACAAAACACCCCTTACAGATGTCTCATTAGTACTTACATGTCTCTTTACTTGTATTTATAAATACAAGGGCTGTGGGACTCCACTGCCATGACAGAACCAGAATTAGGGTTTTCCAAGACCCCTTTTAGAAGTTTTCACACAGGAACTGGCAAACTATTTACTTATTGCCCAGAGATCAAAGTCCTATGGTTGCAGGACTCAGAACTTTCCAGCACTTTGTCCACTCATGGAAGCCTCATGAATTCAAACCTTGTGTCTAGGCTGGAAAGCCACAGAAATACAGGTATTTGTTTGGAATGCAGTAAGATGTATGTCTATGCTATGCAGTATCTATTGCTTTTGTGAGGCAGGAAGAATATTGAAATACATGTTCTCAAGACAACTTGGAAAGCCTGTAGAAAAACAGGTGGTTGAACACAGGTCTCCAATCGAGGTAGGCATCCCTTGCTTTAGTTTCTGTCTCTGATAGTGATGCTCTACTGTTTTGAATACTTCGCAAGATAACATCTTGATGGATATACTCTTTGCTGGCTAAAGAGCTGGCTGGATGGCTGAGCCCAAAGAGTTGTGGTGAACAGAGTCAAATTCAATTGGCAGCCGGTCACAAGTGGTGTCCCCAGGGCTCAGTATTGGGCCAGTTCTGTTTAATCTCTTTATTAACGACCTGGATGAAGGGTTTGAGTGCACCCACAGTAAATTTACAGATGACACCAAGTTGGGCTGGAGTGTAGAATGGACATACAGAGGGATCTGGACTGGCTAGTCGATGGGCTGAGGCTAATTGTATGAGGTTAAACAAGACCAAGTGCCAGGTCCCGCCCTTGGGTCACAACTCCAGGCAGCGCTACAGGCTCAGGGTTGTCAGGCATTGGAACAGGCTGCCCAGGGAAATGATGGAGTCACTGTCCCTGGAGGTGTTTAAGAGACATGCAGATGTGGTGCTTAGGGAAAACAGTGATGGACTTGGCCACGTTAAGTTTACAGTTGAACTCAATCTTAAAGGTCTTTTCCAACCTCATCAATTCCATGATTCTATCTGGCCCTCAGGGCTGAACTCTTGCCCCTTAGGAGATGGAGCAGGCAAGTGTAGTTACAGGATTTGAGGGTCTCAGCCTAATGTGCGGCCTATTACTTCCCTACCTGAAATTAAAAGAACTGCCACCTTATATCCAAACAAATATATGATGACATACAGATTAGAACAGTGGCACACAGAAAGGAAGATACCGTGATATGCATTAAAAAACCCCGTATTTTATTAGTAACATAAATAGTCACATATAACCCTTACACACATTTTTCAGGCAATACAACAAAACTATCTTACAATAACTCCGGGGAAAAAAAAAAAAGTCCTGCATTTTTTTAAAATCAGGTGCTGATAATTCAGTGCTCTGCTGTCTGCCATGTCTAAATTAATGTTTTGCACCATGCTCTCCACTCCACACTGACCCAGTGGCAAATTAATGTTTCACTTCAGTTTATTCCAGCCTCCTAAGAATCATTAGAGACATCTCAGAGAGAGTTGTCACTTTGGCAGAAAAGTCAACAGGAGACAAAAATCAACTTAGAAAAATGCCGCCTTTCAAAAGAGACTATGATGCCACTTCAACCGTGATGATTTCACACTTTCCAGTATCCTGATCTGTGCAGGTAACGTGTAATGACCCATCCCTAGATAAAAGAGAAAAGTATATTTAGGACTATCTCAACACAACATTAAGTACTTTACTGCATGTTCCATAAAGGATAAACAACAGTCTTCATGCAGAGAAAAGGAGACAGATTAGCACCAATTACCCAGGGAACGACGTGCTTCAACATAGATTAAATTGATTTATGAAATTAAGTTTATTGGGTATTTAGATAAGCACTTCTTGCTCTCCACTAAAGCATATATCTTCTCTACATTAGGTGGAACAGATTCAGCAACATGTTTAAATATTCTAAGTTTATTTAGTACAGGTTTGTAAATAGAATATGCAGTAATATTATTTAAATTTTAAAAGATTTACTAAGAACTCAGAGTAACAGCCACCAACAGATAAGCACTGGCTGCTCTCAAGTAAGGTTAGACTGATCAACAGTTCAAAAATTGCTAAAAATAACTTTTACAACTGTGTTGTTTCATTTATTTAGGAATCAAGCAATGAAAGCACAGAAGGTACTGCATAAAACCCACATTTCTAAAGAATTTACCCCTCCTAGGACACAGCCCTGTATGCAATGAAATGCTGAAATTTCTCAACACAAAATTAAACACTCTGTAGCAGGAGGAAGGACTGCTTGTCAGAATTGTGACATAGCAAGTTAAACAGCAGAATAATAAATATTATAGGTACCTTTTCATAGTGAGAACAGTTAGTATATCATGTAGGCCATCCTCTTTTTTATCTAAATCCTGGAGTACAATCTATTAGGAAAAAAAAAAAAAGTCAAATTATGAAGTTCTCTAAATCCTTGCACAGCAGTTTAATGGAAGTGACACAATAGCTGAGGTGTGCAATTCATGCTGTTTAGCATCTCATACCAATAATTCAACACCAAAGCGTTGCTCCAGTTGACATAATCTGAAGAGCAAATAGCTAAAACTACATAGATTTGCACCACTGTTTCAGGGGTTTTGTGTCAGAGTCTATCATTAAAGTAGCTGGAGTTCCCACAATTACCACAGACTACAGCAAGAGCTGACCACGTTCTTTGACTTTGGATCAGTTCTGTAATTATTAGTTAACATCCTTTCCCTATCCCCTGAGAGATCTTTGGGCAGGACTAAGGTGGAATAACCATTTTCTCAAGTATTCCATCCATTTCAGCCACATCTGCCCCCTCCCTGATGCTGTACGTGCACTGAAGCCAGGGTGAGGACATCATCACTGTTTCACACAAGCTGTGTTCTCTCTCAATACGTTGACTCCTGAATAATACATTTTTATTGGGTGCTAATTTAATCTTATCACCTTCCCACTGTGAAAAATAAATTTATGCTATTTGATACGAAGATCCTGCCCAATCTAAGGAAGATAAAAAAAAAAAAAAAAATCAGCAGTAAATACACTAGCTACATCATTACGTCCAGCAGTTTTATTTCTAAAACATCAGAGATATGGGTACTATTGGAATGACTGGTTATGATCTCTCATCGCAGGTGAGCTTATACAGTACTGCCAAACATCAAACCCAGAAGCCATTTAAAAATTCAAACGGGAAACTTTGATTTCTTTAAAAAGCGCTTCAGTATTTCATAACACCTTTATAAAAGAACGCTTAAAAGACTGTTCCAAAGAGACACACATCACTCTAATTTTTAACAACAAGTTTTGGTAGGGGTGGCATTGGTTCATTTTTATTTTTTAAATCCACTTGATTTCCAAGTGGTTGATATTAACAAGTGCCTATGAATGTGTAAACACTCACCTGTGCAAATTTACCCTCTTCATTCATGGGACTTTTCCCCGATGACTCATATAGTTCAAGGCACACAGAGGAAGTGTTTCCAGGAGCATGCAGGGTGTGCTGCCTTCGAGCTGGTAATGGTGTCCCTGATGGAAACAGCACTGTGAATCTGTCAGCCCCTGACTCATCTACTCCCTTTAAAAAGAAGAAAAAAATGTTCACGCCTTTCTCTAAGTAGTTTAGTGAGCTACAAGCATTACAACAGTGCTCCGTGAGAAAAGAAATTAAAAATACATTCTCTCTGCCACATCTACCATCACAGCAAGGAAAACAATAATTTATATTCCTATGAATAAATGAAAAAGTCCAGCTCTTATAACGAAGATGCAGTCTATCTCCCCTTAAAAAATCAAGCAGTTTTTCCTGTCTTGTTTTTGTCAATAAGCCCAAGTTATCAAACACTGCCAATCTATAGCCAGTCTGTAGAATTAATAATAAACCAACACTGTTTCTCTAACATCAATCATGCATAAGTTCTGCAATGATCATACAGCACAAGTAGAATTTTTAAGTAAAATAAGTCTCACCTTAAGGAGAATATCTTTAGCGGAACACTCAATAAACAGCGCTTCTTCTTCTAACAAAGGGTTCTCTCTCCCTAGCAGGATTCCTGCCTCTATGGCGGCACCAATGGGAATAACTTCGTCTGGAGGAATTGAATTCAGTAATTCCACATTTGGGAAAATGTCTTTGATCAGCTGCTGTAGCTTCGGGATTCGAGCAGACCCACCGCACAGAACTACCTGGAAAACATGCCTTGATTTCAAATCTTTCTTCTGACAGATAAAACAGACAGGTCACAACCTGAAATACCTGAAAACTGCTGCAGGATATTTTATCATTGGTAGCTGTTGAAATAAAAATAAAAGTTGATGCCATCTTTGCTTGACTTCTAGTACTTGAAATTAAAGGACATAGCTTAAAGTTTGAAATGGTATCTTTAAAAAGTGTTTCTTATCGTAAACATCAGATAGATGTAGTATCATTTAAAAAAATTGAGGAATTAATCATAAAATAACATCAGGTTGGAACTGACTTCCAGCAATCATCTTGCCCAGTCCCCTGCCCAGAATAGACCAGTTACAAGAGGCTGCTTAGGACCTTATCTCCACAGACACAGATTCCACAGGCTCTGCGGGTGCTTGTTTTAGTGTTTGATCACCCTCACACTACACATTATTTTCTTGGTATCTTAGATTTCCCCATGTTGCAACTTGTGCTGCCTGCCACTCAGTCATGCACCACAAGTCTCCCCTGAGCCTCCTCTTCTTAGGGCTGAGCAAACCCATCTCTCTTGGCCTCTCTTTGTGTAACACATCATTTGCTCCAGCCTCAACCCATCTCATCCTCCAACTGGACTGGCTCTCTAAGTCAGTACCTTTCCTCTCCTGTGAAGCCTCAAAACAATGAGATTGTATCTGGACACTGTCCAAGTGCCAAAGAGGGAAACAAACGCTTTCCTACGCCCATGGCTACACCCTTGCTGTTACAGTCCAGCATGCGGCTGGCGTTCTTAAACTTGCTATTAGAATCCTCACATCTTTTCCTGCAAAGCTGTTTTCTAGCAACCCCTACCCTGTCCTGCTGTACGGGATTATTCTATCCTAGATGCCAGACTCTGCATTTGCCTTTGTTGATGTTCATAATGTTCTTCTCCAAACATTTATCTCACCTTTTTCAATCGCTCCAAATAGCGGTCCTACTGACTGCTCCCCTCATTGTGCCGCTGTCTGCAAGCTTGCTGAGAGCACATGCTACCCCACCATCCATCTTAACAGAGACATTAAATGGTATTAGCCCCAGCATTAAATCCTGAGGGATGTCACTGACAACCAGCTGCCAGTTACTGGACTTCGTGCAAGGAAAAAAAACCTTAAAAACCATTTTCTTCTTAGAGGTCAACCAGATCTGGAAACAAAGCTAATCCCCACTTTTCTTCATGGAAAACAAAGAATCATAGAATAGTTTGGGTTGGAAAGGACCTTCAAAGCTCATCTAGTCCAACCCTGCCATAAGCAGGGACATCTTCACCCAGATCAGGTTGCTCAGAGCCCCGTCCAGCCTGGCCTGGGATGTCTCCAGGGATGGTTCATCCACCACCTCTCTGGGCAACCTGGGCCAGTGTTTCACCACCCTCAGTGTAAAACATTTCTTCCTCAAGCCTAGCCTGAATCTCCCCTCTTTTACTTAAGAGTTCTAAATTCAGTTCTTTTATTTTTACATTTAAAGTGTATCCTCCTGCAAGCATTTAGGCCTGAGAGGACAGCACATTGGGCCACTTAACAAGTGCCACCACCAGGAAAAAAAACCCCAGATGTTCCCTGAACACTGTCTGGGGATACTTCGTTATCCTACCAGTGAAACTCAGATGTGACACAGCAAACACAAAGAGTCTGAAATAGCATGAAGTATCATTGAAAGTGCCAACTAACTTTTGCCACAGAATTTACATGCCAATTCCACCAATAATAAATGCAGCGCTATTTGCCACGCAGATGCACAGAAGTTGAGATGAAGTTACTTGCTTATAGCAAAGCAAAAAAAAAACATGAGTGACACTAGTAATGTTTGCTAATTTACTCACCATCTTTGGCATTAAAACACTCTGGCTTGGCATCTAATGTGTTTTTATGTTGTTTTTTTTTTTAAGCTAACTAGGAGGAACACAGGCACCAAGCAGACACTACATGATTTGTTCAGCTCCTAAGGCAAAAAAGTTGAAACTCAAGGTCTCTTCAAAAGTGTCAGCAAACCCCATCCAAAGCAAAGGCAGAAGAAAGTCTATATACTAAAATTAAAGACTGTACTCCTTGGCTGTTCCAAGAGTTATACAAACAGATCAAATGGAGACTAATCCTCTACCATTTACTCAATATGCAGCAGTAAAAGCATCATTGACTCCAACTCCACCTTACATTTAACTTCAAGTAACCAAAATCAAAGCAAAGATGGGAATTCTGAAGATCTTGCGTCTATGCACTTTTTTGGATCTGAGCAAAAAACGCTTAAGCACCATGAAATAGTCTTGGTCTGGAAGGAGAACAGGCCCCATAAATATTTTTCTTGTGGACTTAGAAGCATATTACAGACAAATGGTTTCTATTATTACCTTATTAATATCATCTGCTGTAAATCCAACTTGCTCCAAGAGCTTTTTAATTGCTTCTATACATTTAGTAAAAAGTGAAGAACAGATTAGTTCAAACCTGGCCCTAGAAGAAAACACAAAAAATTAAATAAATGTGACCTCATACATTAAAGAAAAATACCTGAAATGGAAAAAAGTTAATTTTTAGAATATACTTTGGTTCTTTAGCTAAACCTGGTACTGATTAAAAAATAAAAAAACACAAAAACCAAAACCAACACCAAACAAACTCATTTCCCAATTATTAATCTTGAAGAAATGATTTTTTTGTTGCTGTTGTGAAAATATCTGTGCTGTTGATTGCATCATTAATACCTACATAGAGCACACATTCATTCATTCTTCAGTGTACTCTAGCGAAAATACAGTATTGTTGTCCTGACCCATATGTGAGAAAAAAAAGGGGGGGGGTGGGGGGCAAAAATCCTCAAACCTCTTCATTCTCTTTAAAATGGAGACACAAAGACTCAAGTGTACCTCTTGAATTTTCAAAGGCAAAGCAAGCTTTGTCCTGATTTGCACACAGGGTGTAAGTTAAGCAAACTGAAAAAACAACTTGTGTTGCTTTGGGTTCTTTCAAGCTTGAAAAACTTTTACTCTGTACAAATACAGCAAGTCAAATTCTGCAACACTAATCCACAGGATGGGCATCCTTATCCAAAACTGAGACAAAACAAGTCACACACAGAATTGCTTCTCACACTTAGAAACATATTGTGCCTTATTTTACCAGACCCAACTGCTCCAGCAGTGGATACAGAGTTCTGGAATTGAAAAGTCTATTTCATTTTGCTAAAGCTGCTGCTGACTGAAAGAATAATCAAAATTACCTATATATCTCATTAAGAGATCATCCCAAGAAAGAAAAGCAAGAGTAGAACACCACAGTATAAACAGACAGAAAGCCTCCTGCTACTCCAGCTGTCAAGAGGCAACTTCAAGACTTCCATGACTCCTGTAATTCTGTAGCTTATTTAAAGAGTCCAACCTAAAAATATTTCAAGCGTAGTTTTATATAGAAGCAGTAACTTCAAGATTTGCTTTACCTGGACACATTACAATCAAAATCCAATCCATCATACAATGAATCTACAAAACAGTTTGCACTTCCCAGGGTTGATAACGAGTGCTTTGCAACATCAGCGCTGTTCATTAACTTCATCATGGCTCTGGGATTTCCTCTAATATCATGTTTGCAAGATCTACATTTAAAAAAGAGAAGGAATATCAGTTTAGAAAGACAGGCACTTGAGTGACAGCGTTAACTTTCTCAAAGGAAAACCACGCTAAAGCTATTGAACTTTTTCTGATGACATTTTATTATAATCTACAATGACACTACTGAAAGCCTGCAAAGAACAGAAGTGCTTATTCCAATTTCAACTAAAGAGCATTCTATAGAGGCAGCCTGAACTCAGGCATTAGTGTTTATCATACAGATTTAAGTCCTTCTAAAGAGTTCCTCAGCTGAACAAAGCCTGTGACTGCAAGAAAAGGCCCAATTTTAACCACAGATTAAGAAGAAATACAACACAGAATGTTAGACATGTCAACAAAATAGCATATTTCACCCAAAAAGTCTCTTTCTGTGATAGTATGCAACTGAGCACCTCAAGATCACTAATGGTAAAGCATTTGTTCATTTTTGTTCATCACAGGATGAGGCACCATACAGACTGATAACTCAGGCGCCATACAGTCTGATGACCCAAACCCCACCATGGTCCTTCATGCCAACAAGAAAAAACAACAAAACCCAAGCAAGTAAATTCCCAGCCACCCCAAAAGCTTGTGACTGAACGGAGTAGTCATGTACATCACTCAAAACACAGAACAGTTCATAGCTGAGCCCCTACAGCTCAACACTGACGTCAGGCAGCATTGATCCAAAAGCAAGTGTTTCCCAGTCTTCCTTCTTGGCCCCAAAAAGCGATTTTTCCTTTAATATATTTATTTGAACCATTTCACTTGCAGACAGTCTAGTCTGCTAGATCGGACAATCTGATGAAGTCCTTGTCCTAACAGTGACCCTCTTGGAATTCAAAACATACCTCTGAAATTCAGAAGCTAAGTGTTGTGCTAGAGCTTCTGTGAAGCAAACTCCACCAATGCTATCATCCGTGTTTGTAGCAAGCACACGATATATTCCACTGTTTACTTCTATAACTGTGATAGAAAGCGATGTTCCACCAAGTTTATAGACCAACACATTGCTGCCATGGTAAAAAAAGAAAGTAGTATTAATAAGCCATCTAAAATTCCATTTACTTTGACACATTTTCTAAAAATATGACCACCACATAATGTACTGCATGTTTTAATCAGTTTTGTCACGGAATATTCATAAGGGAAACCCAATGCACCTACTGAACCCAGGAACTCAGCTTTAGTTCCTCTGGCATATTTAAAATCACTCCAGCTCCCACAATTAAAATATGGCTATGCCAACATCTGTTTAAGAAAGGATGCATTTTTCTTCAAGACAATCAGCTCATTAAAGAGCAAGACAGAATCTGGGGACAAATCTTTAAAGACAATTCTAAAACAATAAAAAACAGAACAAAGGGATTTAAAACACTATGGATCTACAACTTCCAAATTGTTATTTGCTTTATTGTGAGAAAAAAGAAAAACAAGCCTCAAATCATTAATTTTGTGTTGACTGCTAAGGCAACACAGAATTCCCTCCTTTAGGATCTCTCAGAATTTAAGTACAGCAACTTAAATTTAAGTAGTAAAATATTAGGATTTTACCTTTTCCCAGTGGGTGAATCTTGGCCAATTCCGTAAGCCAGGAGAGCTGCAGACGGTTCATGAATTAATCTCAAAACATTAAACCCAGCAGCTGCAGCTGCTTCCCTGTGATAAGGCATAACAGCATTTCTTTTTACTTCGATGATTTCACTATAGTCACACGCGCTATTAAGGTTGATCTGAACTACACATGCCAACAATTCAGAACTTGGTTACAGCGTGGTATTAACAAGGCAAAGTGACTGGAAAAGAAAGGTATCGATAAGTTCAGTTGCTACTATGTTCTTCGGGTAGATGGATCTACTGGGTGCTTATTGCCAAAGAAACCACTGATGTATCTGTCTACATAACCCATTAAAAAAAATAAAGAAGCGAAGCCCCTCTAAAATACAAGATGAAAAATCCCACCCTCAATCAAACTTGGTAACTTATCTTCAGGTGTGGCATTTAAAGTTCGTGGTGCATTATGTCACCAGATGTCATGTTAGGAAAATTGCTCTTACTTCCTAATCAAGTCACCATACCTCACTTCTAATATTTTCTTTATAAGCTTTCTTGAAACTTCAGTAACCATGGGACTGCCATGCAAGTAATTTCCTCCACTTGGAAGTTATTTTAAAACTTGTATGCCAAAGCAATAAGTTTCATCACACATTCTTCAAATATCCAGCTCGCTAATGTTTTATGGCCAACTCTAAGCACGTTTTAAGTATTTAATGACAGATAAATGTAAGGGCTTCTACACATCAGAAAGTAGAAATGGATGCTGCCAGTGACACACAACCTTAAGTCTACTTATGTTTTCGTATAGAGGAACTTTCCCAGCAGAAGTTTTTCCAAACAGAACTTCCAGGTAGAATACTGTACAGTATTCCACATCTGCTGACAAAACGGTCCTCAATGAAGTCACGTAATGCTACTTGGTTTGGGGAGTATTGTTGTATGAAGCGATGGGAAATTATGGAACTATTTGCATGTCAAAGGGGACACTGAAGAACCACATCTGAAATGACATGCTATCCTTGACAATACCAAAATTCCCTCTCACTTCAGTTGATTCAGAACTTCATTCTGGTTACAACTGTGAATTCCATGAAAAGTTTCTAAAGTCAGGGTTTAATCTCCTGCTTTCCTATCTTTCCCATTCAGATAGCATCCCCATGTCTTGACTGACAGTCACAAGCTGCAGCCTGGCAGGAGAATCCCCACTGCTGATCTGCCAGCCTCTCTGTTTTAGGCACATTAAAGAAGAGAAAAATCTTAATCCTCTTACCCAAGGGCATTTTTCTGATTCTCTCCAAAATCAAACGGTACAGTGATAACGACGTCATTTACATCTGAACCCAATGCAGACTGAGCAGTTTCTGTTTAAAAACATAGGCAGAACATGTTGATTAAAAGCAAAAAACTAATACAGTACATCTTAAAAATATGAAGCAAGCTTAAAAAGCTAAAATATGTTATGATCTTACTTATTATATACCTTTCATTTTACTGAAAATTAGTTTTGCCACATCTTCTGGGTTAATAAGTTTATTATCTATTTCATATTGAAGTTTTCCATTCTTCTCAATTACCTGTAAGTAAAGCCAACATACCTATGTTAGATATGTAATTTGGTTATTAACAAAAGATAAAGTTTGGTTTCTGTTTAAAGCAAAAAGCATTGGACTGTGTAAGCATTCTCTTGTAGTAGAATACTAATGCAGAAAGATGTTTATCAAAAACCCTGTACTATCCAACAGACATGACAGTCACATTCATATAAAGACTCCAGACTTTTTTTATTAAGAAGTTTTCCTTAGCACAAAATCAACATTTAGAAAAAAGTACTTGCCTGCTTATATATTTCATAAGAAAAAATAGCAACCACTTACATAAGTATGTCAATACAGTCAAAACCTAAAGAAACTTCTTTCCTTAGGAACCTATTCTCCAGGATAATTTTTCTCTCATTTTGCAAAAAGGTTTCTAGTAATAAGCAAATTATCCAAATTAAATACTGAGATTAAATCAAGCGGTTAAACAGTTTTATCATGAGGTGCTGTAACCTGAGCCTCTTCTACTAGTGCTAAGAAACATGCTATTACCCAAATATATTAAGAATCATCCCTTTTGAGAATGGCCAAGAGCTATACATAATTTTTCTGTTGGATTGTGTTATGATGGTAGATGTCAGAACACAGTGAAGTTCTTCTGCTTTACAAAAAGAGAAACATTCTATACTGAAGCAAAAGGATGTCTTATAACGAGAGCTGATCACTACAGACCAAAACCATGGTGTGGCACAAACAATGCCCAGAAGAACAGTATAAAATGACACAAAGTATTCTGAGAACAAAAGAAAAAAAAACTAGATCATACTCACTGAACACCTGCTTTCTGCAATATATTTCTCTGCCTGTGGGTCACCAGAGCTGCCCAGATAAATTGAAAATAACAATATAAATCATATGGTAATTGGACAGATTCATCTTGCTGATATTCCTTATAACATTTACAGCATTTGTAGCTATACTTCAACCAAAATTCCTATTTCCACTCTATGGATACATTTATACAGGAGAAGAAAAGCCAACAGTTGTGACTGCTGGTATCTTTCAACCCCCTTTCCCCAAACTAATGATAGAAAAAATACCTACTAGTTAGTAAAAAAGGAAAACAAAACCCACACAGTTTTAACCTGTTATCCCCCAGACAGAATCATTACAAAGTATTTTAGTAGCACTTTTGTTGCATTTACCAAAATAACATGACAGCAGTGAGCTGACTATCCTTAATCCTCTATTGACTATGTAAAGGAGCACAGCTGAAAAGTGCTAAGAAATAAATGAGACTGAACCCCATCTTGTCAGCTTCTTTCCGTGAAAAGGGCTGTAACACACAGGTAGGTTATCACTGAAAAGTTTTGTCACAACTCTGATTTTAGACCTAAACCATGAAGTTTAGATCTAGTATCACTGTGACTGCCAGTACAAATTGCCACAGCTTCACTAACTGAAGAATTGTGACAGGCACTACATTAATCTGCTTCACTATTGGAATAAAAACAATACCAACTTTTATGCAAATAAAACCACAGTCAATTTTAGCCACAGGAAAACATGCAGGTAACAAGACATTTTAACCAAGAAACTTAACTATGTATCAAAAGCATATATGCAACTTGTTACCAAATTTCACAATTTTATTTTTATAGACAAATTCAAACATAAAATACTATGCATCTCACAGAATCACAGAATCGACTGGGTTGGAAAAGACCTCAGAGATCATCGAGTCCAACCCTTGGTCCAACTCCAGTCCGTTTACTAGATCATGGCACTAAGTGCCATGTCCAATCTCAGTTTAAAAACCTTCAGGGACGGCGAGTCCACCACCTCCCTGGGCAGCCATTCCAATGCCTGACCACTCTCTCTGCAAAGAATTGCTTTCTAATATCCAGCCTAAATTTCCCCTGGCAGAGTTGAAGCCCATGCCCCCTTGTCCTATTGCTGACTGCCTGGGAGAAGAGACCAATCCCCACCTGGCTACAACTTCCCTTCAGGTAGTTCTAGAGAGTGCTGAGCTCACCTCTAAGCCTCCTCTTCTCCAGACTAAACAAGCCCAGCTCCCTCAGCCTCTCCCCATATGTCTTATGTTCTCTTTACTCCTGGGATGAAACATAGAGTAAGATGTCTGTAATATAATTAATTTATAGCATCTGACATACTCTCCTGTCAATGCCAGGTTAACTGCTGTCACACTAGATTAAAATGCCTTCAACAACATTAATAGTTATAAATACGTAAAGGGTGAGTGTCATGAGGATGGAGCCAGGCTCTTCTCGGTAACAACCAATGACAGGACAAGGGGTAATGGGTACAAACTGGAACACAGGAGGTTCTACTGAAATATGGGAAGAAACTTCCTCTCAGTGAGGGTGACAGAGCCCGGAACAGGCTGCCCAGGGGGGCTGTGGAGTCTCCTACTCTGGAGACATTCAAACCCACTTGGACACCTTCCTGTGTAACCTCATCTGGGTGTTCCTGCTCCGGCAGGGGGATCGCACTGGATGGTCTTTCGAGGTCCCTTCCAATCCCTGACATCCTGTGATTCTGTGATCAGTACTGAGATTACATTTCATTGACCAGCTCTAATGAGGAAAACTGAACTTCTCACCTTCCCTTTCACACCTGTTCTCTTACCTTCGCCCAAGGATCTGCTTCACTTTCACCACAGTGTTTGAAATATTTCTTATCCTACTTTGCTTCGCAGCTAAGCCAACAACCTGAAAGAAAAAGTAAAAGAAAAAAAACCCAATCAGCGAGCAAGAGGCCGCGCTCCCCTCCTCCCCAAGCCCCTCCTCAGAAGGGCAGCCTCACCTCCTCGCTTTCCGAAAAAGCAACAACCGCAGGAGTGACCCTGTCCCCGGCGTCGTTGGCGACCACGTCGGCGCGGCCATCCTGTGGAGAGACCCCGCCCGGCCCGTCAGCAGCCCCGGGACACCACGCACTCCGCGGCGCCGGGAAGGGACAGAGGTGGTGACGCCAGCCCACCCCTCTCCCGGCCAGGACGCCGAGCGGCAGCCCCTCTCACCTTGTAGACGGCGGCGCAGGCGCAAGTCGCGCCCAGGTGGACGCCGATCGCCGCCATCACCCCCTTCACGCGCGCCCGCCACCCCACAATGCACCGCGCACCCCTTCCCTCCCAACCAATCCCGCTCCCCTCTTCTCCTCGGCCACCAGTCAAAGCCCGCACCGCCCTCGCTCGCATACCAATCACAGAGAGGCGCACTTCGTCATCGGCGGAGCAACCAATGAGAAAAATGGAATGAGGAGGTGTCATCGCGCATGGCAACGGGGCAGACTCCCTTTGCAAGGCACGGGCGGTTGGGCGGGAGCGGCCGCTGAGGGGAGTTGCTGAGGCGCGGGCGGGGTATTTAACTACAGAAAACCCAAACACCGAGAAAATAGAGGTTAAAATGGTGAAAGGCGAATGAAGCTTTTCCATGCATGTGCTGAAGGGTGTGTGTTTTATGTCAGCGGTGTCTCATGGTTTAATTGCAGGCAATGAAGCACATGGAGATGGTGTAAATATATATATATATCTTATTTTATTTTATTTTATTTTATTTTATTTTATTTTATTTTATTTTATTTTATTTTATTTTATTTTATTTTATTTTATTTTATTTTATTTTATTTTATTTTATATTTTTTTTAGTCCAAGTGCTGTAGGTATTAGTGAAGCATTTAAGCTGAAGTGCTGATGTTGCATCATCTAACCAGGCATGACCAGTGTCTGAAAGCAAAGCACCATATCTCATGTTGCAGTTCTTATGGAGAAATCCATCTTGGCACTGCCACAGGAGGAAAAAAAAACATCCTTGTCGGTCCTGGGGGAATTTAACATCACTGACACACAACTGAGTTCTTCCTGGCCAGAGCCAGTTCTGTGCTGGGGGCTCCTCAGTTTGCATATGGCCCCCTCGTGGGTGCAGCAAAACTCTTGGGGCACTTTAGCAGGGAGCAGGTCAGCTCGTGTATGGAGCACAAGTGTGATGGGAGCGGCTGAGGGACCTGGGGGTTCAGCCTGGAGAACAGGAGCTGAGGGGAGACCTTCTGATCTCTGAACTGCCTGAAAGGAGCTTGGAGCGTGGAGGGGGTTGGTCTCTTCTCCCGAGCAACAGGTGACAGGATGAGAGGAAATGGCCTCAGGTTGTGCCAGGGGAGGTTCAGATTGGATATTGGGGAAAAATGATGGAAAGGGTTGTGATGCAGTGGAACAGGCTGCCCAGGGCAGTGGTGGAGTCACTGTCCCTGGAGGGGTTTAAAAGACACATAGATAAGGTTCTTAGGGACACAGTTTAGTGCCAGAGTTAGGTTATGGTTGGACTTGATGACCTTGAGGGTCTCTTCCAAGTGAAATGATTCTATGATTTTATGATATATGCGGCTTTGGGTCCTCTCACTGTAATGGTGACGGTGCCTCTGCAGGTTTGGGTGCTTATCTGCCCCTCATTTCTATATGGAGTCTAAATGCTGTGCAGTGCCACCTCACCACATCATTCAGAAATAAAGATTGCCCTTATCTTTACATTATCTATGATACACCGAAGAGTTAAAGGGGTGAACTGAGATCACGTAGAGGTTAAAGGAGCTGTCTGGAGTCACAAAGGGTTTATTCTGTCCCAAAACTGATTCTGGGCTTCCTCAGTCAGAGGAGAATTGTTCTTCCAGTAACTGAGCTTGCTGAGCTCTGACCACAGGCTGGAGCTCAGATTGCCAGCAGTGTGTGCTCAGGAGATGGTCACAGCATTGATGAAGGCAAAACTTGTACAACTAAGAACAATACCTTTGAAGTGTGTCCAAGTTGTAGCTCCTTTCTGCCTCCTCTTGTCAGTAGAGGAATGAAACATGAAGAAGGGTGGAGGTGAGCAGGAGAGACCTGTGGGGACTGGAGACAGGTATTGTAGAAAAAGTGATGATAGAAGTGATGTATTTGTCAGAGGTGAAGATGGAGGGAGTTTGTGGAAAGACACTGAAGATAGGAGGGTAAAGGAGAGCAGAAGCCCCTAGTACAAAATCCATCCAAGAGTAATTTTCCTGTGCTTTCCCCCAAATCCCAATACCTGTTGCACCAGTTATGACAATAGACCACTGTGTGTCATCTATGCCTCAAAAAGTGCTTGTGGCCACGCTGCTAACATCTCCTATGCAAGTAAGCACACCCACGATTATTTTCCAGTTATGCCATGGACATGTCAGGATGGACACACAGAAGTTCTGCTTATCTTAACTAAAGCAGTTAGTGTTACTTCCAGGTGTAAGCAAATTGCGCAGAAGCAGGTGAGAAATGCCCTGGCAGGTGTTTGTGGTGGCCAGTAGTGGTGGTTGAGGAGTGAAAAGACCTGTCTGTGCCCTTCCTATCTTTCCAGGTGGTGTCCTTAGCTGATGGGAAGCTTTGAGCTTGTCCTGAGCTTGAGTGAGCTGAGAGATGGGGTGACCAACTCACTTCTGAATAAAAGTAGAAAACGCTGCCCTGCTTGCTGTGACCGTTTTGTAAGTCAGTGAAAGCCTTAATATGCCTGTTGTTCATTAACGGTGGAGTTGAGGAGGAGAACACCGGTCCGAGCAGCACTCTGTTTTCAGGATGAAAGAAAATTTAGTCTTTCACACCTCTGGGAAAACTATCCCAGGAAGAGGAGAGAAACCCACCCTCAGTCTGACTGGAGTCCTGCACCTACTTCAAACAAACAAGCCCACCTTGTTCCCCCTGTGACAAACTCACCTCTGATTTAGCTGAAACTCAGCTGAAACTGCTTGATATTCTTTCCCAGCTGTCAAAACAATGGCACAAAACTTCTCAGCATCAGAGCTGCCCCTTCTCTCCCACTCGGTGCCACATGTCTCAGCCATCGGAAAACCAACCCTGCCACCATCAGACCAGCTGTCAGCACAGTACAACCTGAGCTCACCCAAGCTCCTTCTGTACCGAGAGCTCACTGGCAGCATAAGATGCTGGAATGCCAAAATGAAACCCCTGGCACTATCCATACAGGTTGACAGCAGGAAAATCGCAGAGATAGTGGCAAAAAGGCAGTAACATCTGCTGAGTTATTTACAGTGGAAGCAAGTGTCTCTATTGAACAACAGACTGTTTTGCGGCTGGTATATAGTATATATTCTAAAATGTCCCTTAGGGTGAGGAAAGAAGAATGAGAGAACTTCTTTTAATTATCTTGTGCATGTTCTGACTTAATTCTCAGGAAATTTAACCTCCAAGATGGTAGCTGCAGGACTGTGACCTGTGATATCTCCAACCTGGGGATATAAACAGAGCCAGTGGAGCCGATTCTCAGGAGAGCTGTGGGACAGCCCAGTTGCAGGGGACCTGGTCTTCCAGTTGTCACCTCCCTCCTTGCTCAAGAAACAGCCTCTTCCCCAAGACAGCGTGAGACTGTACAGTCCAAATGGAGATGCTGCCATCCTACTGAAAAACTTCCATCCCCATCACTTGCCTGATCATAAAAACATCCATGAGGTGTTTTGGTTTTTTTAAATAAAAATAGGGTTCTCGAACTCGTTGCCTAAATCTTCCCAAATGATTGCATTGCTTATTTTGGCACAGGAATACATGCTGTTGGGAGGTCTGTCTGTATATCACCCCCAAAGCTGCTGGGTTTCGGTGAAGGCTGTAGGTTATTTCTGGGTTTGCTACACACAATCCACTTGATAAAGTTAATTACAATATCCTCATTGCTTCATAGTCAGGGTACCTCAGTGAGGGAGAAGAGGCAAGGTCAGTTCGGGGATCAGATTAATTAAACAATCGTGTTAATTTTTAACAAGCAGAATAGAATGTTTTTATGAGTCAAGGGTCAGAGCTGACTGCTATGGAGTCTTCTCATAGCAGTCCAAAATAGATGAAGTTCATAGAAATCTTGGCAGTCAAGCCAGTTGAAGAGCTGGTACTAAAACCTGTAGGTGGCATAAACGCAGCGTGTAATTGCAATGCTACAACTCATCAGCACTGTATAGTGTGTTTGCCAGCTCAGTAGGTTTGCAGCAAAGTTGAAGCCAGATCTTTTTTTTTCTTACCCCAGAGTGCCTATTAGAGAGTATCTCGAGATTTTAAAAAAATATTTTAGATTACATAAAGCATATTAAATATCTGGTTTTGCTTGTAAGTCAATAATTTTAGTTTTCTTTCTCTTCTTGAAAAATATTTGAGTGTCTGCAAAATAAACCATCTTTTATTGCACTCCACATCACCAAGTTGAGCCAGAAAGTAGGAAAAACACAGTTTTCTTACAATCTGGAACAACCAAACCTTCTGCCTGTACCTGGAAGGCTGATTGCTGAAGTACCCCGAGGGAATTGGCCGATGCCTCCAGCTGATGCAGTTTGTCTGAAAGCAACATTGTCCCAAAGATATAAACCTCTTCGAGTTACTCTGGTTCAGTTCTTCTCTGCTGCCATTCAGCCAATTCCGAATTATTCTTGACAAGAGTAAGGAGCCACTAATGGTTAATTAAGCACAGCAAACATACTTCGTAGCCAGGATTGAGAACTAACACAAGTCACCTTTGACAAAGCTTTGCTGGCCATTATGAAAATCAAATATGTATGATTTTCTTTAGCATAAGAATAAACACATTCCACAGATAATTTCACGTAAAGTCTACGTTAATAAAACAAGAAATATGTAATATCCTCACTGCTGTTTTGATAATTGCTGTAGGCTGTACCAGGCACCATCATCTCTAGACACATCTATCATGGTCATGGTTGGCTGAACAACTTTATTACTTTGTCAAGCCTGAGAACTTTCAAATGTACATACAAATGGTATTTTTTTTTTTTCTCAAAGAAAATAATAGAAAAATCTTCTAATAACTTATTTTTGATATTTTGGCCTTTTCCCTCTCCATGTCTCAGTTTTTCCATCTCCTCAATGGGGTCAAATTCCCTTTGCAGGAATGTTGAAAGGTTTTAATAATAGATAGGAAGTTCACTGAGTTCCTTGGCTGGAAGGTGCTCTGTAAATATTAAATGTTATGATCAATAATGCAGATCTAAGTTATGACATGAATTACAAAGGGTGCCATGAGGCAATCCCAGAGTTTTCCAAGCAGGCTTCATGGTAAATATGCCTGAAATAAATTTTTGTGCTCGAGGTGGAAATCCTTGTGTTCATTGAGCACTGGCATGAAGTTTATACTCCATAGGCAAGTTCAATACAAAACTGAGCGGTGTTTAAACCAGTAATTTAAGAAGAGCCGACTACCAAAACAGGATCAGGTCAGTTAGTGACAAACGCCTTCGTTTTAGGAATAAGTTCTTTCAAACTTATTTAGGTGTGAGGGTGCCAGCTGGAAACAAGAACTCCCTTGACCTTGAGGAAGTAATTTAATTTTACTCTTTCTTGGGTTCTTCATCTGAAAAACAAAAAAGAAAACCAACCAAACAAAACAAAACCCCAAACCAACCAAGAGTAGCATTTTCCCTTCCTCCCCAGGGTGTTGTGAGGATAACCACATTCATTAGTTGTCTGCTTAGAGCTGAGTGTAATGGGGTGGAGTAGCTGGAACACAGCTCCTTATCTCTGCTGACCAGTCCCGGTCAGTATCATGTAAACTAAATTGATTTTTGCAGAAGGTGATTAAACACAATTAAATGTCCATGTTAAAACCAACACTAAGTTTAGCTTTATTGAACAGAGATCAAAGTGGTGATAGATTCTGAGATCCTTTTATTAAAGAAGTGTTAATGGGATCCATGCAGAGCTCACAGAATGATTTCCTTTCCCACAAACCTACTGTTATCTATAAAGCTAAAAGATGAAATTAGAGTTCTTTTCTTTAAACTACAGAGCAGTCTTTTTTTTTAAGTGTTAATGATCCCTGTCTTTAGCTAACTTGTTAACACTCCTTTGGCAGCTCTACCATTTTCTGCTTTTCAGCTTATGGTTTTTATTTTCTTGTTGCAGTATGTAAAGAATTCTTGGTCAGGTTTTACACTTCACTTAAAATAAATTCAGATTTTGCTGTGGACACCATAAGTGGTCAGCAGCTGTGGGGATGCAAAGGGAAAAGAGCAGCATCTGGAACCATTCTCTTTTGTTTTAAGTTCTGAGAAAATCCTGGTTAAATGATGGAATTTCTGTTTGATAAAAATCTCTGTCCATCTGCACTCTCAGGCATTAATTCAAAACCGGTAATGACAATAATAATGATAATTATGGGGAACAGAGGACAGTCCTGTGGCCTGCGTGAAGAGAATTTGGAGGATCTGTGTTTAATTTTCGGCGTATGTGGCTGCGTGTTGTTGGACAGCCATTGAAATCCCTGGGACTCTTTCCAGCAGCTTCCCTGGTCATTGGCTGGGGCCCTAAACGGCCTGTTACAACAGGGAAAATTAACATAATTGTTGGCAGCTCGTCAGCTGATGACTGAATAGATACACCAAAAGCCCCGTCCACCTTTCCAGACTGAAACTGGGGAAGTCCAGGGGTGCAGAGAAGGGAAGCTGAGCTGCTGATGGACAGACAGACGCCCTTCTCCCCAAAGGACAACTTCAGGGCTTCTGAGGCCTTTCAGGCATCCAGTATTTTTTACTGTAGGATGTTCTGGTTTTAATGCCCTGCGTTCAGGTAGCTGCCTCTAAAACAGTAGCTGTCACCTCTGTGGAAAGCTATACGTGTTTATGGAGACAGAAAGACTTCTGGATCAGAGCAGACCTGAGGTTCGGGCAGTTGGGGCACAGGATGTTGACTGTTCCTACCACTGGATCTCTTCTCTCTGGTGACCAATGATGGAACCTGAGGGAATGGCAGGAAGATGTGCCAGGGGAGGTTTAGGTTGGACATTAGGAAAAGGTTCTTCACCCAGAGGGTGCTGGACACTGGAACAGGCTCCCCAGGGAGGTGTCACGGCCCCAAGCCTGACAGTGTTCAAGAAGAAACTGAACAATACCCTCAGACACGTGGTGTGAACTGTGGGGTTGTCCTGTGCAGGGACAGGAGTTGGACTCGATGATCCTTGTGGGTCCCTTCCAGCTCAGGACATTCTATGATTCTGTGATATTTGTGCAATGAGGTGGTTTGTGTTGTAACATCTCTCCATCCTCTGATGTTAATTGGTCATGCTGCAGGACTCCTCACTTCTTTGGAAGCAGGAGGGGAATCCATGAGGTCCTTGCAGAAGAGCTGCTGCAGAAGACGTGCTGCTTTCTGATAGCTTACAGGGGACAAGTCTCACTTCACCAACTTCAGCAGATCCATCTGCAGCACCAATCTCTCCCATGAAGAAAGCCATATGCTGTATTTTCAGCTCTGGATTTTCCCAGGTTACTACTTAGGGATTTTCCTGGCCTGTTCTCATGCCCAGAGGTTTTTCCTGAGTGCTCTTCCACCACAGAGCAAAAATACAAGATCTGCTTGAAGAACTTAAAGTCATAATAAAAGTGAATGGTGAAGAAACGAGTCAAACCAACAGGAGTTCCTTGAGGTGCAAAGAAGCAGTGAATCAGTCTGGGACGAAGATACACAGAGGTTGAAGAGAGCTTGTCCACCATAGGTCCTGGTGAGGCAATTAGATGGGTAGAGGTGGAAGAGTCTCATCTTTGATTTAAAACCACAGGTGGTCCGTTTGTCTTCTCTGTGCTGTAAAAGCCAGTAGGAAAACCCCAGTGCTTTCAGTGGGATGCATTCTGCCATGAAAAGGAGTACTTCCTTACTCATTAATTCATTTAATTGCACATTTGTTATGTTATGTTTACTCATGTGACAGATCGACACCACCTTCAGGATTTATTATAGGTACAAAATTAAGCAAAACGTTGCCAGATAGTAATAACGTCATCCAAGATCGCCTTGAAAATCTATTATTTGCACAATATCGACATCCTTTACGAGCAGGTCTGGCACCACTGTACCGTATGCTTTGTTGTGTGTTTTCCCCCATGGAAGAGACAGTCCCATGGTCTTAGCAAGCAGCTTGTGGCAGTCGACACCCCTGACTTTTTGGGTGCCTTCTACTCCTGTGGGCTTGTAGGAGTGTGGAAGCATTTCCCGCTTTGCAGCATCTCTTCTCTTTTGTCTTGGCATTAACTCCCCATCCTCTGCTTTTCAGTGAAGTTACTGTGGAGCCACCAGTAATGCACCCACAAAAGTTGTTGTGCAAGTCAGCTGCATGGGGGGTACTCACGTGCCCCTTCCAAAGATCTGTGAAAAGTTTAAGACAGCAGATATTCATCTTAGTGAGCTCAGATAAGGTAGGTTGAGGTTTTAAAGCAAATTGCTGGGCTTTGGAGCCTCAGAGTCTCATTATCTAGTCACATTCATTCATTCCTCTGGGTCCCTGCCTGCAGACTCTTTCTGTCCTTTAGGCTTTCTAAATATAAACGGGAAATAAATAGTTCTGTTCTCCCTCCCTCCCCTTTCTCATCTACTTACAGCTTAGGCCAGGAAAGTAAAGAGTTTGGGGCTTGGGCTTTCATCCTCGGCAGAGCAGCTTTTGTTGGAGGCCTGTCCGGCTGACTCACACGTGATGGGCACTTTCCCAGCTCTGCTGTGCAGGAGGAGCAGCGCCGGGTCCTTCGGAGAGAGGTTGCTTGTTCAAGTTCAGCAGCTGTTAACAAAGACTGCAGAGTTTTAAATAACCCAGATAAATGGAATCTCTTCTCCCTTTTCAGTTAATCAGGCCTTGCTTTCTTTGTATGTCAAAAACCCGCTTGCTTTCCTCTTACCCAGGCAGTTTTTCATGGCAGATAAAAACCGGTTGTAGGACAAAACCAGCCAGTTCCCTGGACTGAATGAAGCCTCAGTTTCCTGTGGCTTCGTGTCTTGTGGACCTGCTTATTTTGTCCCAGTAAAGTGCAAGGGTTGGCGTAAGCCTTTCTCATGGCTGGGCACTTCTTGTGATTCATTCTCCGGTGTGATTTTTGCTGGTGTCTAGTAAGATTTATTTGACAGCCTTTCTCTTGGGGACAGGGCAGGGTGTGGAGATCCTGAACTACAGAGATGGAAGTGAGACAGAGGAGCTGGTGCCACCACCTCTTGAGATGTCATGAACTGGCAAAGCCCTGGTCCTTGGCTTTAAACACTTGGAGCTGCAGACAGATCACTGGAGGACACAGGACCCATGCCCATGTCATTTGGGGTGCAGGAGCTGCTTCTCCTCAAATCTGCTGCCCCCGGCAATTTCTCTGCAGCATTTGCATGAACTGGGTGATTTTCTCCTCCCCTGTAGCGCACAGGCGTTAAGGACAGCATAAAAACCTACGTGCTCTCTAAAGCATCTCTCACATTCTTTCCTCTTGTAGAAAGGAAACTGGACTTAAAATCCATGGAGCTCTCCAGGAGGATGAGGGAGGCTGAGCTCTGGAAGTACTGACAGGCTGGGAGAAGTGACCAGGGTCTGTATGGAGAAAGCAGAGCTGGTGAGCTGATGCAGGAGCTGGTCCCAAAGCGTAAGTGCAGAAACTCCAGATCGGACCTTTAATTGACACTGGTATCATGCACATTTTGATCACAGGTACCATCTAAAGAGGGGGTTGGGAGTTCTATTAGGAATTGCTTCTGTACCACACTAGCAGTGCAAGGCATTTTTCAAACACCTTCAGAAAAGGTTCCTGACAGGCATGCAGTCACTAATTATTCACCTTGCAAGGGGTGATCGGAGATCCCACTATGGCAAGACCTATACATGCACACACAGGGGGACACACACATATAGAGAAGCAGGTTTCCTACATTATTCTCCGAGGACATGGTGTAAACAAAGCCACAGACTAAATCCATAAATAAATAAAATGTAACGGCTCTGCCTTATTACCGGTGAAGTCAAGGACCTCTCGCTGATGATACTGAGGGCAGAATTAGCCATGGGGTATTCCTGGAGCATACGGGTCTGTGGGATGAAGGTAGGCAAGGAGGAAAGTGCTAAAATACAATGGAAGTGAAACTTGTGTGCCCTGGCTTAGCTAAAACACAAGGTCCAGGTCTAAGCTAGTTCACACATGGCAGAAATGGCCATCCATAGAGGCGCCCTCAGCCTGTTGTGTTTTGGAGTGCTGGCGAGCCCCTTACAGGCAGAAATCTCACTTCCAGACATGTAGTCTAGCACAGAGGGATCCTATCCTACATTCTCTATTGCTTTCTCCTGTCTTTCAGTGTAGGTAGGCAAGTGAGCAGCAGTACAGATAAAAATTGCAGCTATTAGTCAGAAAATGCTAACCAAAACTAACCAGCCTAAAGCCTCTGTTGCTAGGAAACAATCTACCTCTCACTCTGCATTGCTCCCATTTGTATGCATCCACTCTTCCGATTTTCTTATTAATATTCTTTGCCTCAGACTCAGTAAGAAATTTCCTCTACAAGCTGACACAGAATCGAGTCCTCTTCAGGTCCCACGATGGTTTAATTTAACCTCAGATCACTGGTGCACGTGGCTTCGGTTACTTCGTTTTTGTCTGGCATAAAACTGGCAGAATTCCCATGCACGTGGGCATATGCAGGCAGGGACAGCTGAGCTTTGCGGGACACAGCAGCGTGTGATGCCTTCTGGTTTTCCGGCCTTTCCTGGAGGTTTCTTCCTTCCAGTGATGCTGTTGCCTCTTTTATGTCTTAAGGAACTAACCTGCCTTCTTGTGACTGTCCAACCATATTCAGAGGAAAACCTGGCCAAAAATATAAATCCTGCTAAAATTATTTTTCTTACGACAAGCTACACTGATAGAAGTACCTTTAACCTGGATTTTTGTGTCAGTGCTAGGGAGCTCTATTGATTTACTATATTTGAATTTAAGTCAATATACTTAAATCAATACCTAAGCAGAGTGGAGATTAGGTTCCCCATTGATTTTTAAGTGCGCCTGACACCGGTAGAGTTTTTAATTTACAAGCACAAGATATATTGATGTGAGGCAGCTTTAAATCTCTCTGGCCATGTTGCACAAGCTGCATCCAAGCTCTGCTGAGATTTAAGCTGGTAGTTGGAGGGGGTTTCCCAATGGTGCATCCCCAGTCTGCTGCTGGTCGCTGACACGAGGTCTCCTGACAAAACATGACATGGAACTGCTTCCCAATGTTCTTCACAGAATCACAGAACGGCTGGGGTTGGAAGGGACCTCTGGAGATCATCCAGTCCAACCCACCTGCTAGAGCAGGTTCACCTAGAGTAGTTTTGTCTCACCTAGAGTAGTTTTGTCTCATCTAGAGTTTTGTTCTATCAGAAAAATAAAGTTTAGCAAAACCACTTTTTTTTTCTTTACATTTTTGAGTGTGTTTTCAGATGAGTTTGTGTAAAGCATGTCATTATGCTATCAGGGTTAGGAAAGGGCTCCGCCTGCAGTGGCATGGGCAGTGTGGAAGTGCCATGGTCTTGGTCTGGGCAAGACAGAGAGAGCTCTGACCAGCAGAAATCACAGTCTAAGCACCAGCTTAACCCTGATCAGCTGAAGCCAGAGATCACATCAGAGATCACATCACATCAGAGATCACATCATGAGGTATCTGGCACCAGCTGCAGCTTCCACAGGCAGCTCCTTGGCCACAAATCCATCTTGGCTTTCCTGTGACTTTCATCTTATCAGTGAAGCAAGGAGACAGGGCCCATTGCACATCACTGAATAAGGCACAATCCTGGAAAAAAAACAATCTGAGAGAGCGTTTTTCAAAAATCTGAATGTGGGGCACAGAGGACAAAATCAAAGTGTTTCACCTCGCACCTGTAATCTTATAATGGATGGGAGAGTCAGTATATGTACATGTTCACTTGTAGGAATTATTCCCTAGTCCATAGATCTTTGCTGTTTGGGAATAATTCTTGAACAAGCCTGCATTTTCATTTGCTTGTTGTCTTTGTAGCAGTTTACCACAAATACAGAGTCTAGTGCACTTGAAGATTTTATAAATAAAAACTTGAGCTCTTTAGACCTGTTCTAAATACGGCTCTTCCCACCTTGGTGTATAGTACTTTGCCAAAATCTATAGATATCCAGGGGCTTTGCCACCTCATTTTACTCTGCTAAACTAAAGTTTTCAGAGGATTTCAATACAATTTGAGCGCTCAGCTCTCTTATTCTTGTTTTGGTGTTCTTCAAATCCCTTGCAGTCAGGGATTTATACAATGGATGGCGACACAAACAGAAAATCCCACTACTCAAGGACATTCTGCTTATTTAAAGGAATTATTTGACATGTATACAGGTAGAGCCTGTGAGCTTAATTCGAAGTACAAAAGATAAAGCTGCAGGAAGGTCAGCAGAAGGCCATGGTACAACTCATAAAAGGAAAGCAAAGAGCTTGTTCATCGTGTTTGTACCTCCAAAAGCCCCTGTCTCACTGTGTGAATGAGCAGAATCCCTTCCAACCCCACCAGAAAGGAAGGTATTATCTCCCATCCTGGGCTGCAGATGTTCTTCCACCTTCAGATGAGGTGGCTGGATCTCAGAGCTGAGATCTCCATGTCACAGCAGGCCATGTGCTGGTGGCCAGGCCAGCTCTGGAGGTGGTGTGCCAAAGAAGATGGTGCCCAACCAACTACTACCTGAGCGCTTTGCTGCTCACCTCCTCCATGATAATGGCAGCACAACCCCATGACAATACTGATAGAAACATTTTGGAGGGGGTGGGGTAGAAATTAATTATCAGCTGCACCACATAATTCAGTCTTCTTGCTGGTAAAGATAACTGTGGAGAAGAATTGCGACTTCCACATCAGTAGTGAACCAAGGACCTGCTATAGTGTTAATGTTGCTTGTCTTTCAGATGTGCTCTGTTGCAGAAGTTAAATCCATTTTCCTTATTGCTTCCAGCTTGTTAAGATTTTCTAGCTCTCCGTAAAATAGCAGAGTATTAACTCTGGGGATGTGGCCAAATACACTTTACTTGAAACCTTCTTCTCTACCTCCATTTTCCTCCCAGGTACATCTGCATAAGATATTATGCATTTCCTATCCAAAACTACTATATAATTTTGCAGTGAGGTATAAAACTACATACAAAACACACAAATTTGTATTTCATTGCCAAAGCATTTCAATAAATGGATTAAATTGTGTTGTCTAAAGTTTGCAAAGTACCAGAGTTTTCCTTGTGGCCAAGAATATATATTTATGTGTATATATAAAAATACATAGAGGTATTTAAATGCTCATTCAAGACCTCTTGTGTGCTCAGCTGTGACTTACGTGTCTATGGAGTGACCGTGTAGCCAGATGTTCACGAAAGTTGCAGTGAGTCGATTGAGCTCAGCAGAGCCCAAACAATTTCCATCATCCCGTGGCTCGGTGGAGGTTCCTGAGCAAAATTATTTAGAGGGAAATGCACTCAAGTCACATACGCTCTTAAGTAGCGGTTTTAAAGTTAGGAAGGAAAATATTCACTCTGGACAGGACATGGGAGTGGAGATGTTTTGTGTACCAGGTGGGACTCCTGCACCCGACTCACTGGTGCAGAAACAGCTGCCGCCAGCCCGCAGCGTTCTGGAGCTCTCTCGCTCTGTAAGTCGACATTTACTGATGCCAGCAAGCTCAGCAGCCTGAAAAGCTGTTTTTTTCGCTACTGCTGAGACCACCGTTTCATAGGCTCTGGCAAAAGAGGTGCCGTCTGTCTCCCAACATCCCATGCCAAGAAACAGCCTTTTGTTCGCCCACAAAAGAGCTGGTGGCAGAGAAGGAAGTTGTGAAACACTAGTTACTGTTGCTGGCAAGTGAGCCATAAATGAGGGTTCTGCCAAAAGCACACAGGCTGGGATCTGACCTCCCTTTCTGTGCTCACGGCTACTGTGTATAGGTGAAACTGTCTCGTGTAGGGAGCACGAGAGGCGGGTTGTGCGCTGAGCTGAGCCAAGAACACCGTGGAATTTAACAGTGCTGTTAGTGCCGGGGCGGAGATCCGGGTCCGTGTCGGAAACACGGACAATACTTCCCCTCAGTCTTTCCACTTTCCAGTTTTACAAGCCCAAGGTCTCAGAAACATGTTTTTAAAGTGGAATCTGCAATCCTGACATTTCCCCTGGGAACCAGGAGTTTTAACCACAGCAGCACCAACTCCTTCATCTGGCCTGAAACAGCTTGACTCGGCTCTTCCACATCTAAATCACACTGTGGGTTGCTGTGGCCTCCCATCTTCACAAGATATTTTGCTGCAGTAAGGTTTTCAAAGTTGCTCCTTAAATTTGGCTGTTAATTTCACATTTGAGGCATGTGAATTAAATGGCCAGAATTTCCAAGCCTGAAGCACCTTGAATGCACCTGTGACTTTTGTTCTTGCCAATCATTTATTCTTGAAGGAGGAGTCATACACACCCGTGCTGTGGTTTATCATGGCCTGATTATATCACTGTGAAGTTGAAGGCTGGTTGTGAGGGCAAGCAGCTATTCAAAACCATTTTTATTGAAATCAGAGCAGTCTACTAGAGCAAGACAGCTGTTAGATGCATTGTGGGCACAGAGATGGGAATTCCTGCCTGTTTAATCACGCAGCCAACTGCAGAAAGCAAAACCAACCCTGGCAAGTCAAGCGGTGGAAAACTGCACCTAGGAGCTGTGTATGCACCTGTTGTGGGGTTGGGAAACAAAAAACAAGTTTCAAGGCTTGATCAAAGGAATGAAACCTGAAGTGTGGAAGCTGTATGGAGGTTAAATGGCAATAGCTCTATCAGGAACCATCTTGCAGGCTCAGCTGAGGGAGGACTCAGCGCGTCGTGGCGAGGAACCATCTGTGCTTGGGAAAATTTCTGAATGTCTGTAAAAACGACAACCCCTGTTAAAACTTCTGTAACTGGGTTACCATTGCCCCTGCCTGTAGCTCTGGATGATTGGTTTTAAGGTTATTATAGCCTTTGGATCGTTGCCTGTCAGGGTTCAGCAAGGAGCTGAGGCAGTGAAATGCCTGCAGACCCCCGGTGCAGAGGCAGTAAGTAGCAAACCCCACCATCTGTGTTTAGCTCAGGCACTGTAAGCAAACATTAAACAAGCACATTGCATCATTTACACACAAGTACTTCAGCCTGTCGGTCGGAAACTGCCTGTATTGCATAACATCATCATAAAACCATCATAGAATGGTTTTGGTTGGAAGGAACTTTTAGAGATCATCTAGTCCAACTCCTGCCATGAGCAGGGACATCTTCACCCAGATCAGGTTGCTCAGAGCCCCATCCAGCCTGTCCCGGGATGTCTCCAGGGATGGTTCATCCACCACCTCTCTGGGCAACCTGGGCCAGTGTTTCACCACCCTCAGTGTAAAAAACTTCTTCCTCATGTCTAACCTGAATCTCCCCTCCTTTAGTTTAAAACCATCACCCCTTGTTCTATGGCAACAGGCCCTGCTAAAAAGTCGGTCCCCATCTTTCTTATTGGCCCCTTTTAAGCACTGAAGGGCCTCAATAAGGTCTCCCTGGAGCTTCTCTTTTCTAGCTGAACACCCCAACTCTCTCAGCCTGTCCTCCCAGCAGAGCTGTTCCAGCCTTGGATCATTCCTGTGACTCCTCTGGCCCCTCTCCAACAGGGCCATGTGTGTCCTGTGCTGAAGACCCCAGGCAGGCAGGCAGCCCAGCGTGGAAGGGCAGCCACCTCCACCAGCTGCCCATGCTGACTGGAGTCAAGCAGTTGGTTCCCAGCTTCTGCTGTTGGAGCTGAGGCTGTTGATCTGATAGTTGTTTGCTGTTGTTCCTGATCTTGATGAATGGAGCTTGTTAAGTCACCCACTTCTTCCTGAGACGGATTGTATGCAGTGACAAACTGGATGACACCACACTGGGAGGAATGGCTGATAGGCTGAAGGATCATGCTGCCATCCACATCTTGACAGGCAGGAGAAATGGGCCAGCTGGAACCTCATGGAGTTCAACAAGGAGAAGTGCCAAGTCCTGCACCTAGGGAGGAACTGGGGGGCCACCCAACCGGAAAGCATCATGGCAGAAAAGGACCTTGGTGGACACCAAGTTGAACAGGAGCCAGCACAGTGCCCTTGCAGCACAGTGAAGGCAGGTGGGATCCTGGGCTACCTTTGACAAACTATTGCCAGCAGGTTGAGGGAGCTGATCCCTCCCCTCTACTCCCCTCTTGTGAGATCCCACTTGGTCCAAACTGAAGCACAGGATGTTCCCTCTGAAAATCAGGAAACACATTTAACTGTGAGGGTGACTGAGCACTGGCACAAGTTGCCCAGGGAGGTTGTGGAGTCTCTGTCCTTGGAGATATTCAAAAGCTACCTGGACACAGTCCTAGGGAACTGGCTCTAGGAGGCCCTGATGAGCACAGGGTTGGACTGCATGACCTTCCAAGGTCCCTTCCCACCTCAACCTTTCTGCGATTCTGTGATCTTGTTTCTTGATTAAATACAGCATCTTGGCCACAGGCACGACTACCCATTTTCTCAGGCAGCAAGCAAGGATGTTGCAAAGTAGACAAAGCCAAGTGGTGCGCAGACATAGCCAAAATTAAATTGAAAGCAGCAAAGTGACTGAGGACCCTGTTTCAATTATTCACTTAGTTCTGGTGAAGGCCATTGCAAGTGCAGTTTTATTTAGAGTTTTTAAAAATAGGTTCCCAAAAAATAAAGATCGTTTACCAAATTAATCATTTCATGAGATGATAATTGCTTTGGTAGTTCTTCCTTTTCTATGAAAATGTTCTTAGCAAGAAAGATGACTTCTTTATACAGAGAAAAAAGAGAAGTTTTTCTTTGTGTAAATGAGATTTTAACATTTTTGAAGTGTTTCTACAAAACACCCGAAGATTTACAGGGAAATACAAACCAAAATGCAATTATACATTTTAGAAATACCTCACTGTGTTGCACTTTTAAATTGATTCTGGTTTTATCACAAACCACTGCTGTGCTGAGGTGAAGACCAGGTTTTGTTCAGCAGGTATACAGAAGGCAAAGAACAGTATATGGCTGAAATCCTATATGATGATGACTTTTCCAACCTTTGTTAGGAAAGAAGGAAATACAAGTACTCCTTCCTGCCTCAGAAATTTCAGAGTGAGATTTTGTGGCCTGTACGTGATACAGGGTACAGGGCAGGGTTCCTTGTGGCTTTCTTTCTGCTAGCCATGAACACTCGGTTGGTGAAGGACTTGTAGAGTCCAAGGAATTGCATTAATTTATACTGAGGGGTAATTGTTACATTCTAATTAGCACAGTCAAGCAGCAAAATGCAGTTTTAAGGGTGAGAGGTAATGACAGTGCTTTGAAGTTAAACAGCACTAATGACATTTTTTAGGTGGGTACGGAGAGGGCTCAAAGAAGGGATCAATGTGAATGAAAAAAGCCTGGATGCCCACCTTTCCTGCTTGCAGACATCACTCCCTTCTTCTGCATGCCCCATTTCTCAGCTTGATCCATGCCCAAAACAGCAACCAGTGATAGGACAAGGGGCAATGGGTACAAACTGGAACACAGGAGGTTCCACTGAAATATGGGAAGAAACTTCTTCTCAGTGGGGGTGACAGACACTGGAACAGGCTGCCCAGGGGGTTGTGGAGTCTCCTACTCTGCAGACATTCAAACGCGCCTGGACACCTTCCTGTGTAACCTCATCTGGGTGTTCCTGCTCTGCCAGGGGGATTGGACTGGATGAGCTTTTAAGATCCCTCCTGATCCCTGACATTCTGTGATTCTGTGAAAATCAGGTTCTTTGTCCCCGAGGGCAGGACTGTGCCTTAGCCTCTGTCCTGTGCCATCCTCTGGCTGCAATGTGTGGGCTCCATCCATTTTCCTGTGTCTGCACAGAGCCAGATCTCATCTGCATAACGAAGAGCCCATTCCTTTCACAGAAGGCCACAGAGACAATTTCCTCTCTCCATGATCCTAATTAGCCATCTGTGGTGTGCAACTGGAAGCGGGCTCAGCTCAGCCAGCCGAGCAGGAAAGGGGCAGCCAGAGAACTATTCCCCCAGGCTGGGCTGGGTCGGCATTTCTGTTTGCACCAGAGCGGAGCTCGCCCATTGCTGCGGAGAGCTGTAACACCGCTGAACACCAGAGAAGGGAAGGCTGAGACCCCCCCCTTTCCCACACCAGTTATGTGGATGCTGTAAACATCAGAGCTGTTTGAGAAAATCCACACTGGGATAGTAGCCTTCAGCTCATGCATTTGCAAAAGGGCATCTGGTAATATACGACATCCATTTGCCAACCTGTGCAAGCAGAGCAGTCGCCTTGCAGCCAACTAGGAGGATGGAGGACAGCTCTGGGGCACTGGATCAGGCCATGAGGGTGCAGAGATGCGCCTGCTGCATCTAAGATAATTTTTGAGGCTGGCAAACAATGATAGGACAAGGGGTAATGGGATCAAGCTGGAACACAAGAGGTTCCACTTAAATTTGAGAAGAAACTTCTTCTCAGTGAGGGTGACAGACACTGGAACAGGCTGCCCAGGGAGGTTGTGGAGTCTCCTTCCCTAGAGACATTCAAACCCGCCTGGACACCTTTCTGTGTGACCTCACCTAGGCGTTCCTGCTCTGGCAGGGGGATTGGACTAGATGATCTTCTGAGGTCCCTTCCAATCCCAAACATACTGTGACACTGTGATACTGTGAAGAAGCGTGGGCAGCAGGTCAGGGAGGTGATTCTGCCCTTCTGTTCTGCTCTGGTGAGACCCCACCTGCAGTGCTGGTCCAGCTCTGGGGTCCTCAGCACAGGACATAGGTGGACCTGTTGGAGAGGGGCCAGAGGAGCCACAGGAATGATGCGAGGCTGGAACAGCTCTGCTGGGAGGACAGGCTGAGAGAGTTGGGGTGTTCAGCTGGAGAAGAGAAGCTCCAGGGAGACCTTATTGCAGCCTTTCAATGCTTAAAGGGGCCAATAAGAAAGATGGGGACAGACTTTTTAGCAGGGTGTGTTACGATAGGACAAGGGGTGATGGTTTTAAACTAAAGAGAGAAATTCAGACTAGCTGTGAGGGAGAAATTTTTTACACTGAGGGTGGTGAAACACTGTCCCAGGTTGCCCAGAGAGGTGGTGGATGCCCCATCCGTGGAGACATCCCAGACCAGGCTGGACGGGGCTCTGAGCAACCTGATCTGGGTGAAGATGTCCCTGCTCATGGCAGGGGTTGGACTGGATGAGCTTTGAAGGTCCCTTCCAACCCCAAATATTCTATGATTCTAAGTTTTGATCAAACAACAGAATCCCCTTTCTTTTTATTTCTTGAAGGTGACCTGTCTTTGGGATGATTACTAAAAAATGGCCATCAGGCAAGTCTATGTTATTTTAAAAGGGCTGCACAGAGGCTAGAGTGCTTATTTGTATATTCAAAAGAAATTTTTGTATAAAGTAAGATCACTAAAGCTAAGAAAGTGCTTTGTCATCGCTCTTTTGTTTTACATAATTCTGGCAGTCACACCATGTTAACATCAGTGGTTGAGAGTAAAAAGTGGAAAATTGCTATAAATGTATTAAGTTGTGAAGGTTGGTTGTGTTATTGAGGAATGTGCGAAAATTAAATGAACCTGATCTGTTATAAAGTGTTGATTATATTATATTGAAATGTCCTTCTGGCTCAGAAGCTTCAAGTGCATGAAAGGGCATTTAGAACAACAATATGGCTTTTAATCATGAATCCTTTAAACTACAGACTGAAGATATTCCACTGTCTCAAGGACAACTTGTGCTCAGACAGAAGTTTTATTTCAATTGCTGTCAAGACAGCTGGATTTATACACATAACTAAAAGAAGGCAGCTCTAACTCCACCTCGGAATCTACTAATACTTACTAAAAGAACTAATTGATTAAGCAGCCTTCGGATTTTCCCAGCTTTCACTGATGGAAGCAACCTGCCCAGCTGGAAGATAGCTGAACAAATATCATCATCTCCATTGTACCCATTTCAACGTCAGACTCAAGACTTGGTTTGCAAGAGCTTCTGGCTCCCAGGTCCAGGACTTTGGTTTGGTAAGAATATTATTTGCATGGCCAAAAATAGAAAACCTGAACAACTCTCTTGTGTTATTAAGAATGCACACATGTATCCATCCAAATTTTATAGAATCAACCTTTTTATTCTGAAATGCTGCAGTAGGACAGCACAATTTATTAAAAAGGGCATAAGTTTAGCCCTCCATTTCCAGCCTTCTGTAACCACTCCAGCTGGGTTTACTTTTTGCCTGCATTTTTTCCCAGTTACGCAGTGGTCAGCACGAATCCCTTAACAGGATAAGCATTTTCATTGCCCCCCAAAATGATAACCCTTCCCATGAAGACTCAGTGTCTACCTGCAGCTGATTGTTTAGTTCTCTTGGATTTTAGGTGTTCCAAGGCATGAGGTTTTTGCAGCCTCCCAGGAGCAACATTTTGGAACTGAACAGGCCCGCTCAACAGTGTCAGACTTCAGATTTCCAGTGGAATGTTTTGGGAGGTTTTTTTGGACAAAAAGGGACACTTCTGTTAAATGTTTGAGCTGTAAAGTCAGCTGGAATTCTTCAAGCATCAGACATTTTGATTAAGTCTTAAAAGTGTCAAAATATTTAGATATTTCAGAAAATTTGTAAAACAAAAACCACCTCAGAAAGTTTCCTGTGCATTTTTAAAAACTGGTTTACTATGATGTAAATTCATTGGCTAATCAGCCTAAATTTGACATGTCTAGAAATACGGGCTCTGCTATAACTGTATGAGCCTAATGGTTTCTCTAACCCAGGGATGTCTACAACTGTAGATGAAAGAAGCTTTAAGTTATTAGGGAGTGTTTTGACTGCCATAATGAGCTTCTTTTTTAACATCAATCCCTATGCTTCTCAGATAAACAGAGAGCATCTTATCTTACTGCTTATCTTATTGGTTTCTTGTTACATGTCCAGCTGAGCTCTTTAAACCTTCCCTCGTGAGCTGGTCCCTCTGCCATCCGCGTTGCTCGTCTCTGAACTTCCTTCCATTAAGCTCCATCTAAGTAGTGCTAAGTTGTTCCTAGCTCTGTTTCATGGTTTAGGTAGACTCTGTTCACATCCTACTGATCTTTTTCTATAGAACGTATATATATTGTGTTTATAGAAAGTATATATGAAGTAGGGGAAGCCAGAAGCTCAGCTGGTTTTCAGCTACAGTTAGAAGGAGGTAGAGGAGGTAGTTGGAGATTGGATTTAATTCCTCCGATCGCCCTTTCAGACCCTCTTAACTTAATTTGAAGGCAGTGGAGCTCTAGTCACCATCACCAGCTCAGATTTAACTTACATTGGTGCAATGAATATAATTCCTTCTGCAGGCAGCACAGAGGCAGCAGACAGAGGCTGGGGCTTATGGCAGGATGAGGAAGAGGAGATGCTGGGGAACACCGAGCTATGGCAAATCTCCACCAGACAGACCGATGTACATTTGGGAGATGTTTGGAAAGTCAGTGCTACTGTAGGGGAACCATGGTGCGGAAGAAGGGACAACATATAAGCCCGCTGTAAAACTGGCTCTTGCAAAGTAAGATAATCAGCTAGGCTTAGTCTTTGCTGTAAGTGTGTGGTGCCTGAGCTATTAAATAAATAAACATTATAATAAATAATAATAATAAATTATAATATTGTAATAAATAATAAATATTATAATAAATCTGACCCCATGTCTCCTGCTGAGAAGAGAGTATAATATCAACCACGTGAAGGAAAATTTTTTCTTGAAGGAATAATACTGAAGACAGGTCAAGAGTTAGATGAAATTCACCTTCTCCATTTACTCAACGTGTCCAGCTTGCTGAGGTGTTAAGCCAGTACATTTTAGCTCATCATTAATGTATGAGCAAATTCAGGAGAAATAAAGCAAGTCTTGTCACTTGTCCTAATAATATCTCATCACACATAAAAATCTGGTTAGCATGGTTGGTTGATTTGTGCAAGGAGATCTGCTTGAACTAAATAAATCTTGAACTGTGTCTTTAGCATTAGCTAGCGTGATGGGCTTAGGCCAAGACCAAATAGCCCCAAGCTGTGAGGAGGTTGGGCCTAGGTCTGACTGATGTGGCTCATGGCTGTCACCCATTTGATGTCACCACCAATTCATTTTGGACATTCTCTGCTTGTGAAGATTCCTCATGTCTTTTAACTCAGGACAAGACTCATGGGTTAATTAGCCTTGCCCTGATCACTTCTCTTAGAGATACAGTGGAACATTTAGCCCTTTTTGTTGACTAGAAAAAAGCATCTCTGTGGCTCTCACAGCAAAGAGGCACTGAGCATCCTTGGAGGCAATACGTGGGGACACCTGATTCTTAGAACAACTCCTCTCCACACAGGCATGTGCTGCACGGTGACTTTAAGTGGTGATGGCTCACTCGTGCAGCTGGCCCTCATGTAGACTGGTGTCCCTTTAAACTCACAAGGAACTCAGAAAAAGCTAAAGAAAGGCTGGCATGGCCAGCTGAAGGCCTGGAAAGAATTGAATGCAGGTTGTTGGCTGACTAACTTGCCGAAATACTTATTTTAATTCCACCTTATTGTGTAATGAAAGATGTGTCAGATGGCCCAAAGTCTTAGTTGTGCATCACTTTGAAATTACTGCTCACATCTAAACACCAAATGCTGCCCAGATAAAAGCAATTATTCCTTTGATCTGTTAGTCCTGCCTCTTGGTTGCACAACTCACGGCCATGGAACCTGTCTGGTGTCTATCCACACCTGAAGTCTCAGCCACGGTGGGCTAGGAAACCTTTTTGCAACCAATATCCAGCATTTTCTGGACAGGCTGAGAGCACCTGAGCTCCCTTGTTTAATGCAGGCATGGTGAAATGATTGTATCAACATTCTCTTGTACTAAGACATCACGTATGCAAGTGGTACCATATCTAGCTCAATCATAGGATAATACATAAACGCTTGGAAATGTAGAGCTAATTTTAGAAGATAATACAGAAAAACCTCCTAGAGGATTTTACAAGTTTCAGACATTTTTATGAAGCTTAAGGATTAGTAAAGGGAAATGTACTTAGAAAGGACTTGCTCTACAAGAAATAAGAAAGTCTCTAAACTTTTGTTTATATCTAGACACAAACCAAGCTTCTGAGAACCTGAACGTTTCAGTAATCTCTTGAAAACATTTTGCCTGTGCCCATTGTGCTGTGGGTGCCCAGGACTGAGTGGAGCCCCTAGGAATCGCATGAGAAAACTTGTTCTGTGACACAGGGTCACCCTCACCTCTTCAACGGGTCTGTAAAACTCAGATATCTGAGCCTGGGGGTACTTCCTCAGCTTCTGAACTTCCCTGGTCTGAGAGATTGATCCCATCAGGCTTGCAGTGCTGTGATACTGGAACAACTGACAACGTTTAACATCTCTGAGACCAAGAAGTGCTGTTACCTACCTTTGATAAATTAGAAACCAAGGGAAAGAAGCATCCCAGGTCAGATCCAGTGAAGGACTGAAGTGATGACGTAAAAGTTAAGAGAAAAACAAACAAACAAACAGACAAATAAACGTGATCTTTTATCTACTTGCAGAGCCCAAAACGTTCAGACAGGCACCCACAGAGAGCAGGGCATCCAGGTGGGTGCCAAACAGATCCATGGATCCATCTCCAGAGGACCTGTGTCCATTCGGATGGAAGCAAAGCAAGGGGAAGCTGCTGCATGCCTGCACAGCCAGTCTTTTGTCTCCTGGCACTTGCTGAAGGGGAGTACTGAGATCGGTGCTGATGTTTTCACCTCACAAGTGAAACAAGATGGGTCCTGAGTCCTCTTCCATGACTATAGCACAGTTAATACACTTCACTTAAAGAATTTCCAGTTTTTCAGCACATTTCCCTCCTCTGCCTTTGCTATCAGATCCTCTCCTACAATTTTTCAAGCTTTTTTAGGTCACTAGGTACACCTTTCTCACCCCAGAAGCTGTGCGGTCCTCACCCCACCCTGGCAATATTTACAAATCAGGGAGCAAGTGATACAGGACAGCAAGGGCCTCTGCAGCTCAGAATGCATTGCTGCTCAAGCTGGATGCCACTTTGGCCCTTTATGAAGGCAAATACTGGCCATTTGGACAAGGTGACTACAAGAGATGTTGGTTAGGAAGGGGTACAAAGAGAAGGACCAGGTTATTGGGGAATGAGGGACCTGAGATTGTTTTGCTTTGAGCACTGACAAATGCCACAGTGGGAATTTAACCCTCAACCTTCTGCGCTTTGGTTCCTTATGAGCTACTGGAAACGTGACTTTCTCTTAATATATCACATTTTTGCTCAGTGTCAAGCCTCACAGTAAGATGAAAGACACAGTTACAAGAAGAGTGTGACAAGCATTTAACAATATCTAACAACAAATCAAGCTAGAAAAATAAATGGAAGAGTATGGGTTTGTTGGGAAAGACTGAAACTCATGATTTCTCTTCAGATGCTCTTAGCAGGTAAACACCACACTTGAATTCAGAGATCTTTTGCATCAGCAGCTTAAAAGTAAATAAGTGCAAGCCCCTGGCCTCAAGAGTTTATTGCCTTTTATAAAGAGACAGGATATGTATAGTGGGTGGAAAAGAAGAAGTGATTACTCTCCTCCTTTTTACAGATGGAAACAGAGATCAAATAACATCTCCACTATCACACAGGAAGCTTGTGGCAGAAAGAACTGGGATTTTTTTGGAGGCAGATGCTCCTACCACAAACTCTCCCTCCTTCCCTCACTTCCCACGTATTTTTGCTTTAACAGCCAGCATCCAGCCACTGCACGCTGAAAAAGAAAACGTCTCTCCTTACACCCGCCTGATGGCAGATGAGTTTTAGCAGGATGCTTCCCTGTTTTTTCCAGGGAATGGAGGAGCAGCGGGTGCCTTTGCGAGGCGCTGGGAGAAGTGATGCTGCGTGGTGGGGAACAAGCTGCATGGACAGAGAAAGAGCTGCAGGGCCCGATCCTGGAGTGTGTGCTGGACAGGACACAGGGTGTCCACGCAGCACCCTGTCGTCTCCTCCATCAACAAAACAGCCACTCAGTTTCCTTTCTTAACAACGAACAGCCCAGCCAGAGCTTGAAAGTATATTTTTGATCTACAGCAGTGATAGATGAACGATTTGGGGTTTTACTGCTAATAAATATCTAAGCGACGTAACTGGAACCAATTATACGATTGTTATGATGACACCGATACATGTGTTGATGCTGTTATGGCTGGAGAGCTCGGGCTACATTATCTTTATGCCTCTTTCGCCAGGTAACTTGAGGCCGCGGCACTATTGATTGAGGACTGCCTGATGCTGTAGCGTCCGCTCCTGTAACCATAGCCCGCCGGGGTTATGGGGCTATTGTGAGGGCTTTGTTTAGCTGCTGACAGCTCCGGGGGAAGAGCATGCAAGGGTTGCAAACGTTTTCATTCTGTCTGTGCTTCTTTGGCTTGCAGACAATAAGAGTGGGTGGCCGGGAGGAGATAGCGGGCTGACTTTGGTGGAGGACAGAGCAGGAGGTGTGGTACCCCGCTCCTGAATGCTCCTGACAGCAGAAAAGGGGGTGCTGTCTCTTAGGAAGGCTGGAATGACATCATGCCTGGGCTTTCATTTGGGGCGCTCCTCTGGATGTGAATGCAGCCTGTTGATTATGCGGATGTGGAAAGCAGGCTAAGCGGATCCGATAACCTGTCATCCAAGATGCATCCTTTCCCTTGCTCAGCCCTGCTCGCCTGCTTTGGAAACGCACACGAAAACACTCCGTTCGACCAGCCCAACGCAAGCCCTCTAGCCATGGAGGAGGAGAAGACCGAGGGGACCTCGGCAGTGCGCCTGCAGCCACCTGTGACAGCAGCCAGCAGCACCAAGCGCAGCGGAGAGAAGGCCAGCGAGAAGATGTTCAAAGTCAGCAGATACTCTGCAAAACACGTCCGTGCGAGCAGCGGCTCTAGCAATCACACTGCTGCCCAGCCGATGTCTGCTACCACAGAGTCATCGGTGTTTGCTGCTAACGAGCTAAGCCATGAGGTTATTGCGCTCTGCACTCACATCCCCAGACCATCCATCATCCACGTGCCAAAGGTGAGTTGCTCTAGAAGTCGCTCTGCAACAAGGTAAGAGAAGTGCCTCGCTTTAAGAAAATATAAAAAGGGGAGGAAAAAAAATCCATAGAAGCATTTATCTTGTATTGATTGGCATGCAGTCGAGAAAGGACTAATGGCTCCTCTTATTAAAATAATACAATACGACAGCTACAGCTTTCCTGCACTATTATCAGAAGCCTTAGGGGATGTTTGTAATAATACCGGGTATGTTTTGTTCAGTCATCTTCCTATCTTTCAGTGATCCTCACTTATTTTGGACATGATCCAAAATCCCTTGAAATGAACAGGTGTTTTGTTTTTCCACTGACTTGAGTGAACGCTGCGTTTTTGCCACCTCAGCCAGGTCCCTCAGAGCTGCGGCCCCAGTAACTGCAGAATCCTTTCACCCTCTTACTTTTAGCCTGTGTGTGCTTGGAGGCAACAGAAAGGTCTTTGGTACAGTTTTGGTGAATTCAATTTCTTCCTGCCTGAATAAGAAGAACATAAAATCGGGCATTTTGCCATCGATACTACTAAAATAATGAATAGTAATGGGCAAATAGTGCTGTTCTCATTTTCTCTCGGTTAGGTAACTGGAGATCGCATGCTTTTTTTTTATCCCCAATAAACACTGAGGAATAGAAGCCACATGTGTGACTCAACCTTTTATAAAGCACAGCTTTTATTTTAATTATCCATTCCTCTACCAATTTCCCTGCTAAATCACATATATTTAGAGTCCCTCTCCTTGCTTCCCCTTCACAGTCAGGCAACACTGTGTCTGGTGAAGATATTCATCCTCGTAGAAGAAATGTTAGAAAAAGCTTTAATATGAGATATATCTGCTGGAATTAAGAAAATTATCAGAATCAGGGTTTCCATGTGGGTTATGCTGCTGTTACCGGAGCTGGGGGATCTGGACACCACCGTTTCAGTCCTGTTGTCATCAACCACAACCCCTATGTAAAGCATAAGGAACAACTAGAGCTGCTTGAGAGCAGTAATTTGCTTCAGTGTAAAGGGGAGGGCTGGCTATGGAGGTGCTGGGATCTCTCTTTCACGTGAGGTTTTTGAGAAGAGCTAGCTGATCGTTATCTGGGGATGGAGTAAGTGTATTTAGTCTGGCTGTCATTCAAGGAGCCCAACCAGGTGCTATCAAGTTCTCCTTCACCAACACATTTTCTCCTTCATCTCTGCATTTTCACTTGCTTATTTTCTATTTTTTTTTTCTCTTGGGAGGCTCAGGCTGAATGTTAGGAAAGGCTTTCTCACCTGGAGGGTAGTGCAGCATGGGAAGAGGTCACCCAGAAATGATGGGGGGTCCTGTGCTTGGAGGATCTCAAGTCCTGGCAGGACAAAACCAGGACTGAATGACGTAGTGTTGGCAGCAGTTCTGCTTTGAGCAGAAGGTTGGATAAGAGACCTCAAGATGCTTCTTCCAGTCAATGTTTCTGTCATTGTGTGATACGTGGATTTTGATGCATGTATAATGCTTATAAACACAAGGTAATAGGATCAGACTGACGCATCTCTTTGCTGTCACTAAGATGGCAATGTGGCTGGTGGTGCTTTTGGCTTTACAGCTCTTGGTGACAATTTCTCCCCTCCTGCTGCCTTCCAACCACCTCACCCTGCCTTTCCTCATCCGTTGCTCTTCTCAGCGCTATCAAAGCCACTGCCAAAACTTATCTCATCCCGTAAGTGTCCGCTGTAGCAGAAGAGGTTCCCTATGTTGGACACAGACATCTCTAACCTCCGCAGGTCAGTGGTGCTGGAGCAGGCAATGCTGAAGGCCTGACGCCATACTGGTCCAAAGATGCTCCCGTGCCTTTGCGGCAGTGGAGCAGGGACTCTGCTGACTGACCTGCACCAGGGGTTTCTCTGGGAGTACACATAGTCAAATTTAGGAGTACAAGTTTATAACAATTTCCAATTAGAGGAGTAATCAGGAATGGGCCCCACTGCTGTGGACAACCTAGGTGATTCAAATTATTCAGTCATCCAAGTCACCATATCAAATCACCCATCACTGTTTTGTCAGGTTTTTAAAGAACAGGCTACGAAAACATCCATTGGGATGATGTGTGGTCCTGCCCTGAAATTCCTGCTGAACATCTTATTCTATGTGCCTTGATGTTTTCCTGTCACTGGGGAGGACTGAGAAGAAACTCCTTGTCACAGCCAGGAACTGGGCTCTCTGCTGCCTCTCAGCATTGAGACCTCCCTGCCAGGGTCTGTGGGGTCTTGGTGACACTCATGACATCCCACACACATGAGGAGCACATCTCTCTCTATGACAGCGGGGTTGGACTGGATGACCTTTGAAGGTCCCTTCCAATCCAAACTATTCTATGATTCTATGACACACAAGCCAATAAGAAAGATGGGGACAGACTTGTTAGCAGGGCCTGGTGTGACAGGACATTGAGTGCTGGTTTTAAACTAAAGAAGGGGAGATTCAGGCTGGACATGAGGAAGAAATTTTTTACCATGAGGATGGTGAAACACTGGCCCAGGTTGCCCTGGAGACATCCCAGGCCCTGCCCTGGAGACATCCCAGGCCAGGCTGGACGGGCTCTGAGCAACCTGATCTGGGTGAAGATGTCCCTGCTCATGGCAGGGGTGGCACTGGATGAGCTTTGAAGGTCCCTTCCGATCCTAATTATTCTGTGATAATTCTAATGTCTTCTCAGTGTCAGCTACAGATCTGGTTCGAGGACCTTTTGGTAAGAGAGGAGGATGCTCATGACCCTGGTACTTATACTGAGTAAAGGTTTAGCCTGGCTTGGGTCCCAGATAAACTCTTCCAGCAGAGCAAAGACTCTGGAGGCTGCAAGTGCCAAGCTGTGATGAGCTTTGAAGGTTCTTTCCAACCCAAACTGTTCTATGATTCTATGAGATACTGGGGGGTTTTGTTTCTCTGCTACAAAAGAGGAAAAAACATGATAAATATGGAGAGGAAGAAGAGGGTCCCAGCGATGGGACTGCAGCAGAGAGTGGAGAAGAACCCCGTGAAGAAGAGAGAGGGCGATTATGGTCATGGTGTGTGACGGGCTGTGGACCACACACAGAGCTCCTGGCGTGAGAGGGAGGAAGAGGATGAAGAGAAAAGCTTGTGGGAGGCACATGGGACATCTGGTGTGCATCTAAGTGATGGGACTGGAACACAGGGCTACAAGGAGAGAAAGAAGAGCACTGGGTCTCCATGACCAGGGCCTGGGTGGCCTTGGTGGGAGGGCGGAGAGGGAAGGACAAGAGAAAGCACAGGGCTGCCTGAGGACAAGGGCTGGAAGCATTTTTGGTCCCTGAAGCAGAGCTCACGCGTTTCCTAAAACAATAACATCCAAACATTGCTAAAGGAGCCAGTGAGGCCCAATGGAAAAGACACAAATTTCCATCCTCTTTGGCATATCTGAGCTTCCCATTTTATCTCAGTTTCTGCAGTTATAAACCAGGCAAAATTTGTCCTTTTTTGTATGTGATCATGCCGAAATCTATAAATTAAAATAACATACACCTGCTAAGTTGCAAAAGGGAAACGTTCTATGTCAAGACAGGAATCTCACAGTTCTGTTCAGGAGACTTTTAATTCATGTTCTTGTATCAAATTCTTTAACAAAAGCTGAAGTAATGTCAGGAAAAATGCTCATTCTCTTTTGTCTTTTTCACTTTCAAAATGACATTGGCAAGGGGCTAACAACAAATATGTTGAGAACTTCCAGCACCAAGAGACCTGCTGTTTACCTGTCAGCATAATCCCTTTCAAGCAGAGGATCAGTCCATTTTTGACTAATAGCAGCATAAAATTCTAATTTGAGCACATAATATACCAATTAACGGGATCTTCCAGCTGACCCTCCCCACTGGGACATGTAGTCACATATTTTGGATTACAATGGAGTTGCATGCATGTAACCAAATCCAGAATTTGATCAATTATTTCTTTTATGAGAAGACTGTATGCACTCCAGATGGAGCCAACCTTAAATCTGATATAAACATGATCCCAACAAAAATTAGATTTGAATATAATTACCAAAGAGATTGAGTTACACTTGTTTGGTCACATATTACTGTGGCAGCAATGTGCTTGTAAATAACTGTCATTTCAATATTTAGAGATTGCCTCAGTAATAAAGCATGATTAAATGTCAATGAAGTTCTCCATGTCTAGCCTGTTTGTCCTGATTCTGACACGTAAAGAACTAATCCTTTTGTGTTCTGTATGCTGCCTGCAGGGTCTTATCAGACTTTACAAGGCCGTAAATCAAAGCTGCCAGAACTACACACCAAAACTTGCTGGCTTAGCCCTTCAGCCACAGTTACAACACCAACAATTTTCCCATCTTTTATTTCCAAGTCCAGTTTTAGCCACTGATAAACTCTGGGGTAGAAACTTGGGAGAAAGCCTTATTGTTCTGAACCAACAACTGTGCTATGACTCCAATAAATGTTTCATGTTGACAAAAGCGTATTAGTGACTCTTTCTTCTACCAATATTATTCACCTGACTTGAACTCTGTTGACCTTCAGAGTTCAGCTGAGTTTTTTTCCTGAAACAAAAGAAAAGAAACCCAAGTATCATCCCATGCATTGCAGAATAATTTCTTCCCTTTCAAGCTGTTTGAGACAGCAGAAAATCAGGACTTGATACCTTAAATGAGAGATCCTGGGAATTATATGTGTGGTGAAGTATGCTGTGCTTCTCATTGCACCTGGGGAGCCTCACTGAAATAATTCTCAACTGTGATTTCCTATGTGAATTGTCAGTCATATCTTAGGGTGTGTAGATCTCTTCAGAGGACCTTATAGCTACTTTCAAACCTTGAATGCATATCTTTGTCTCTTTTTCACCTGCACCTTTTTGATGCCTAAGTTAGTTGTTTGGGTAGAGAAGCTGAAGAGTGGATTTGACCCAGTGAAGCTCATTTTCAAGTCTCTGGATGTCAACAGACAGGCTGTTGGTACCTTATTGACTTGCAATGACTTTACCAGGCTTTGGACCAGAACTGATCTGAGTGGCAAGACGATTACAGAATCATAGAGGAGTTTGGGTTGGAAGGGACCTTCAAAGCTCATCCAGTCCCACCCCGGCCATGATCAGGGACATCTTCACCCAGATCAGGTTGCTCAGATCCCTGTCCAGCCTGGCCTGGGATGTCTCCAGGGATGGGGCATCCACCACCTCTCTGGGCAACCTGGGCCAGTGTCTCACCACCCTCAGTGTAAAAAATTTCTTCCTCATGTCTAGTCTGAATTACTCTCTTTAGTTTAAAACCATCGCTCCTTACCCTATCACAACAGGCCCTGCTAAAATGTCTGTCCCCATCTTTCTTATCTGCCCCTTTTAAGTGCTGAAAGGCCACAAACTTGCTACTTCTGCTACTAGGATGGATTATTTTGCATATGTACAGACCACGGAAGTAAACGAGCTGTGCATTGGCCAGGATGACAGGCTCCGCGCTGCGCAGTGGCATTACCTCTGTGTTTATGTGGGAGTGAGAAGCAAAGAAAAAATGTAATGAGAAAGTCTGGTTTCACTTAGGTGCTGTTTATACTGAGAGTCAAGAACTCCCGGCCCACACGCACTCTCCCCAGACAGCTGCCAGCTAGAGGGTCAAGATTAAGCAGAAGCAATGAAGGGAAAGCATTACAGTAGCATACACTACTAAGAGAGGTTTTGGTGGTAAAGCACAAGGAAGCAGAGTTGAAAAAAGATTAATCCTGTCCAAGGACTCTCTCAAGCTTCTTGGAGGGATCTGGCCAAGTCACCAAGGCCATAATCTCCCAGCTGAATTTGCCAAAGTGTTAAAATTTAAATGTAACTTAAATAAATGACAACATGTTATTTGAGGTGCTAAGCTCCTGCACATGATGGAGGAGCCAAGGGTGTTAATGTTTCTCTGGCAACCACAGCACATAGTTGAGTGCCCAGCTCAAGCACTGTGAAGGGATGGGGTTTACCCTCTGGGTTTAATTTGCTTAAATTAAAGGAAATTTGCACCAGAGTATGTTTGGACAAAATTAAGTTAGCTTTTGCTTGTTGTGCTGTAGAAAGATTGTCTCCATGCTTTTTCCACAGTCACACTGATAAAATGACCACAATCCTCTTCCGCTGAGGGGTGGAGTGAAACCTTAGCAAAGATAAGCAAAGGAAACAGTTCCGTAGCAACCAGTTGCCCTTCACCAAGTAATGCTGTTCATTTCCTGCTAATTTTTAGCGGCTAACTCGTCATCAAAATACTTAACAACTCCCAAAGTCTGCCTCAAATGCTTCCTTCAGCAGTTGGACACTCAGACCCATGGGATCATCCAGCACCTGGGGCGAGCTGAACACAATCACTGGTTGTTTTCCCAGGAGAGCACAAGCAGTGCCAGGAATCCTCCCGAGGATTGTGTCACTAGGAGCTGGTACTACAAAACCACAAGTACCTGTGAGTTTGACTGTGAGAAGTCCCATTATTTTCAATGGACTGCTCATATTTTCCATGCATTTACGGAGTTTACCTATGGGGTATAACTTCAGTGTAGGGCTTCACCTGGGCAGCTACTGGTATGTTTCCTCCACCTCAACTGTCCTTGTCTCTTGCAGTCCTGTATCTCCATTCAATGGGCATTTTCCCCTCCCATAAATGTGTGACGAGTCATGATCAGGCTATTTTACAGTTGATCTGCATGGGTATATGTCAAGCAGGGAGGAATCAAACTCTCCAGTCCCTGATGCAATGCATTACTTGAACCCCTTGGATGTAAACCATACCTACAAACTGGCCGGAGAAAGATCAAAAGAACAAAATGAGGATGATAATAGAAATTTATCTTCTGTGTGGGAAGGAGTTTATTTTCAGTTTTACAGACAGCCGCAATTACACCTTTTAATTTTGGACTCTGTCATCATTATCCGTTGCAAAAAGACAAGGGGTGATGGTTTTAACCTAAAGGAGGGGAGATTCAGGCTGGACATGAGGAAGAAATTCTTTACAATGGGTGTGGTAAAATACTGGAATAGGTTTGTCCATAGAAGTTGAGACCGATGAACGCCAACATCCCTGTCCTGCCTGCAGGATTCTGCACCCAGCAGCCTTCCCTTTCATCTTTCACATGGTAACGCTTTAGTTGATACATAACTACTCCATATGTGACCCCAACCAGAACGGTGCAGTTTCCTCTATTTGACAAGAAGCTCTTCTTTTTTCTTTTTTTTGTAAATCTAGCTCCTACCATTTCATTTCTCAGCTCAGTTATTTTTTTTGCAGAGAGGTCACACAGCTTTCAGCTGCTGTTCTGCAGCAGTTCCTGTGTACCAGAGTGAAGAGGGACAGCCTAAGAGCTTCCCCCATGCCCTCTCTCGCCTTGAAACCTATTCCAATAGCTCTTTGTAGTAATGAACCTCCTGTGTGCCAACAATAACAGAAGTAGTAAAGCTTTCAGGGAGTTCTTGGAATTCACAGGACCCTAATTTAAAGGGGATTAAGGAGGAGAATTTGTGAAGTTTCACGAAAGGTACTTCTGAAAACAAGATATTGTAACAAGAGCACTTTGAAACCTCTGCTAGGAAATTGGAGACCACGTGAAACTTGACAGGTTTTGGGTTTCATCACCAACAGAGAACAGCCTGGGGTCACTGAAGAGTTCATACCCCTTATAGTCTTAGGGTGAGCACAAGGATCCTGGGATGTTGCTACATACGTAAATACTGGCATCCCATTAGCTGTTGGGGTTTTTTGTTTTGCTGAGTTTAGCACCTGCAGAATTGGTACTGTTCAGCCTTCGTAGGCTTTCGTGTCCCATTTGCATGTTCTCCACAGCCTTACTCTGAACACAGTGTGCCTGTTATGTTAGCATTCTCCTTCCTTCTGCCTTTCAGTAAATTAAAGGGTATTCATGGCTCTTGGGGGGAAGATAAGAGACAGTTAGAATCAGTGGAGTAATTACAGAAGAATATGATACTAATGGAGCTGATTTGAATGCGTATCTAAGGATGAATGCTATGGCTCCATGCCCAGACGGTGCACACTTTCCTCATGATGAGTTATTTATGACTTGACACATCGCAGCTCTGCTGTTTTATGGCTTGGCTGCATTCATGTCCTTGCTAAAGCAAACTCTGTCGATATTGTGCATTCTTACCGAGCCAGGCCTAACTGCTGTGCAGTCTTCTCGCCTGATACAGCCATGGCCACCCCCTCTCCAGCAGCAAAACCAGAAGACAATGGTTGATATGGCTTCACCAAGGGCAAATCGTGCCTTAGTGGCCATAGAAGTGTCCTTCTGTGATGGAGGGACTGCATCAGTGGATAAGGGAAGAACTACTGATATAATCTACCTGGACTTCTGGAAGGCCTTTGATACAGTCTCCCAAAATATTCTTGCTTCTAAATGGGAGAGATATGGATTTGATGTCTGGACTAGTAGATGGATAAGGAATTTCCTGCATGGTCACATCTAAATAATTGCAGTCAACGGCTCAGTGTCCAAGTGGAAACCAGTAATGAGCCTTATGTGAACATGATTGCATATTGGCCCAGAGACACAGGGCTCAAAAAATCCAAAACTTTATAGTTCATATATAGAGAGATACAAATTATCCTTATAGATATATCACTATATTCAGATATAATAGATTGTAATGCAGCTATTTTGGGACCTTCAACATCCATTCCCTATGGCATCACATACCTCTAGCATGACAGTGTTTATCTTTGCTTCTGCTTTTCTTATCTGTCCCATAGCTATAGGTTGAGGTCTAGTGTACCTAGAAATTATAATACCTAGTACACTGGGGCTATGTGGTAACATGAAATGTGTATCTGAAAGGCAATGGCTTGGCAGTAGTCCAGCAACACAATGGTACAAGCGTTCAGCCTCTACCCAACCAACATAGCTAAATACCGACCTTTAGAAAAGTAATATCTAAACTGTAAGAAGAAAAGTTTTATTTCTTGATTATTTTTAATGGAAGTGTTTAGACCAGAAATAAGTGTGCCAAAAGTGGCAAAAAAGCAAATCATATGGGCCATTAGTTCCTCTAATGAAACAACTGGGCACAGCCAGACCGAAGTGTTTGATGTGACGGGTTCATCCCAAGAGAGATTGTCATTGATTTCAGTGCCTGAGCATCAGATGCAAAATGCTATTGTCTGAGCTTTGCAGGCTTCAGAACACGCACACAAATCTTTATTTTGGGTAAGGACTCTACATGAAGACTAAAACCCTTCCAAGAATAATGGCAAGTTCCTGTAATTTGCAGCCAGCTATACATTTTGAATGTAGCCCTATTCTGTCACTCTCTTTTCCATACACCAGTGGTCACAGCTCTCCAGCTGCTCTCTTTAAATTGGTGCTTTTTTGTAACTCTTTAATTATGCTGGAAAATGCCACAACAATAGCAGAAGGGACCTTTAGCTTTCCTGCACTGACACAAAGCAGACATATGCCATGGCTAACAGGACAGTGCCTTCTCTGGGGACAAGACAGTCTTTTCACCTGTACACATCCATAGCTGCCTCCAGTCCTGCTGTTGTACTGGCTCCAAGAACAGAAGCTAAGCAAAGGTGTATAACAGAGACAACAAATAATTCAGCAGGTAAAAGTTGTTGAATAATATGTTGATCCACAAGCCATGAAGCTCTGCAATTGCTCTGCAACTTGGCATCGTAGTGGTGGGGATGGATAAAAAGATCTAAGTGATCTGTTTGATAACAGAAGTTGTGTCTGTTCTTTGGCATGTTATGAAAAATAGTAGCTGGGTGCCAAAGGATTAAATTCATTTTTAGGTACCTAAAGTGAAATTTGGACAGATATTTCTTGCTGCCGAGGAACATAAGCTCATCACTCGGCATTTGTGGAAACCAACCTCAGCTAAACAACACTGAGCATCAAAAAGTTGTAATAGTAGAGGACCTTGTTTCTGTGGTAGACCTAAATCTTCCACAGCACACCTGTGTGTTCTAGAGCCTCCTGGGGAACAAAGAAAAAGTAATTAAATGCAGCATGACTCTGCTGTCCAGGTTTCAGCTCAATGAGATTTTAAATGGCTGGTACAATTTCTTGCTGACCGACTGGTGTCTTCACTAGGAAGAGTGAGCACTCCAGTGATCCAGATAAGCATTGATACCCACCAAAGCAGGGTATTTTTCGCACTTAAATGTATTTGTGTGAGCAAAAATTTGCCATCTTCCCTATGAGGACGGCAGTGAGAGGTGTTCAGCTTCCCTGGATGTCTCCATGAGCAGGTCTTTTTTTAATATGAAGACCAGTTCTTCTTCTGCTTCCACAAACCTGTCTAAAAGCTCCTGGGTCTGCTGCCAGCGTCTTCTGTGGACCTACCGGACCTGAGCAGATCACTCTATTTGCCCAAACTTCTCAGTACTAGTTGTCTTCCTGCTGGGAAGATATGTGGCCTACTAGAGGTTAAAAGCAAATATGTCTTATAATGCAAAAATCAGCTTCGGTTCTGCTTCTCTACTCAGCTTCAGAACTTGGGTGAACTTCAGTTCTTCATGTTGCATTTTTCTTCACTCTCTGGAAGATGTACATAAGAATTTTTCCTCCAGTTTCTTTGCTATTATTCAATCACACCCTTTGACAGAAGCATCTAATATTCATTATACTCTCACCATACAATTCCCATTATACACAACCCCCACCCTTTGCAGCTTTTCTTAACTGTGACATTTGCAAATGAATAATTAAAAACCCCACCAGAATAAATTTTTCTTGTTTCAGCCAAATATAATAATGTAAATCATTTCAGATGTTGCAATCTCATAATTTCAAGACAAGTTTGTTTTCATTGCACAAGAATTCAGCAGTTTATCATCTGGTATTATAACTTGTTTTACAGAAAAGTTTGTGAAATCAAGTCCCAGATCTTGAGATCGTCTGGTCTGAAATTATGAACAGCTTCTGAAAGGGAAGAGTGGCAGTCCCATCTCTCAGGAAGTTCAAACAATAAATCAAAGCAGTAAATTAAAGTTATTTACACTGAGTCATCATCCGTTGGCAGACGAATCTCACTAGTAGGATGGGGTCTTTTCATGTGTAAATCAGAATAATGAAAAAGAAGTATTTAAGGTCCAAAAATGGTCATGAGATGATACATAATGGTAGATGTATAGTTGAGGTAGGACAGCAGGAGAAGGTAATTTCTGTGTCTACAAGATCCTCTCTGAAAGTCCCAGTACCTGCCAGTCTGCCTCTTGACATGACTCCTGTTTGCTGGAGATGAGCACTTCCAGGCATCTTGCCCTAGGTAAGCAAATGGGTACAGAACAAGGCACTGTCACCTCAGAAGTCTTCTCCTTCCCTTGGTACAACTGTGGGGTTTCTAGTCTCCCTGATCAAATTAAACTTCCTGCTCAGAAGCCTATGAAGGTTCAAGCAATCACCTCCTGTGGATGGCACAGCCTTTGGGGTTCATCTTTGCTGCTTGGGGCTTTCATATCCTTCAGGTATGTCCTCCTTCCTGGTCCCAGGTAGAGCCTGAGATGGGCTGGGTCCCTCTTGCTGGTGGCTTCTTGGAGACTGACTGAGAGTAACTTATTGCTCTCATTACCTCTTCTGCTCCTAATCTTTACCTGGGGAAAGTTCTTTTCCTCATACGATTTTAGCGTTTCTTGGCCCAGGGGGAACGATCATAGATGGAAATCACCGAGTTTCAGGAGTTCCTTTTTGGTTCCTGGCCATGACTTGCTGGTGCTTTTCTCCAGCCTGCCCTCAGTGGGCTGAACCCAGAGCTGCAACCGTGATGGGCAGGCACAGGAGAGGGCTTGTGCACCTCAGAGCTCATCTGCTCTCCCTCCACACACCACAGCTCGTTCAATAAATGCTGTTAACTCTTGATGCAAGACATGGCAGGTCCACTCTGCCTTCCTTCACCTCAACCCACAGAAAGGGTTGTCAGGCATTGGAACAGGCTCCTCAGGGCAGTGGTGGAGTCACCATCCCTGGAGGGGTTTACAAGGCATTTAGACAAGGCTCTTAGGGACATGGTTTAGTGTGAGAGTTAGCTTAGGTTATGGTTGGACTCAATAAACCTGAGGGTCTCTTTCAACTGAAACGATTCTATGATTCTATGATCTTTGCAGGCCTTTTTTCTGGGCATTTGCCATGCCTCTTCCTTCCCTACATCATCCGAGGTGGTTTGCAGTTGGTGGTCATTCCTGATATTAACCCAATAGTACATAGAATCACAGAATCATAGAATCGTTTTGGTTGGAAGAGAACCTCAAGATCATAGAATCAAACCATTGACCTAACACTGGCACCAAAACAAGTCCCTAAAAACTTAATCTACACATCTTTTAAACACCTCCAGGGTTGGTGACTCTACCACTGCCCTGGGCAGCCTGTTCCAATGCCTGACAACCCTTTCTGTGAACAAGTTTTTCCTAATATCCAGTCTAAACCTCCTCTGGTGCAACTTCAGGCCATTTCTACTCATCCTATCTCTTGCTACTTGGGAAAAGAGACCAACCCCCTCCATGCTCCAAGCTCCTTTCAGGCAGTTCAGAGATCAGAAGGTCTCCCCTCGGCTCCTGTTCTCCAGCTGAACCCCCCAGGTCCCTCAGCCACTCCCATCACACTTGTGCTCCAGACCCTTCCCCAGCTCCATTCCCTTCTCTGAATGCTGACCTCATCTACTAGATGATAGTTCCTGTCATCTTTTAAATACCAAAGCATGGTCCGAGTCCTCATGAACACTGAGAAAATCAAGAACACCCTAGATGTGCAGAATACAAATAAAATTAACAGTACTTTAGTATCAAAGCAAATATAATTATTCTGAGCATGCCTGTCTTTTGAGTTGAGCATCCCTGGAGCCACGCACACATGCACAAACATAGGGTGGTGTTTAAAGCCTTCCCAGGAGGGGAAGAAGGTTGCATCGTGCCATCCTGAGCACCCCAAGAAGGGGAGAGGGGAGTCCCAGAGATGACTGTGAAGGTGCCAGCTGCTCCTGCCCCAGCCCAGCCCCAGTTTTCGGGGCTCTGGCTGAAGCTGGTGGCCTTAAGCAACTGCTTGCTCTTATTTTTCTGGCTTTAGTTTTTGGGGGATTCTCCGGTTTTTAGAGGGATTTGTCTTTTCTGTAGGAGGATTTTCCTGGCAGCCTTTGCTTGTATGCATAGGGAGGAAGGCTGACACAAGCAGATTTTAATTAAACCCTTCTTTTAGCTCCCCAGGCTAGTGTAATTTAACTTCTTCTCAGAGATAATATTAACACTTACGTCATTTTTCATCAGCATTAGTTTCGCTTGTGGAACTGCATTGAAGAGAAACCCCTCTGGATGCAAATGCTTGTTGATTCCTATTGTTTCAGTTCCCTTCAGCCATCGCTTCTCAGCCTAAGAACAAATGTTACCAGCAACAGGAAGGAGCTCAATTTTCCAACAAAATCAGCAGAATTGCACATGCAGAGAATGGGCATAATATCTCACTAAGATCTGCCCAGTTAGAGCAATTATTTAGTAATAAAATTTTTAAAATAACAAAAATCAGGTACTGCCTGTAGAGGACTGAGATGGTAGACTTGGAAATCAGTAGCATTCCAGTGGTGCAGACCTGGAGGAGGGGAGAGCAGGGATGCCCGGAAGGTGTGGGGACCCCTCCTGTGCCCCCCAGTCAGCAGCTCTCCCTCTCTCCTCACCCACTTCTCGGTTCATTAGCAGCCCTGGTTGCCATACACAGTAATAAAATAAACACCACCGCAAGTGGAAGAATATCCTAGGATTAGCTGCTCAGGCCTGGCAGGGTATGAGCTCACACTTTGCTCAGCTCTGAGGAACAGGAATAGGAATGTATGGGTTGTGTTGGTTATTATATTGCCCTCCAATGTGCAAATGCTGTGCTGTCTCATTTCAGAGGTTCATAATTTGTTGCATGGACAATGAGAAGGAGTAACTCTCATGAAGTGGATTGCAAAGCTTAGTTAGGTCTTAAACCCCAAAAAGGAGGAATGTGTGTATTCCCAAAGACAGCGTGGTTTGAACAGGAGCAGCACAGAGACTTGAATATGTGTTTTGTAATTTCAGTTTTTATTCAACCCCTCAAAGCACAAGTATACATCATGCCTGAAATTATTTCTGTCTCTGCTAAAGAAATTTTTGTTGTTGTCTGGCAAACAACACAAAGCAAAAAGCCAAGATGGAAAACTTGGATCAGCTCTAAGAAGTTTATTAATATTCACCATGGCTGTACATCAGAAACCTCTGGTTTCACAAAACAGCTTCTTAAAGTATTGATGTTTGATACCAGTGTGGCTGTTTCAGCTCTGCTCTTCATTCCTGGCTGTGTCACAAAATGCATCACATCAGCATGACACCTGCTGACCTCTAGAAATACCCAACTACAACGATGCTGTGATTTTCTGTAAATGATCAGTTCAGAGGCTTTTTAATGTATTTTGGACCTCAGTCATTATGGATTTCTGGCAAACGGTAATAAGATAATGAGTATGTATTTTCCAGTGCTGTGCATCACTCATCCTGCCAGGCTGCTCTGTGCAGGTGGAACTGGAGGGCAAGTACCCAAAACAGTTACATTGCACATCGGGTCTGTAATTGGAATAACTAGAAGCAGCTTAGCAGAGTTACTGAACTGATACAGGAATTTGGCATCACATTGGCTTTCTTCTTCCCTAAGGGGAGTGTGGTGAACATGTGCAATTAATGTTCTGGGCCTTTCAGGAGACACAAGTAATCTAATATGGCATGGTAAACTTTTTTTTCAGGAATACATTAAAGGTGAGCTACTCTTTAACCTCTTTCTTTTCGTTGTCCTTCAGCTAGCTTGCAAACAAGGGTGTGGATGTTTGGGAAGAAATCCCCCAGGTAACTGGGATGCAGGGACCTGATGAAGTCCTTTCTTTACTGTGATGATATCATTTGATATCTATTATTATCGGGAGACTTGTGCAGCTCCATGACCTGATACACCGCCAGGATTGGATTAAGGAGCTCTGGAAGTTTAGCTTTGATTTCAAAGGAAGATATTTAGCTAATAATCCTTTGCAGGTCCGCACAGGAATGTGGAGGGGAGGCATCTCTCTGCTGAGATTTATTACCCTGCTCTCTGCTGCAAGCGTGGGCTGGGGAAGGGCAGCGGTGGAAGGCTGTTTCCTTGCCTGCAGAAGGCATTAAGCCCAGCCTTGCTGAGGGAAGCAAATTGTGGTGGCTTCCCCCTCCGGGCAGCTCATTTCCCTTTCCCCTTTCCCTCCTTTGTCCCCCCTTCCCGCTATACCAAGGCGCTTTGTATAGCAGCTCTGCTAGCTGCACCCCCAAGTTGCTGCAGCTCCACTAGTGGCTTCTCTTTGGTTTCTTCTGCTTTCTAAGCAAAAAACATCTAGCACAGAGCATTGTTTTCAACTAACTGAGCACCTCCTAAGCAGACTCCCCTTGTTACTTCAGAAAGATTCTTACAAAGTCTCCTGCTTTGTATTTGCAAAAAAAAATAATCCACAAAACTCTCCAAATTAAGTACCTCAAGGTTTCAAGGTGCTGCCTAAGACCAAGGTGACTGTTCCTCTTGGTATGTTAGATATGAATTGTTGACCAAGGCTGTTCCACATTTATGACAAGGAGGTACTTTCTTCCACTTTTGGACAGTCTCCTTTTAGCTCAGGTTTTGCAGAATAGAATATACAAACAACACATGCTTCAGATTTGTGCAGCAGTTCCTCACCTCCCCATCTCCCAGCAGAACCCTCCTCCCCTCCAGAGCCCTCTGCTCCAGAGGAAGGACCGGTTTCTCCTCTAGCTTTGGGCTGTAGGTTGATACATGGCTCAATGTTGCCATTATCTGAACTTCTGCCCTCTCCATTTGTCCACTCTGCTCCCCATATTCCAGATTTCCTGGCACACTAGGGGACCAAGGAGGTTTGGAGCAGTTTCGCTGCAATAACCCCAACAGCCAGCACCGGCATTGCAACAGGGCTCAGCTCCACCCTGTGCAGACACTGAGGTTCACCCTGGTCAGCAGTACCTGCTGAGATATGGGCTCTGTGCCTCACTCAGTCCCCTGCTCTCTAACCTTCTGTCTCCTAAGGGGATCCCCAGCATATCCTAAGGGTGAGAAGTTGTCCTAAAAGAGTTGGGGTGAATGGCTGTGTTCAGTTTTAGGCCCCTCACAACAGGAAAGACCTTGAGGTGCTGGAGCAAGTTCAGAGAAGGGAACAGAGCTGGGGAAGGGTCTGGAGCACAAGTGTGATGGGAGCGGCTGAGGGACCTGGGGGGTTCAGCTGGAGAACAGGAGCTGAGGGGAGACCTTCTGGTATCTGAACTGCCTGAAAGGAGGATGGAGCATGGAGGGGGTTGGTCTCTTCTCCCAAGTAGCAAGTGATAGTACAAGACGAAATGGCCTCAAGTTGTGCCAGAGGAGTTTTGGATTGGATATTAGGAAAAATTTCTTCCCAGCAAGGGTTGTCAGGCATTGGAACAGGCTGCCCAGGGAAGTGGTGCAGTCACCATCCCTGGAGGTGTTTAAAAGATGTATAGATGAAGTTCTTAGGGACTTGGTTTAGTGCCAGTGTTAGGTTGGACTCAATGATCTTGAGGGTTTCTTCCAACCAAATGATTCTATGATTCTATGACTTCCCTCAGAATGACATTGCATCAGTGCTGGGATACAGATGAATCCCACCCACACGGGAAGACCGCTCCATCCTTTTATTTCTGCCTCCCTGCCATAATCCAGGATATGCCCCAGCAGGCCATCTGCAGGCTCAGATGATCCTGTTGGCCTCAATCCACTGCTTGTATAAATTCTGAAAGGAAATCTGTCAATACTAAAACACCCAAGAAATGAATTTGCAGCAAATCCCTTTGATCTCTTATGAGATATTTGAAATCAGACCGTAGTTGACTGTTAAAGGTTTGCCAACTTCACATTCTTGGGAAAGGAACTGCCTTCCTTTACATCTTGCACATTGAAAGCTTCTCATTTATGACATTCCCGCATCCCTGTGGGATAAAATTGTTCATTTCTGCTGGTATGGCCATGTAAAGTCCTCTAGAGAATTACAAATCACTGCCGCTCTTCAGAATTTTGATGTGATAAAAATAAAGCACTCTGAAAGAATTCCACATGACAAAATGAATAGCCTGAAAGGGCAGAAGGAATCTTTATGCACATCTAATCTAACCTAAGCAAATCCATTGACTATTATATAGTAATAACCTTACAAAGATCAACAAGAACACTCAGCAGCTTTTCAACTTGTGTTTGAAAGAGATGTCCATTTCACTCCATTGGTTTTGAAAGGGGCATTGCTTAGAACTAAGAGTGTTTTTTTGATTCAATTGCTTCAAAAAAAGGAAAAGGAGAGGCAACCCTCTTCTCACTGCTCAGGGCTGAATTTACTTTTCTTCTTCCTCCAAATTCTGCTGTTTTTTTTGCTTGGTTAACTACTAGGAATTGTTCCTTGGCAATGAAGGATGCTTTGTTAGCAGCATCCTAACCACCACATTCCTGATGGGTCTTTGAACTTGAGGGAAGGCAACACCTTCCTTTTCTGGAAAGCAATTCTCTTGAACAGCAAGGAGTTGAAGGCTATTTGTGCTTGGAAAGCAGAATACATTTTCTTAGGAATGTGTGTTTCCAGCCAAAAATCACACCTATGAGCCTTTGATTCAGGGAATCCTGTTGTGATGAAAAAGGGTTTGTAAAATAGCAGCGTGGTCTCCCCCTGCGAAACAGAAGATTAAATTGTGATCACCCTGCTGTTGACTCGACTGTTAGCAGCTGAAATATTATTTGCCCAACACACTTAACTCGGTTATGATCTGCAGAAAGATGCTGTGGTTAGAGTGCCTCCAAAACACAATGGAGCCTCACAACTTCCCCATTAAAAGAGAATTATTAGTATTTACCAAAGGGAAAATTAAAAGCGGGTTTCCACGAGTAGTTCTAGTCAATCCAGCCCTGGCCGGCTGCCAAAAGGGGCAGTCCTGCTTCCCCATCCCACCCCACCCCTGCTCTGCATTCCTGCCACCACCACTGTGCCAGGCCAGCAGTTGTGAAACCACATGGTGAGGCAGGTCAACCTGTTCATCTGGCCGAAAAATGACCCACCAAACCGATCCAGCTTTCTGGTAGCTGCGTGATGAGTGGTGCTGACACGAGGGAGCAAGCAGGAGCATGTGGCCAGGGCAGGGAGTAGGCAGGACCACACCTTTGGGTGACAATGTGGTCTTAGATTGGCTTAAGCTGGTTGTGAACCATGGGCGTAGCTGAAGGGACATACAAGTGTTGGTCCCGGTCCAGGACAGTGAGGTCCCGCTTTCCTCAGAGGGTTTTGTAAGCAGTGGCTAGAAAAGTCTCTTGGCCAAAGTCAAGAGAAAGGCTGGTGTTGACTCCAACCAGAGCATGGAGAATGTGGGCTGAGTGTGATGGGACCCAAACCCAGCAAACCATCCAGTGCCCAAGTGTGGGAAAACGTCACCAGCTCTACATGGCCGAGGCTTCTCATGGCCAAGAGCCAGTTTGTAAAATCCTCACCCTTTGCACTCACGCTGCTATAAAGCTGTAAATGTACGTGATAGCCCATGCAAGAAGTGGTGGTGGTGTCTCTCTGCCATGGTCAGGTCATTATATATTTTTAGGAAGGCACACAGGGAGTCTCTAAACCCTTTCTTCTCGTGAACTCCTTGTATTCCTGCACATGGGTAGCAAAGATGGGTTTGCTGGGTCAATAAAGTAAGGGGTAGCCCTCTCCCCATTACTACTGCCCAGTGCAACATACTTGTAATGACTCATGCAATGCTACCAACTCTGTTCCCACTGCAGCTGTGTCCCCCCCCAACATGCACATTACACAGGCTGTTCCTGGCTCGCAGGCTTTAATATAACCTCAGCATGGGGATGCCTTTCTCCAGATATCATTTCTGTGGTGTGCATTTTTGCGTGGCTCACGCTGTGACACGTGCTGTACTCAGCCCCCATCTCTGCGGCTGACGTACAGCTCAGCCCCCCACGTGCCACCTGCACAGAAGGGGGTTGGAGCAAAGTTGGGGATAAATCACTGAGAGGAACGTGCCCGTTAGGAGGGGACATGACAAACCCCTGCACTAAGACATGGTAGGGCTGTGCATGTTGTTTGCAGCTTGTGAAAGCAGAACATTTTTAGATCATATTTCTACCAACACTGCTGATGATTAAAGATGAAAGAGGCTCATTGCCTCATTTTCCTAATGCCAGCAGAGAAGTGCAGCCTCTCTGATCTGGGTGCTGAGTGTCCAGGGGGTTCAGGCCATCACTGTTGCAGCTGCCCATCCTCCTTACACTGTACATGTGTCATCAAGTGATTCCCAAACCATAATGAGGAGTTTTCCACTTGGCAAATCCCAGCTAGAAATATGAGAGACCTAATCCTAGGCTGGCCAGAGCCCTAGGGACAGGACTTCAACAAGGCTAGGGAACAGGCAGAGTAGTTGAGGCTGAGCAACCATCCTTCAAGGCTCCCACAGCATGAATTCAAGATCAAATTTATTGTTACAGACCAGCAGGACACCAAAAAAGGGCTGTCAGCCTTTCCCCCAACCTGGCCCCAAATTGCTGTCCTTGTGCAAGCATGAAGATTGGTGCCTTTACACGGTGGCCAGAGATGGCGAGATGACAGAGGGTTGTAACGCTGACACTCTGACCGCAGCAGAGAAAAGCTTCACCCCCATCTGGTTTTCTCCTCTGAAGCTCATCTCATGGCTTTCAGTGCTGGTGCTGATTTAGGGGCAAAAGGTGCATCCATCCTGCACTCAATCCATCCCTCTCTGGAGCTGTCCCTATTCCCCCAGCCTCTGAAGATCGCTGTTTTGTGGGTCAGGAGAACTCGCAGGACCCAGATGTTGTCCTCGCCAGGCGCTGGCATTGCTCTTGGCTGCCCACAGCTCTCCTGCTGAGTGGCCTGACCACATTTGCTGTCCAGCTTTGGCTGCTCATGGGAGGGGATGAGCAATAGTCTAAACAGTAAGACACACCACAGCAGCCAATTTCAATGCTTTTGTGTTCAACACTGCCTAGAAGACTGCATGTTTTTTTGTGGTAACATCACAGCAGTTCAAGTTCCTAGTGAGTGGGTTCAGGCCCCTTCCACACCCTTTATTATTCTTCTGAATCCAACACAAATCTAATTCAGATCAGACTCCCCATTGTCTTACCCCTATTCTGTTCAAAATCCTGTACTGCACGCTTCCCACAGGACTTTTCTGCTAGACAACACATTTATTGTTAGAATTGTTAAAGCTACTTTGCTGATAAAGATCTCATCCCTCCACCCCCTGAAAGAATAAGAGCACAGACACTGCTGCTGTTTCGCTGCTGGCCAGACCATCCTGTGGCGTAGGGTCACAGAAGGGGTCTGGGGTCATCACTTCATGACTCAGGAGGGTCTTGCCAGCCTGACATACTCACATGTCACTGCCATGTGCAGGGACTTGACCTGGCTGGTCTCCCGCCATCCCATCTCTGACTGCACAAGATCATCAGCCCCTTCCTTCCAACTTGTGGAAAATAATTTGGTTCTCTGCAGGGCTGACATCTCACTGCACTTTCCATGGCCAAAGCTTTGTCAGGCTTGGGTACCCATGGACCGCAGTGTATCTTCTGTGCTTGCTCAGCAGCCAGAACTTGCAGTGGAAAGTGCGGTCTGCAGGGAAACAGGGGCACTTACTAAAGTGGTTTTGATTTGGTATCAGCCAAACTTTTACAAGAACAGAGCAAATTGGAGAACTCTTTATCCATAAGTTTATAACTGATATAAAACAAGTCGCTTTTGGGACAAGAGTAGAGTGACCCCTGTCTCAGTGACTAATTAACAGCTAAGAACCACAGTTATTACACTGATTAATTTATTAATAGCCAAGTACCAGTCATGAAAGAAAGATACTTGCCTTTCTGAGATGTTTATCTAGACATTTAAATGTTCCATGAATAATATGCACTTCTGAGCAGACCAAATTGTACATTAATCTGAATCTAGTTATGGCATGCTGCGCTTTTTCCAAAGTGCAGTTCAACTCCAGTTTTTCAGCCCTAATAGACATTGATGACTGCAGAAGTCAAGTCGAAAAATAAACCAGGACTGCAGAGCACTCTTTACTCTGAAAGTCTGGTGGCTTCTGGAGGCCAGACAGATTTATGTATTTCCCCTTGTAGAGGTCACATATTTTTAGCTCACAGGTAGTTTTGCAAGATGCAGAAGAATCTGAATCATTTGACTCTGAAATAAAAGTAACTGGAGACTTTTAAAGGTTGATTCTGGTACCTTTGTCTCTTGCTTTTTCTTTTTTTTTTAAATTATTCTGAGAATAGAACATCACTGGATGCATAGGGTTGGGACAGATGGATGGCAGAGGTTCTCCAGAGGTCTGCAGTGATGAAGGAGCACACTTGATGCTAGGGTGCAGAGGTTATAAAAACCCACTGAGGAACATGTACAAGAGACCCAGCATGTCTCCAAGGCCAAGAAGAAAGTGTCTATGAGCGCACCCCAATGGGGGGTATTTGCATTGGAGAGGGGCGAGATGTGGTGCTGCAAAGGTGTGAGGAAGCTGTTGGGAAACCTGGATAAAAGGGAATGCAGGTGACAGCCGTGTGAGAAGCCAGTGGATACGTACAGGGGATACGTTTGAATATCACAGGGGAAACACAAAGGTGGACTAAGAATTGTAACCCGCATGGCTGGTCTGGGCAGGGATGTCCATTCCACATCTTCTGGTCTGTCTGAGTCTGCTTGGGAAAGCCCAGAAGTCACTGAAAGTGCTGGAGGACACATTTCTGAACAGGAAGATCTGCTTGGTGAATGCTAGTGGTATCTACTCACACATGCTGCAAAGTGAAATAAGTTCATGTTCTGTGGTATAATGTCCATAGAGGCCATTCTGCTGATATCACTGCAGTACCATTTGACCTGAGTGACATCTGCGTTGCTGTGTCACTTGAGGCCTCTAGTGTGCCATGTGTCTTAGTGAGAAGTCCAGAAAATAATGAAGATTCAGGCTGGAAGCATTCTCCAATTAAGCTGGCTTCTGCCTTTACATGGACCTGTAGTGCTCATATATTCACAGGATGAGCTTTTCCCCCTCTTTGCAGCCTGTCAAACTACATATACCCAGGCTGACATCCGAGTGTGTGGTTAATGTTGATCTGGATGAGCCTTTGGGCTGCTCTGATTTCCCTTGGGAGCTGCAGTGATCCCTTGCAAGTCCTGGGCGACGCCGTCAGCACCTGTCCCACCCTTTGGGACAGAGGGTGACAGGGCACAAGGGGACAGTGTGCTCAGCGGGACACTCATCCCAGGTGGCCCATCCTGGCACGGAGATTTCCCAGGGAAAGGGACACACGAGGCTGGATAATGACATTTGGGGACCCAAAGGCATGAATCCTCCCTGCTGCTTTACGGCTCCAGTCGCAGGACACGTGCACGTAGCATCCTCCGCCATCCTGGAGCGGCATTATTTCCTTCCACTGCTGGAGCCCCAGGGAGATCAGCTGAGTGTTTCAAAGGGAAAAATGAGAAGAAAAAAGAATCTCAGCTGTTCCCCTGCTGCGCGGGAGCACGGGAACAGCTGCGAGCGGGTTTAGCTCCTACCTTCTGGAAAACGACTTACTGGGAAATGATAAACATTCCCCAGCACTTTAAAAGCCATCATGAGGCAGTTAGGGAGAAGGACAGTGCTGCAGACGTCAAGCTTTGCTTTTATAATCTGATTACCTGCAGGATTTCTCTAGCAAAGGCAACAAAAGCACAGTACCTGCCTGCCCTTGGCCCTGTGTCAGCCACCCCTACATGCCTGGCCTTGGGATGGACACATCTGTGGGTGACCTGCAGGTCAGGAGGTCCTCTAAAATCTGAATTCCTGGCAATGGGAAAACAGCTGGTTTGACTTTTCTAACAAAAAAAAAAAACCACATTTTTTGAAATTGCTTCCCCCACACTCGCCTGTAATTTTCTGAAGCCTCTGAGTTCTCCATTGAACCGAGAAGTTAAACATCGCTCCTCCCACCCATTTTCTCCCTATTAGTAGCAACATGAAGGGCCATAATGAGAAGGGAAAATAAATGAGCAAACATTGGTTTGCTTTTGAAATAACCCCCAATTAAGCAATGTAAGAACTGCAGCTTTGCCACCTCCCCTTCCCCTGTCCCTTCCCCGCACACCCAGGCTCTGCTAATCCAGTAAATCCGCTTGTGCAACCAGGGTGAAGGCAGTTTGCTGCCGGATGGTGGTGGATGGTGGTGGTGTCCCTGCCTGGACGCTGTGCCTGTACATCCCCGATGCTTCCCACATCAAGCACAGGAGCATCATGACGTGACACAGAGCCCGTGTCCCTCTGGTTCCACACCTTTCCTGTTCCTCTGCTTCTCCAGGGTGGTTAATGTGCTGGGATCTCCAGTTTGCAGCTGTCACAGGGACTTTGCTCCCTACAAAAGCCCAGGGGCAGCAGCATGGGAAAAGGAGGTTTTCAGAGAGGAACGAGAGGTGTGAGTGGGTCTGGGGGTGTCCTGGAGCACAACCCACTCCCAGGGAAGAGGGAGGTTCCCCGAAGGCTCCTCGCTGTAGGTCTCTCCTACGAGCTTGGAGAATCACCCGCAACCTGTATCAGGATGTCAGAAGCCTGAGATTAGGCAGGTACGGTCCTGATGTGGGACCTTTTCCAGTCCTGGGCGTTTGGCAGCCGGATTTAACCACAGAAACCAGCAGCTTCTGCTTTCTCAATTTTTATTGCAAAGCCCTTTGCAGGATTGCACAACTTGGCCTCACGTTTCAGTCATCTGGCAGTATTGCTGCATGAAGTGCAAGATATAAAAGGGGATTTGATAAGGGTTTCCCTCTTTCCTTCTTCCTCTTCCCCCTTTGCTTTCAACTCAATTCCTTGCTTTAGGTAAACTCATTTGCCTGTCTTTGCTAGCTATGGCACATAGTGGTGTTCTTTAGCTGTAGCAAGTGTAACAACCTGTCCTCTTAATGATCCCTTGCTGTGAATGAGGCTGAATTTAATTTTATATTGGTGCCCAGTTAAAGGCTTTTTCTAAGCTGCTTCACCCCTGAAGTCTTAGAGATGTCCCAACATGGTCAGCATCCAAGTACATCCAGCAAATCCAGTTCCACGCATGATATAAATCTTTGCATGTGTGGGATGCCAGCAGGAGAACAATTTCTTGTGCCTTGGCACAAGATGAGATTACCTGAACTGCAAATATATCAAGGGTATAAATGTGGGGAGGCAGCGAAGGGTGGTCTCAGCTGGTGGGACAGCTGTGCTGAGCAGGACTGGGTAGCAGCATCCAATGACATCTTCCCTGATCACCAAAGCTGAGGCCACTAACATGCAGCAATGGTGAGGAGAGGGGCAAATGTATTTATTCAAGAAAATTGTGTTCTAGGCTGTGCACATTAATAATCCAGTCTCTCAAATAGAGTGACACACTGGCAAGATCCCCAGAAGTGATGTGTGTTGAAGGAAACGATCCCCAGAAACCAAACATCCCAAGGAGAATACTTTGAGTGAATTTCAGTGAAAGTTAAGAAAAAATGCAATGCAAATATTGCGTAAAAGAGACAGACATACTTAAATGTAAATGTAAAAAAAAATGTAGTCTGAGAGTCAAAGATTAGCGACCACCTATTACTGAACAGTATTATCATTCTTCAGAGATGAAGATCTTCACACAGCTGTAGGGGGGAAGCTCAGCTTGCAGTAGTTCTGCCTTAGAAAATCAGAGAGCACGATGTCCTGCAGCGGTGTCCTTCCCTGGGCAGAGCTCCATGGGCGCACACCTGGCAAACAGCTGCTCCGGCTTTGCTGCCTCCAGTCAAGCCGTGGTTAAATCAGATCAAGGTGTGTTGCTGGAAAGTTTATTGCTTCTAAAATGTCATGATGAGCATGACTTCCCTTTGTCTGTGACACCTTTTCTACCCTAATTTGGGTGAGTGGCTGGCATAGGCTGTGGAGCCTCCCCAAGCCAAATGAAGTTCTATTTAGCAGAAGGATGAAAGTCGATCAACCCTGGGGTATTCCTTTAGCATGGATTGGAAAAGGCAATGTGTATGAATTGGCAATTTATGTTCAAACGCTTCAAAAAACCCCCAGTGTGTTTCCTAAAAATATTAATTTCTTATCTCCAAGCTGAGAAGTGTAACTATTTGGGGACAGAGAACACGTTTCTAAGAAGATGAATCAACTTATATTGGCTCTCTATAGGCTCTTAATGTGATGTGGCAATCCGTGCCTGGGGATGTGGAGGGAGGCCTCATGACTTGTTATTTGTGAAAAAATTGTGAAAATACTGTTATTGTGACAAACATGATCTACTTTCGTGTCCTTTATATAGAAAAATATACTTGTGTCTGCTGTAGGCAGGTAGGGAGACCTGGCTTATCCCCTGCCAGCTCATCCAGCTCCCACCTTAGATTTCCCCCATCCCTCTGCCCAGAAACGCTGGTGTGACTGCTGCATTGACATTTTGCACCTCTGTTCTGCCTCTGCCCCTCTCCCTTATGCAGAGAAAGCTTTTACAAGGCTCCTCGGTGACAAATATCTGGCCATAATTCATGGCCTCATTTTGCTCAAGCTCTTCGCCACGTGTAACACAGTGGGTTACCATCTCCTCTTCAGCACTGAACTGACTCACTATTGATTTTTGTGAGCTTTATTGTCCTTTTCTGATTTGGAGAAAATTCATCACACTGCTGTAAATGTCTTAGAAAAGGGATATAAAGGGTTTTCTCTCTTGCACAAATATTAAGCAATACTTTCCATTGTAGCCTCCTGTCTCCTTAACTTCCCCAAGTAATGACACATAGCTTTAATCTCTCCAACTCTTTCTACTCTCTTCATGGCTTTGGCCACTCCATCATGATTAAAACCGTGGCTATTCCAGGAGATTGTCCGTAAATCGTGTCTTTGGGGAGTGGAATCAGCCCGTAGCCAGGAGTTTCTGTGTGTCTTTTTGAGAGGACAGAAGCAAATACTGCAGGAAAGACAGAGAACAAGATAGTAAAAAACATAGAAATCAACAAGCTGATACATAGAATGCAATGTGTCATAACAGTGACTTGGTTGTAGCTGAGCTGTCTGCAAAACACAGTATTTCTGGTGGGTATTTTTTCCTGGGAAATAAAAGGAAGAAAAACTAGGTTTTGCCCCAAAAAGCTTTCAAAATATTCCACAAACCTCCTGTATCCTGCAAGAGATCTACAAAATGCCACGTCCCCAGCAAGGTTTTGAGGGTTTTTTCCTATATTTATTGTAAGACCAGATATCTTCCCTCCTCCCTTACATTCAGTTTGCACCTGCAAACCCTTTCCGATTTAGAAATACACAAAAGTTGCAGACCCTGCCCACCCTCAGGGCCACCTTTCAGACCTAGAGGGTGGAAGACCAGGAATGACTTCCTATTTTTGACAAAAAGGATGGAGAGCGGAATATGATCCCAAGCTGAGACATCAGAGTTAAGTGTTTGAGAAGCCTTTTTTATCTTGAGGTGGAATTAAAATTTGTCAATGCATCCAGTGCATTTTAATACAATCAAGAGGCTTAGAGACAGCCAAAGTGAGGCTTTTATTTCAACTGGAAAGTGGTTTCTGCCCAAAGAATTGGTGAGAAAATGTTTCTGTAAGGAGACAAAGGGGTTTTCCAGGCAGAAAGTACAAAAGCTGTTTGTATGGGCTTCAGCATTTGATTACAAAGCCCAGGGCAAGGCTGGAGAGAGCAAGTGACAAAGCATTCTTGCTTGAGGAAAACCAGCAAGAGAGAACAAACTACAGGAACAAATCAGGCAGGACCAGTTGGACCAGCTTTAAAATAATTTATAATGACTCCTCTCTTTGGAAAAAGCCTTTCTACCGTAAGGACACTTTGCAATGCTGGCATTGCCTCTAACCTGGTAACTCTACCAGCCAAACAGTGAAGGAGATGAGGAGTGAATCCTCTCAAAACAAAAAGGCTTCTACAAACATAATTTGGAGAAATACTGTTTATTTCTATACACATATTTGTATATTAAAAAAAAAAAAGGAGAGAGAAGCAAACAAGAGTCCAGGAAATTCCCCAGTGACTTGCTATTGATTTTATACAGAAAGAGCCCAGATCTCAGAGCAATGGGCAATGTACATACAACCCAGAACACATCTGGAAGCTTCTTCTATAGCTGAAAACCCCGAGCCAAGAACAGTCTCTGGCTCCCAGATGCTTTTGGCCTCTGTGACTTGCAATGTTTAAAGAAAAATGTGCCTGCCTTAGACCCACACACTGAATTAAAGAAGAGGAGAATGTCTGCTTCTCAAGAACCTCTAACCTGGTTGAAGAACAGATAACCATGTGGCCCAGTAGCTGTTTCCTGACACTGAGGTGAGGCTGAAGACTTTGGAGAGGACAGCGTGTGGGAGTCAGCATTGGTGTCAGACCACATACATGGTGCCTTCAGAGCAATTTGTCCCACTGTGAGACTGCATGGTTGGCAGTGTACAAAAGCTGAATATAAGGATCGACATGGCCACATGGGTCACAGATGGTAGAACAAAATGTCCCTTAAAAACAGAGGTGGAAAGACATGTCACTGCTGGCACCAACTGTTTCTGCAGAAGAGCAAAGTCAAGCAAAGCCCTGGGACTTCTACTCCAAAATGAACTGGAGACCTGAGGAGGAGGAAGTGGTTGACCAGGTAGACCAGTACCAACTCTTGATTGAGACAACTGGTGGTATTGGTGGTCTCTGGTGAGTACAGATTCATAGAATCATAGAATAGTCTGTGCTGAAAGGGACCTTCAAAGGTCATCTAGTCCAATCCCCCTGCCATGAGCAGGGACATCTTCACCCAGATCAGGTTGCTCAGAGCCCCATCCAGCCTGGCCTGGGATGTCTCCAGGGATGGGGCATCCACCACCTCTCTGGGCAACCTGGGCCAATGTTTCACCATCCTCATAGTAAAAAAATTCTTCCTCGTGTCCAGCCTGAATCTCCCCTCTTCTAGTTTAAAGCCATCACCCCTTGTCCTATCAGACCCTACTAAAAAGTCTGTCCACATCTTTCTTATTGGCCCCTTTTAAGCTCTGAAAGACCACAATAAGGTCTCCCTAGAGCCTTCTCTTCTCCAGGCTGTACACCCCAACTCTCTCAGCCTGTCCTCCCAGCAGAGCTGTTCCAGCCTCGGATCATTCCTGTGGCTCCTCTGGCCCCTCTCCAGCAGGTCCATGTGTGTCCTGTGCTGAGGACCCCAGAGCTGGACCAGCACTGCAGGTGGGGTCTCACCAGAGCGGAGCAGAGGGGCAGAATCACCTCCCTGACCTGCTGCCCACGCTCCTTGTGATGCAGCCCAGGACACCATTGGCTTCTGGGCCGCAAGCGCACATTGCCGGCTCATGTCCGATCTCTCATCCACCAGCACCCCCAAGTCCTTCTCGGCAGGGCTGCTCTCAATCCCTTCATCCCCAGCCTGGACTGACACCGGGGGTTGCCCTGACCGAGGTTCAGAACAGGTCTGACGAGTTTGTGTGCAGTCCTCAAGTGCTTTACAAAAGAAGGTAGGGAGACAGCTGGCATGGCTGGGAGACAAAATCAATGGCTCAGCACTTCTGCAGTCAGGCTCATTTTGGAGGCTGAATCTGCATCGTGAAGCTCATTGTTAGTTCTATGAGCCTCATTTTTTGATTAGTCTTCAGCCGGGTCCTCAGTTACTGTGAAGGGGTACCAAATGCAGCAACAAACGCTGGCTCACATATAAGTGTACTGATGCTGTTAACTTCTTATAAACTAATGAGCAAAGTAGCAGTCACAGCATCTGTCATCTTAACATATTTTTGCCCCCCTGACTTCTGCATGTGTCAGAGTTTTGTCAAACTCACTTGTCAAATCTCATTAGTAGGTTTCCTACTCATCTTTTCATCTTCTCCTTCTTTGAGGAGAACTATTTAGATGGTGGGGAGCCAATGTCAATGTCTGGTGCTGTGCCTCACCGGCTGGGTCCTGGATTAAGGAGACTGGTCTGGCTTTTGTCACATGTCATATGGTCCTTGTGGGCAAATTCAAGTTTTCATGAGCAATTCACAGACTATTTTAAACTATTTGGAGCTCAGCGTGGTGGCAGTCATGCTGTAAAAGTGGGATCCAAAGCCACCTTCACAGTGGCATCTTCCTGCCACTCCAAGGAGAGCGTCCATGAAAGGGACACTCAGAGCTTGTATCTGTGTCAGGCTTCAGAGATTTGATCAGGATGAACCAGAAAGTCCTTTCTCCTCAGGTGGAGTAATTCTGGAAGTTTTCAGAGGGGGATGTGGACGTTTTGAGGGCAGCTGCTAATCTCCAGGCTTTCGTGTGAAAGGGCAGTGGGGTTCCTCGCTGGGATTTAGGAGAGCCTGGGAGCGGAAGCTGGGACGTGTGGGTGGGTGTGATGTCCCCCGTGGCTTGTTCAGGCTGAAGAAAACCATCTGTCAGATCAAGTGCTCACCGCTGGCCTGGTGGGCAGTTAAAAGATAGGGCAGACAGCATGTATGTGAACACCCATCCTCCAGCCTTCCTGTGCATCCCGTTCTCAATGGCTTTTGCAGGATCCCACAGCTTTCTCCAAGCTTTACTTTTATCCTTGGAGACTGGGTGTGTTTTGTTCTGTGTCAGGGACCAAAGAGACACAGTCTGAGTTGGAGAGACACGAAAGTAGATTTTCTGCACAAGGGAAACTGCTGCGGCATGTCTCCAAGCAGTGGTAACACCTCAGAAAAGTGGTGATTGAAGCTGGAAGCCCAACCAGAGCCACAGTCCTTTATCATGTCTGCTTCTCCGTGGAGAGACTTGGAGAGGTGAATTAGGAGGGTTTAAAGATCCCTTGTTCAAGCTTAGGGGATGGTGACTCATCTATCACTTACTGCATCCTTGGTCTCCCTTTTCAACATGCATGACCCAGGTGAAGTGTCCCTTCCAGGGTTGGACCACATCTCAGGAACCCACTGGGTATGCATGTCTTGGCATATTAAATGTAATCTTGTATCACAGGAAGATGTCCAGGGGCCACAATGTTGGGATCATCTCCTTTGACCTCTAGGATAGGCCTAGGGCTTTTAAAAAGTGTTGCTTATTGGGTCTGACAGGGATGAGTGAGCTCCAGTGAGCACTGCCAGGGCATGAGGTGTGACCACAAGTCTGAATTTATCCAACCCCACCTTCCAGCCTCTGAATCTTATCACGTCATTGTCCATAAGCCTGAAACACCCCCAAATCTGATCTGAGGAGATGGGTACCTCCCTCATTGCATAGGGGGAAGAGCAGATGCTGTTACCACATCCCATGGGGCCAAGGAGCAACCCCAGTGGAGCAATGGAATGGCTTGGGAAGGAAAACAAACTCCTCTAATGCTCCCCACCCAGTAAACCCTGTTCAGGCCATATTTTTGCCAAGTATTTGTATCTCTGACCATTTGTGTCTCCACCTTTTCGCTGGCTTGAACTGCGCAGTTTATATTTTATACCCCAAGTCTTCTTTCCAAAACACTTTTTTATCATTGTTTTTTTACATCCTTCTTGACAGGTAGGCATAGAAAGACCTAAAGCAGGATGACCCTAGGGATCATCTTAGAAATACAGTGCGCAGGGGCAGCATCACTTTCCTTTATCTGCCAGGCATTGCCCTATCCTCTTAATCTACAGACCCCATCAGTCCCTGCACAGTGTGTGCGGCTCAGGATGAGATGCCCATTTTCCTTGGCAACGCTTGGCTGAAGTCTTCAAGGTGGGTTTTGCCAACGCTGCTGAGTTGAGCCCCAGCTGCTGTTTCAGGAGCTCCAGTCTTGCCAGGCAAGATTTGCCTTGCCAAGCTGCTTTTCCCAGAGATGCAAAGGCAAGATTTTGTTTTGCTTCTGAAAAAAACAGAGCACGTTCATCTAAATGTTTCAGTGCACAACCTTGCAGCTGTCCTGCTGCGTGCACAGGTGCCATCACATGGGCTCCAGCAGGTCTGAAGCAGGAAAGCCAAGGGAAGGATTATGTACCTTATAGCTTCTTATAGCTCCGTGCTGCACACCAATACAACACACTCATGCTAATGCACAGGGAAGGGATCACCTAGCTCACATCTCAGACTGAAATAAACTGTTGATAGCCAAACTGAAGGAAGCCCTCTGTCCAGGCGTTATCCTGGGTCTGTCACTAGGAGGTTTTAGGATTTAACCCAGGGTTATAAGAGGCAGCTGAAGATGCTTCTTGCCCAGACAGGGCACTTCCAGCCTCTGTCTCTGTGGGGCCAGCTTGTGGGGGGCTGATGGCTGTGCTCCCCAGGGCTCTCCCCTTGCATCAAACCTCTGCCCAAGTTTTCAATGAGTTGCAGCTGTGCCTCAGGAGAGGGATGGAGATGATGAGTGCCTGTTGGATAGATCTCCAAATAATTCTCGTATGAGAAGGCTGCCACTGAATTTAAACCAGTTGTGGTTGTGGGAAAACAGAGGTGACATACTAGAGGAGGTCAGCCAGGAGATGAGAGGGAAGAGCTGAACGGCCAAGTCCTGGTATGAGAGACGTGCACCCCACCGCCAGAACCGTGGTCCACTCTCAGCTCTGTGATGACTTCTCTGCAGGGTGGAACAGCTGCATGTTCTGCTGGGCCGAGGAGAAACATGGAAAGATCAGCTGTAATTATTACAAATTACACAATGGAATAAGCTGATCATGTAGTTTGTCTCTATGTCATTGTTGGCATGCAAAGCAAATGCGCACATTTCTAAGGATTATGGGCCAGAAATGTAGCTATTATAAATCTATCCCAGAAGGCCCGTAAGAAAACGCTTTCTTTTTATCTTGCAAGTGCTGAAATATGTATGACATGTTACTTGCCCCGTACACCCGTAAATACGGCTCTCGCCTATCACCATGCTTTCCTTCAAGACATTATTTCATTCCCTTGGCATGTCGTTAGCCACGTCCTTATCAGCCTGCTCCTAACAGGGAGGAGCACTCATGTCCTGACTTTCCCCTTTGATTTTCCAATTCATTTGGGTTGGGCGCATGACTCCCCTGCAAGGCGAGGCACACAGCTTGGCACTTGTAGCCTCCGGAGTCTTTGCTCTGCTGGAAGAGTTTATCTGGGACCCAAGCCAGGCTAAACCTTTATTCGGTATAAGTACCAGGGTCATGAGCGTCCTTGTCTCTTTCCAAAAGGTCCTTGAACCAGATCTGTAGCTGACACTGAGAAGACATTAGAATCATCACAGAATAATTAGGGTCGGAAGGGACCTTCAAAGCTCATCCAGTGCCACCCCTGCCATGAGCAGGGACATCTTCACCCAGCTCAGGTTGCTCAGATCCCCGTCCAGCCTGGCCTGGGATGTCCCCAGGGATGGGGCATCCACCACCTCTCTGGGCAACCTGGGCCAGGGTTTCATCATCCTCAATGTAAAAAATTCTTCCTCATTCACCGCACTTACTGGAGAAGAAGCATATTTCTCCATGTAGTTTCTCTCTGTACTGCCTGAGGCAGTTGCTTTTCTGATGTATATATAAATGCATTTATTCTGCAAAAATCAGAAAATTGAGTCTCCCCTCAGGTCCACCCAGCAGCTCCTAACTAGTAAGTCCTGCATTGCTCTTAACTCCCACCAGCACCGTGATACCACTGATGGTGGAAGACAAATATTATATCATGTGAAGCAGCCATAGAAGATGTGAAAGGGAAAAGGTCTTCACAGCTGAGCAGCACAGTGGGACTGGGTCACCCTGCCCAGGAGGCACATGGAGAAAGTCATGCAAGACTGGGCTGCTGAGTCCTAAAGAAGTTTCACAATAGCCCTTTTTTTTGTTTGTTTCAAATGCCTAGATGTGCGCTTGCACGTGAACAGCTTTACCAAGAATTAATCATTTTTTTAGTTGTTGTTAAAGCTGCACCTCTGACTACTTTTACATATATAGAGAGATATATATGTCAGCAGGAGTGGGAAGCGCAAAGGGATTTCTTGCACTTTTTGCTTCAAGCTACCAAAATGATGCTCTTCGTGATGTGAGACGCAATCTAGAGAGAGGATTTTCTTTCCATGGGATGGCCTGGTGCCTCCAGCTGGGGTGTTTGCAGAGGGTGGTGGCTGCTGTAGCATCAGTGTTAGTGCACAGCAGGTACAAAGTGTTAATTTTAATAGAGAGAGTAAATATTATCGACTTCCCCGGTTACTTGTCTGTTTTAAACATTTTGCTGCTGGACAATGCATCTGGCTCTAGGCAGATATTATTTCTTTGGTGCACTGTAAGTTGAGACTTTTACTAACTCACAGTGAGAGTGCAGGTGCATACGGTGCATCCCCACATGCTGCAGTTGGCTTGGAGAAGGTCTGAGCTCAAGTCAGTTTCTGCATATTCAGAAACCTCGTCTGGCTTCTCTCCTGCGTACTTGTCTAGCTGCCCCACATGAAGCCACCCATCTTTTGTGTCCATCCCATTGCCCTTCTCTGAACCTTTTCCCAATCTCTTTACAAGCATATAAACTGGAAATGTTCTTCAGTTCCCTCATGAAAAGGAAATGCTCCATCAATCTGAGATACTTAAGTCTGATTAGACTTTGCCAGGAGAAGGTACTGGCCCTATTTAGTGGTAAGCCACATTTGCTTGGATGCCTTGATGTTACATCTACTTCTGACACATCTTGCAAGTACAATGAATGCCTCCCTCACCAAAAATTTGGATAAGCTGCACTGAGGACTCATGGTTCCTTTACCTCAGGTCCCCACTACATCCTGATTTGTATCTTCCAAGGTTTCTGGCTTCTATCTCCCTGGGTGCTTCATCGCCTGATTTTGGAGAAGGAGTATCACTTATAGACAAGAATGGAGTTTATAACCTGCTCATCTATAAGATCACACCCAAACTAAACACCCGTGGGGCATTTTGGCAGCATTTCCAGAGCTGCCACCTTCAGTGTCTGATGAATACTGTTTCTTTCATTTTCACCAGATACGAAGAATTTTCCACTGAGGATTTTTCTGTGGGGAAGCTTCAAATCGCAGCAAGTTAATGGTGTTGCTGATGAGGTGGTGAGGCAGCTGTCAGGCAGCTGCTCAGGGGATGAAAGATGAGGGTGAGAGAAGTGGTGGTCAACACACAAGACCTTCACCTGCACATCATGTGGCTCCCTGCCTGTCGTTTACCCTTTGGATGGACACTATCAGCTTTCATCTGTTAAAGCCACCATGGCCAAGAAATGGTGCAAGCAGGTGAAACCCAGTGCGTTCCAGAGCAGACACAGCAGTGGAAAGCCAGGGAAACAGGAGAAGCTGGTGGAGCCTTCACCCAGCATGTCCCAGCAGCATCACTTGCTCTTCCTCTACATCATTGCTGTTGCTATCTCCTCCTCTCCACCTCCATGATTCCCCCCATCTCTTCTGTCGCCTTCCCATTCTGCCTCATTAATCCACTTTTCCTAACCAAATCCAGGGCTTAATTCTCATTCATATAGTCATATTTCCCTATCACATGATTATAAACAAACCTCCAAGTGAACATGAACATTCACTCCTTGCCCGCAACACAGTTGCTTTGGGTAGTGTCTGTCAAAACAGCGCTGAATAGCAGCAAACTATTCACTGACCCGTCACTCGAGAGGCTGTTGTTGTCAGCAGGTTCTCCATCCCCCTGCTCCACGTGGTGGCTTGGGTGTGTGACAGATTTGCAATCCACACTGCATTTTTAATAAGCCTGCCCTCCCTCTTTGGACGTCAATGGCATCGTTCTGAAAGTCAATCTCAGCCTCTGACCTCTCTGAGCTTCTCTCTTATATTTAATCTGGAAATAGTACTCTGAAAGCTGAATATGATCTCCTGCCTGCTTTATGCACTGGCAGCTCCTCTCTCCCTCGCCAGCAGCTGGGTGGCATCTTGCCATTGCCAGCACGGAGTCCTCTGGGCTACTTCGATGGCTCACACTCATGTCCATGGCCAGCTCACTGCCAAATACCCCAGCAGAGGTGTTTGCATGGTGCAGAACCTGCAAGTGGGCTATTGTTCTTTTGCTTGTGTGTGGAAAACTGAGGCATGGAGTGATGGAAGAATGAGCAGGAGGAGATGAAACCCAGCCTGTGGGCTGACTGCTGGCTGTGCCATGGTGAGCAAAACACGTTGATGTGATGCGTGATCCATGCTATATCCTTTTGCCATTGCTGCTGAGAAAGTTCTGTTGATGGTATTTTTGTCCATCTTGATAGGTCAGATGAAATCTCACCTTTCTGGGTTTCTTGATGAATATCTGCTTGACTGTGTTTGCTGCAATGAGGTCAAGCTGTCTGTGCTGCTGGCTGTAATGAGGCAAAATAAAGTAAAAAAGGCACTTGGTATTTTAACTACAAGAAAAGTATTTACACCAAGGCAGGGTTATGGTCTGTGTTGCCAAAGCTGCTCTGAGTTCTCCAGAACAACATTCATCTTCCAGCCTAGCACCGTGAAACCTGCTTCCACTGAACCTCCATCCAGATCACTTGAACATGTCCCTCCTTTTCCCCTTTTAAGTCTCATGGACATTTCTAACAGGGTCTTACTCAAAAAGGCTGGAAAGTGCTGAGAGAAAAATCTTAATTTCTGTTTATCTTCAATTACACCTCACTGTGGTAATTGAAGAGCAGTTTTCACTGTATCTGGCCTCAGCCTTGAAGAGTTGCAAAGCTCCATCTGTTCAGGGTCCAGCACTGATTTATGTCACAGTTTAGAATCACAGAGTCATAGAATTGTTTGGGTTGGAAAAGACATTTAAGATCATCAAGTCCAACCATTAACCTCACACTGCCAAGGCCACCACTAAACCACGTTCCTAAGCACCACATTCACAAATCTTTTAAACCCCTCCAGGGATGGTGAGTCCACCACTGCCCTGGGCAGCCTGTTCCAATGCCTGACAACACTTTCCTGGAAGAAATTTTTCCCAATATCCAACCTAACCCCACCCCATGCAATTGGAAGCTGTTTCTTCTCGTCCTATCACTTGTTACTTGGGAGAAGAGACCAACCCCATCCATGCTCCAAGCTCCTTTCAGGCAGCTCAGAGATCAGAAGCTCTCCCCTCATCTCCTGTTCTCCAGCTGAACCCCCCAGGTCCCTCAGCCGCTCCCATCACACTTGTGCTCCAGACCCTTCCCCAGCTCCGTTCCCTTCTCTCAACTCGCTCCAGCAACTCAAGGGCTTTCTTGTTGTGAGGGGCCCAAAACTGAACACAGAATTCGAGGTATGGCCTCACCAGTGCCCAGTACAGGGGGACGGTCACTGCCCTGGTACTGCTGGCCACACTATTCCTGACACAGTAAATGGCAGGGCCCATCAGATCTTGCTCAGGACATCTGACAGCTGTGTGTCTGTCCCAGGACAGTCTCTGGTGTTCATCCTGTCTCCAGACTCATCTCACTTATCTTGGTTGACTCTCTCAGATGGGACAGGTCACCAGCTGGAGGTCCCCATCTCTAGAGCCTCCAGGGTAAACTTAGAGTAGACCTGAGGCAGATCAAACTGAGGAGAAAGGGAACCCTCTTCAGCCATCTTGCCCAAGATATGTAAGAAGGCTGCCATGGTGCCAGTGACTTGCATTTCCACCTCCACAGTCCTACACTGACCCTCCATTCCCTGTTCCACCTTACCCTTGTTCTGCAAAACGTGATGGCAAAGCTATTTCCACCCCATCAAATTCAGCCATATATGTAGTACTCTGACAACGTCAGAGGCCACCGGGTTACACCACTACTAATATAAAACCTATTTATGGGAAATAGTTGGTTGCTTCTCATAACTGAACTTTGGAAGATGATGACTCGGGAATTTAGCTGTGACCAGGTATTTCCTCCAAATGCTGAAGACATTCACTTCCCAAGGGGCAAAGTCTCAGAAGAAAAAACAATTGTGCCTTTCTCTTTGTTCTCTTTGTTCTGCATTTGGCAACAATGAGATTTTCAAATGAATGGAGTTTGTATTTTAATAAGGAAAAGTTGCATAACTCTAGTAAAACTTTATTTCTCTTCTGAAATGGACAGAGAAGCTTAATCTCTTCAGCTGGAGCAAGAGATAAGCAACACTGGATTTTAAGGTCAAGATTAAATCTTGGATTTTTATCTCCAGACAGCTCTATTTTTCAAATGCTTGGCGGGTTTTGCAAGGTTTCACATGATTTCTGAGCTTCACATCCTCCACCTTTATTAGCGGCATCATGGGGAAGTGATGTCTGACACAGGGCTGTTAGGAGGCTTGCTTTCATGCTAGGCACGAATTACAAGACTGCTTGATGAAAGACTTTAATGTAAGTTACATTTCTGTTTGGTATTAGTAGCATTCTTTTTGATGAACAGTTTAATGATTTGTATTTTCTCCCTCTCTTTTTTCTTCTTTCTCTTTGGAAATGCAACATAAAAGGAAGAAGATGAAGAAGAAGAAGAAGAAGAAGAGTTACAGAAGGAGTTGGATTTGCCAGTCTTGGAGAATGAGCCCTTACCAGGTACAAATGACATGTGGAGCTTGTATCCTCTCTGTGGTGCAAATTAAAATCTATCTTTTCTATATTGACCTGAGCCAGGATGAAAACGTGATGACATTCAGATCATGGCAAATGAAAGAGAGAGATACTTGTGATAACAGATCTGTGGCTTGTTGCATGTCTATTGTAGCCTGTTGTTTTGGGATTTTATTTCAGTTTGTTAACACAGTGGTCCTGTGCCTGTATAAGAACAGCACTTGCAGCTAATGCAATTAAAAACGTCTTCGACCCCATCCCTTGCAAAAGACAGTGAGTAAGGGTACGTGCAGTATTTGTTCTCTCCTGCAATCCATACACCTCAGAGGGATGTCCTTACAGTGTGAATGGAGAGGAATTTATCCATATCCCCCTTTTAAAAAACTTCAATCTCTTTTCGATAACGAGAAATGATGGGCCATGAAATCTCTCTATAAAGTTTTGCATGTGAATCGCAGCCAGGCTGAAGGTTGTTCACTTCGGCTGGGTAGGGCTGGCTGTTCAAATCACTGGCACTTCCCAAATGTCTGTTAAAAAGGTATCCAGCGGTGTTTGTTCCCCGTCACTCTGAGCCTGTTTTGGGGGGAAGCTCCTGCTTCTCCTACCCTTGCCTGCCCAGACTTGTTTTTGGGACCCTCATGCACCTCCTGCTTCCAGACATGAGCTGGGAGGAGTGGACAACAGGTATTTCCTAAAAAGAGAAGACTTCAGGCCTGCTAAGAGAGAATCCATCATCAGTATTACTGTCACTTATCAGGTCTGTCTGCTGCATCCGCTTTGTAGACTCAGAGGGGTGGTTAATGTGGTCCTGTGACCAGTCTGTATTTAAATTGGGGATGATTTGGTAAAACGGTATGAATTCTTTTAGTCGCACTTGAGGTAGCAGCTGGCTGGGTGGAAGGAGCTCACAGTGAAACGCCCTCATCTTCTGAGACATGGACTCCACATACCAGCAGGAGAGGGATGAGATCTGAGACAAGCGTGATCCCAGATGGGTACAGCTCTGAACATCCCTATTTCTTGCATGGTCGCTTACGTGCTGAGCACACATCAATACCATGGGAGCTCTGTGTGTGAGGTTGGACCCGGAGGTATTATATCTTACCTTTGTGGCCTTTTAGATAAGGCAAAACAAAAAAGAGGCCAGCACAGATTTCAGCTGTGTGGGGTTTCCTCTGCCTTTCCCTCCCTGCCTGCTTTGGTTATGGACAGAGCAATAAAATAAAATGACATGTTCTCAGCAAATCTGTGGTTATATATTGAAGTGGGATCGGCATTTACCGTGGGCCCACCCAGACATCAAGCGAGAGATCAGAACTGGAAACAGACCCTGGAAAAAGCTGTCTGTGCATCTATTTAGAGTGTATAAAGTTTTCTGGGCAAGTGAATTAATTGCCTGGTAATATCCAGTGCTGTGACATCTGTGAGTTCTAACCTGACGCCCCAGTTTATTTATGATAATGCAAGCCCTTGTGTACATGGTTATTACCAGCCACAGATTACAAGGTTTAGGATGCTGAGGCTGGAGAGGGGAAAATGTCACAGCATCAACTGAGCTGCTGCTGTAGGCAGCGACAAAGCTGCTCAGGGATGGCATTTGCGCTGATGCAGCTGTGGAAAAAGTGTAGGGAAAAAACACATGAAAAAACCCTCTTCTGCCTTCCCCACTCATGTCAGTGCTGAATCTGCCATGTCCTGGAGGCAGCGTTGTGAGGAAGCAGCAATGAAACAAAACATTTCTTTACCAATGTAGCTTTTACTCTTTGTCAGTTAGAATCAGCCACAGGGTTGCTTTTATTGTTTGTGGCAGAGAAATGAAAGCAAACGTCCCAGCTCCTGCTTTTGCAATCCAACAAGCAAATTAGTGAGTAGAGATGCTCTGAGCAGCACACAGCTCTGGGACTGGTGTATGAAAAGTCAGCTGGAGATCAATATCGAGCTGAGAAGTTGCCCTCTGAATTGTTATTTATCTAAATTCCAATAAAGAGAGAACCTTAATGTTTTGGGCAGAAGAATAGCAAATGTTCTCCATGTAAAGTCTGAAAAGTTCAGACATTGTTTTGTTATTGATGTTTAGCATTGCTCACACAAATGTGTAATTTGGCTTAAATGCATAATCCTGGTTTAAAACTATGATGGTGCTAAAAGAAATGCAAGTCTGTAAAAAAGATACTCTTCAAAACAAAACAAAGCAAAACAAAGCAAAGCAAAACAAAACAAAACAAAACACAACACAACACCAACAAAATTGCTGTTTTTCGTAAATATTTGAGCAAAACGCATTTCAAGATCAGCAAGATGCCAGGAGGGAGCCGCTGTGATTTCCAGCTGCCATCCACATCTGTCTGCAGATGACTCTACAACACAGAACAGCTTTTCCCTACGCAGACCTCTGTGAGGTGGGACATGATACAGGTGTGAAGCTGGTGATACTGGTGTGAAGCTGGTAGGAGATGGGCTGGGTGGCTGTGAAGCTGCTTCCTGGGCTCTCCATGCTGAGACAGAGGGAGTTTTCCCCTTTGTACTTCCTTAGACTTAACTCTAGGTAAGGGCTAGATTAATATCCTCCACTGCTGTGATTGACCGTGACCTATTACTGGCAATAAGGTGTTGATTCTGCCTCCAGGCATTACCCATATATTGCTGCAGACCCTTCTAGTGGAAGTGCAGGTCCCAGCAAGCTGCAAAGAAGGAAGAGTGGAAAGAGGAGCAGCTGGGGCCCATTGCACCCCCAGGAAATGAGAGGAGGAAGGAGAGAGGATGTTTCACTGCCTGGGGCAGCAAAGGGGAGGAGAAGCTCTGCCACAAATTCTTCATTTAGTGTCTTCTAACCTTGTTGCTGGAGGCCTGCTCATCTTCACTTGCTGGGCTTGAGCAGGCTGTCACACTCTTCCCCCTTTTGTTCTCCAGTGACAGGACCATAATTTAAACATCTGTGGCATAGAGATCTGTGCTAACAGCTTTGGTGTGAGCCCTGTGCAATGTAAAGAGCAAGTCTCAGCAGCTTTCTGACCACCCCTTTGCAATGGCACCTTCACAAGCTCCATCATTCAGCACTTCCCCCGGCACAGACACCAGGAGCGATGCCAGCACCATCAACACTACAGGGACACGGCGTCCAGGGAAAGGTAAACTCCACACACCAGCCAAAAACCACCCGTCCCTCCTCCACAAACCTCGAAAGCAAACCCAAAATAGGAAACCAAGGGAAATCAAGAGAAAAAACAACGTTCTGGCTTCTTGCTAAAGAAAATTCACAGGGTGGCTCCTCTCTTTTCATGCTGCCATGGTGTGGTTACAGCTGCACCACAAGCGAACTGGCCGTGGCCCAAGCAAAGCAGAAAGCTCATTTCTGAGCAGAAATCAGAGAGTTCACAGGTAACTGGCAAGTGGATGTAGCTGCAGTAATTTAAGACATTAAGGACTCCAACTGGACATGCTGTTAATCTGCTTCTGCACCAGGGCTAGAGAATGGAGATGTTTGAATAAACTTATAGCGATAAAGAAGATGGAAATGCCAACGCAGTAAGTTGCACTTCCCAGGAAGACACAGGCATGCGTTCATTTCTGCTGCTTTCAGGCCAGCCTACACTGCTGGCGACACTTAAGTAAACATCTGCACTGTTGCAAAATGATGTTTTCTAAATCGATTTCTTAACCCAGGCCAGACTTTCTTCGGTTGTGGCAGGATCAGGCTGCAGGTATTTTTAACCAGCACTGAAGCAACTGCATTGTTGCTCAGCTGCAACACGGACATGGTTTTCCTGGTTCAGCAGGTCTGTCCTCTGCTCATGGCTTTCTGCTGCTCATAGGACTTCTCCATTAAGCCACAACTTCCTTCTTCAGCTACCGGAGAATGAACTGGAGCTTTTTGCTTTTATAAGATAGCAGCTCACATGAGAAAAGCCTGAAGTGGCCAAGTTGTTTATATTCTTAATAAAAAAAAAAAGGCAGAAGTGGAGCAGCAGATTAAAAAAATGACAAATGGAGCGTGTTCTAAAAAGTCTTTTTGCTGAAGAAACTCACTGGTGCCAAGCAGTATTCAAACAGAGATGGATTTGGGTCTTACAGACCAGGAAATAACCCACGTTTCAGATTTACTTCCCTTCCACTTCCCCGAAGCAGGTGTGCAGTTTTCTTTGTGTGTGTGACTGATGGTCGTGACCTTGCAACAAGAGTGTGAGGCTGCGGGCAGGAAGATCTGGATTCTGCTTCCATCCCTTTTACATGACACCCACATGTTGGGGTCTGTTTGTGTTTCTCTCTGCAATGCTACATACAAATGGAAAGCTGAAAATCACTGGCAGTGCTGGAAATGGAGGAGGAGAAAAAGCTTACCATCCAATAATAAAAGCTTTTTCTCAAAGCGTCAGCAGCATCACAGATACCTGTCCAAATCAAGGCCCATTTGTTTGCACTGAGATAAAAATAAGAAGTTAAAAAAAATCCCTTCCTGCAGCTCAGGATGCAAATACACATCACACACACCTTGAACGTAATTTAAAATAACAACCCATGGCACACGTGACTTGATCCAAAATACAAACAGAATCACAGAACCACAGAATGTCAGGGATCAGAAGGGACCCCAAAAGCTCATCCAGTCCAATCCCCCTGCCGGAGCAGGAACACCCAGATGAGGTTACACAGGAAGGTGTCCAGGTGGGTTTGAATGTCTGCAGAGTAAGAGACTCCACAACCCCCCTGGGCAGCCTGTTCCAGGCTCTGTGACCCTCACTGAGAAGAAGTTTCTTCTCAAATTTAAGTGGAACCTCTTGTGTTCCAGTTCGAACCCCTTGTCCTCCCACTGGTTATCACCGAGAAGAGCCTGGCTCCATCCTCATGACACTCACCACAACAAACGCCACACAGAACATCAGAGCTTAGAAAGCAGATCCCTTCATGTTATTTGCGTGTGAGCTGTTGCCTGACTTGGCCATCCAGAGAGATCTCCATCTGACAGCAGGAGCCTTCATCATGGCTCAGCTGAAGGTGACCAAACAAAGACAGAGGTCTCCTTGGCAGCTACACCAGATGGAAGAGCTGCCGAGGAGCCAGGGATGTCCCTTTGTGTGGTCCTTTCTCCTGCCTTTGGTGACTGGGATGGAAAAGGTGCAGGGCATGAAGCACCAACCAACGCAGGAGCAAACTGCATTTGATATTGCTTTTCAAAAAGCAGATGGTTTGCAGTTTCCTTTCGGTGTGGCTGATTTGCAAGCAGATGTTGGGGGATTTATCTGTGTTTCTTGAAATGGATGAATGGAGCTGGGAATCTGGAGGGATTTCTGGTATTTCCTACTTCCAGTCAGGCTAAATATACTCAAGGATGACCTTTGTCTCAATATCTTAACTCTACCTCTTCTAAACCTGCTGTGAAAGACAAAACAAAGAGATTCCTGGAAACATGAGGTTAAAAAAAAAGGGTGCTGGTCCTTCTCTTTTCCATCTCTGGAAAGGGAATGTGGTCATTAAGGGATTTTGCAATTCAACCTGGTTATTATTTTATTCCATATAAATCCAGATCTCTTTCACTGTGCTCAGCAAAGCTTTCCTCACATCCTGCTTTTTTTTTTTTTTTTTTTTTTTATGGAAAATGTAAATCACTTATTTTTAATTCCTTTTGGACCACCAGAGATCCCTAGCCATCAAAAACATCTTACCAGAGAATGTAATGCTCTCAGTTAAAATACCATGAAAGAGAGTCAGGAAAACTTCTGAGCATTTAAAGCTTTTGTTTTTAATCATAAAAGTTGTTTCCCAAGGCAAATTTCAAGGGAGCAATCTGTTTGTCAGCATGGCCTTTAGGTAGCATTGAACCTTTGGCAGACCTGGTAGTTAGAAATCCTCTGCTGGAAGCTCCTCCAAGGAGTTTTCCTCCAGCCTTTTGTACCCCATGGGTTTTTTCCTCTCCAGAACTAGAATAGAATAGAATAGAATAGAATAGAATAGAATAGAATAGAATAGAATAGAATAGAATAGAATAGAATAGAATAGAATAGAATAGAATAGAATAGAATAGAATAGAATAGAATAGAATAGAATAGAATAGAATAGAATAGAAGAATAGACTATTCAGTCGGAAGGGAGGGACCTACAACAATCATATACTTCAGCTGCCAACTGGGTCTTCCTCTGTGCTCAGTGGGGAGATCAGCCACTTTGTCACTATGGACTTGGTCCAGGTACCTGTCTCTCACTTGGTATTCTCCAGCAGCTCCAAGCTAACAGAGTCCTTAAAAAAAGACTTTAAAAAACAGAGGTTTTGTAAATATTGCATGCCACAACATACTTGAGGAAAGTCTGTGTGCAAGGATGCAGGTGAACTTTCCTTCTCTGAGTTTGCTTGTGTAAGGAGGGACGTTCTGCTGGGAACTCCTGAAGAGTGGGACCTTTGGCATATTCTTTGTGTCTGTCTGCAAGAGGTTGCGCCCAGAGATGGCCATGTCCCTGTTTTTTTTATCAGGAGATACAGGGCTTGCAATGGGGACAGTTAGGATAGGTGAACTATAAAAATACCGACTTAAGAAATTTAAGGGTTTTTAAGTTATCAGCACTTTTGGAATAATAGAATCACAGGATCATTTTGTTTGGAAGAGACCCTCAAGATCATCGTGTCTAACCATAACTCTACCACTAAACCATGTCCTAAGAAACTCACCTACATGTCTTTTAAACCCCTCCAGGGATGGTGACTCCACCATTGCCCTGGGCAGCCTGTTCCAATGCCTGACAACCCTTTCTGGGAATATTTCCCAATATCTGATCTAAACCTCTCCTGGTGCAACTGGACGATAAATATAATCCTCATGGCTGAAGGGATATGCTTATCTGCTCTTGAAGCCACTGGTTTCAGCCTTACTTGGAGACTGAGCTAACCAGACTTCAGATCAGAACAAGTGCAGTGATCCTCACATTCCTTTTCTCCATTTCCATGCCACACTCTCTGCAGCTAAACTCTTCCCGATGAGCCAGGTTTGTAGTTAGGCTGGATCTGGCCCTGCCTCTCTAGTCTTACAATAACAACCTCTAAACCAAGTGTGTAAGAAGCAGAGCATGTGTGTGTTCTGCAGAGCATGCATGGAGAATGACCTTATGGCATTAGGTAAAGCGGCTGGTATGGGGAGGAGGGAGGTGGATTCAAGGTCTGCCACTGCTCAGTGGGGACCACCCTCTGGCTCTGTACCTTTGCCGTGTCTCTTTCATCAGCTTGCAAAGGCAAAGCCATTGCTCCCACGGCAAAGCTTCAGTCCCAGCTGGGGCTTTAGGGAAAGCAAATTACAGTAACAAGGAGCTATTTACACTCACTTCAAGGATTTGGTGGATGCTCTTACCCAGCTCAGTAGAAAAGAACATCATTATCTTCCAGGCTTTAAGCTTTGCTTTTCACATTCAGTGGCGCTGTGTTTACTAGTCAGTGCTGGTTTAACTTGTGAAATGGAAGCTGCAAACAAAGCTCTAGCTATCGTCTCCAGGAGTGGGAGAAGCTGGATTTCCTGCGGGGAGGAAGCTGGGCAGGTGGTGAAAACCTTGTGGAAAGATTTGTTTTGCCAGCTGTGGTGTGGTGGGATACATCCCAAACACCCCGCACCTACGGCGCCTGCTGCTTGTTGTGCAGTGAGAATAAAACCCAAAGTCTCTCCCGGTCTGTTCAGGCTGGAAAGTGCCTCCTTGGTGCCAAAAAGATTAGTAGAGTATTTCCTGCACCCAATCTGCAGAAAGTGGAGTGTTGGAGAGCAGGAGCACAGCTCCTCTTAGAATCACAGAATCATAGAATAGTTTGGGTTGGAAGGACCTTTAAAGCTCATCCAGTGCCACCCCTGCCATGAGCAGGGACATCTTCACCCAGATCAGGTTGCTCAGAGCCCCGTCCAGCCTGGCCTGGGATGTCTCCAGGGATGGTTCATCCACCACCTCTCTGGGCAACCTGGGCCAGTGTTTCACCACCCTCAGGGTAAAACATTTCTTCCTACATGAAGCCTCCTGACCCCAGGCCCTGCCTGAAGCAGGGTAAATTATATGCTCTGTAAAATATGGTCACGTTTCAGTATCAGATTGGATAAATATGCTTCTGAGACAGAAGGGTCTTCTCCATGCTAGACTTTGCTGATGTGTTTAAAATAGCTCCTATGCCTCAGCGAAACTGGTTTCCTGTTCTTGCTGAGGCCCCTCCAATCTGTCTGCTCAGGCTGGCAGAGCCCAACTGCAAGAAGCAACATGTTACAGGACCATCTGGCTCCAAAACGCCGGTGCCAGGCAAAGCATGGTCTAATGCAAAGGAGTAAGAACAGGAGCGATCCACCAAGGGTGGTCTTTGGCCGCCATCTTCCAGCAGAGCACATATGAAGTGGCCATGGAGCACATCTACACCTACTTCTCTGGAGAAGACCCCAGGGAGGCAGTAGAGAAGGAGAGGTCATGTCATCCTGGGCAACTTAACAGTATTAAAGCTCAGGATACAAGAATAACACTCAGTGCTGTTGTGATTTGCCCCAGGTAAACCAATCACTATGCCATGAACCCCAGGAAGGACAAGTCATCTCCCCCGTGCATTTCTCTGATACTCAGCACTGGTGCAGGGACAGATTTGGGCCCAGTTGCCTGCGGGGAACCTGAAGAAGAATAAAATGGGACATTTTTTCAGCTTTGAATATGAGAAGTACTCACTGTGGCCTGTCAAATAGATTGTGAGTCTGTACTGATATCTTTAGGAATGCTCATACACCTGGCAATAACGTGAACCCTTCAGGCCATTGGGAGGGAAGGGCCATGGGTGGGAGCATGGTCCAAAGATTAGAAGAACAGTCTGAGAACCCAGGTTCAGGTTTTTGTCTGCCACAGACCCTCTGTATGAACAAAGAGGACAGAATAGGCACACGTAGAGTGTTTTTTTTTGTCCAAGAGATATCTAAGCTTGGTATTTCCAAAGCATGAGGGCACATACAGAAGGCAGATGGGAGATGAAGCTCAGCATGCCTGAACATCACCACCCAATTCATGTCTTGCTGTGCCAGTGTTAATGGAAGGCAATGCCACTTTCCTTGCTAACAGGCATGTGGAGGAAGAAAGACATGCAAGATTGCAAAGGGCTCAGATGTCTCAGTAGGAACACAGAACACAGCTAATACAAGGAAGCTGAGGGCGTACAATAATTCTGGCCCAGTGGCAATTTATCTGGTGCTTTCTTACATTTCCACTTGGCTTCCTCTCCCGCCCCAACCCAGCTCCCCACCCTGTCACTGAGTATCTGATTTCCCAGCTGGTAATCCTCCCCCCATCCACATCCCCTCTGAATGTGGTCTAGACAGTCTAATTGTAGATAATCCTACAGCCACAGTGAACACCCCACGCTAAGCCCCGCAGTTCTGTGCACACCGGGGATTCATTTGTGCTCGTCTTTGCTGAGCATTCAGACCACGTCTCATTAAGGAGAATGTTGTGGATTAAAAGGTCGGCGTGAGGTGAAGATGAAAGCGCATCCTTCACAGTGCGCGATAAACAACACCTGCCTCTAACTGGTTTTTGCTTATGGAGCAACAAATGTTAAGGGGAGTCACAATGTTATCTCAGAGCACCTTGCTTCCTTGCTCTGCTGGGACTCTTTGCATCTCTTGCTCTCCTGCTCACCTTGCATGCGTCTGTTCACACTCCAATGTCTACAGAAGGGCACGACACTGACAGAAAGCCCTCAATGGTTTCTGCACGCTCTGCTTGCCTTGCAGAAGAAGCCATTGAGTTCTTCAGGGATGCAATTCAGTGTTGCTTTCTCATTTTCTGCTGTAGGAGTTAGAAATCTCTTAAAATTACTACCTTTCCCCTGTTCTGTCTCCTATCCCTTGCTGATGCAGCCCAATGCAGTATGACCCCCCCATAATTCATGCTGGGAGACTCAAGCTGAAGAGCTGGCCTCCAAATTGACATCCCAGCCTCCCCTGTATTAGTATTAGACAAGGTTCTGCATGAAATTCTGGGACAGGCTGTTGCACAGTGAAGACCTGGCTGGTGTTTTTGCTTAACACAGGCTATTTTAATCAGTCTCAAGGGCTTGTCAGCGTGCAAGTTTCGAGTTTTGGAAAGTGTGAAAACGAGCCAGATGAAATCAGGAAGGGAACTTATCTGTCTTTGCAGCAAGAGACAGGGGCCAGATGCCTAGAGGTTACTTGGGAAAAAAAGATTTTGAATGATAACTGTTTGTCTTTCATTGCTCATAAGCATTCTTTGTCAGGAGGGGGTAGCTGGGGAAAAACAACATGTTTTTATATACTTTGAAGGCTTAGAAAAAGAGGGACATCCTTGCTATGGCAAACACAGCAGATACAACAGCCACACGCAGCGAGGATGGAGCAAGTGGGACAGTTTCTTGGCAGATCATGTCAGGAGGGCAGCGCTGGCTGGTGGCACTGGAGGAGGTGACACCCCAAAGCACGTAAAGGTTGACGGGGAACATCACGGGGAGAGGGTGGAGAGGGGTCAACCCTGCCTCGGGACTGGGCTCTTTGGAGGTGACAAGGAAGGTGTTGGAGTCATTCCACCCAGGTGATGGACCTTTAGGGACACCTCCATAGCAGGAATGACTCAAACGCATCTCCTCCTGCAGAGAGGACATCCTGGAGGAGATTTGTGAAGCAGACAGAGGCAGACAATACAGGAAATCTTGCTAGCACTGATCTGTGCTAGGACAGCCAGGGCGTACCCACAAAAGAACCAACTCCTCACATTGACATGCACAGCTATTGAAATATTCCTGGTGAGGCCAGGTTTCGTTTTCCTTCGTCCCCTTCACTAACTTTTTTTTTTCCTTTTTAGAATTATTTTCCTTTTTTTCTTTACTATACCCAAAACAAACACACCCTCCATTCAGACTCCTGCCCTGACAAGGAGTTGGGCTGGGTTTAATAGCAATTTGTGTTCTCAAAGCTCCACGAGATGAAGTGTGAAGGACTTCCAGCCCTGCTTCAGGCTGACTTCCGGAGGGTCAGCGGCTGGTGCACTGAGAAATGTGTTTCCTGCCCCACGGCAGCAAACAAGAGACAAATGGAAGAAACAGATGTGGAAAATCCCTCCCCAGCCTATTGCTCAAAAGCAGCAAAAAGCAGATTCAGGCTCATTTTTTTGGTGTGGTGGTAATGACTGCTTAGTTTTGATAATGGAAAAGGGCTGCTGATCCTGACAGTGGGGGTTATCATGTTGCCACAAAAACAAGCAAGGGAAGAGGAAAACAGATTTTGTTTTGTCCTCTTGCTGTTTTTCTGGCTTACCATCAGTCAGGTAAAAAGTTCACAGGGTGCCTTGGTGGGTTTCTCGGATGCAGGCAGTGGAAATACTGTCCTGTTGTACCATTGACTGGAGTGGCTGGGTGTGTTGACTCCCTGCAATGACAGCTAAAAGGCTACGAGTCAGGTTCAGCCACCTGAAGTGAGCAGAAGCGGGTTTTATCTCCAACAGTCAGTCTGCATTATCAACAGCTCAGCTCACTACAAGGGAATAAATACTCTGCTTACAGATGTTGTGATTGCCTAAAGTTTGGGTGCACAAACCCTGAAACACTCATCAAGGTTTCCACTGAAAATGAAGTTGGGCAGGACTAAGGGTTTTTTTTTGCATATAAAATTCCTTAAAGACAGGGTCTGCATTCTACACAGCTCTGATATATCATATTGCTGATGCTCAATAAGTAGTATCTTATATAACTCATGCATATCCTGTTCCTCTCATTCTAATGTGTAATATCTAATCGGGCAAAACCATGATAGGAATTCCTGAAATTATTAGCTATACCCTTAGGTTTAGTCTTGGTTTGTATTGGGTTAGGAAGAGAAGGCTGATAAAGGTTTAGGAGGGGGTTTATATTCATTAAAATATTTTATAGACAATAAAACATGAAATAAAATACACTGATTTTTCCATGTTTATCACGTTAGAAGGATGGTGGTGAGTATTAGAGTTGCTCCTAAAGTGCTAGCAAGGATCCAAGCTTTGCTGTGCAGATACAAACTGGGAGATGATCCTACAGATCCCACTGTCTACTAAAAGAGTAATCACCCCATTTTCCTGATGGCAAATTCAGTCAGACAGAGACAGCCACAAAATGCAACATTCCTTCATGCAATGCCTAGGAGATACGTGATTATCCTGTATTTCAGGGAGTGTCAGTGGGAGCAGAACCCAAAACCTGGGCCTTGCACAGCCAGAGGAGTCACTTCTGCATAGCCAGGATCCATTTGGCCAAACCTTCGACTGCAGGAAAGCCTTGATGCATATTGTGAGTCTCTGGTTGAATATATACGCACAGAATACCTGTGTAGCTCTTAGTTTTGGTGAATTTCCTGAAGAAATCTCCATTAGTGTCTGTAATCTCACCCAAATGTCTGGAAACCCAGGAGGCTCCCAGCGCATCACTGGTGGAGCCGCCATCCTCTTTGCATTCGCTGTAGACAGGAGAAGTTCCGTAAGCCAAAACGCAAGCAGCAGAGCCAATGGAGCTGGGATTGCTGCCTGGCTCAGCACATCGGTCTCATAAATAATTCCAAAATGACGGAAGCTCTGCTGTAGCTGTCAAAATCCATGGAAATATTATCTTTGATTTCACAGGAAACTGGATGGGCCCCTTAATCTTCCTTGCTTAGGGAGGGGTAGGGGTGGGAAAATACAACTTTAGTTAAGGAACTAAAAAAATGATGCAGATAATATGTAGTGGTTTTGTCAGGCCCTTAATTGTTGTTGCCAAGGAAATGTATCCTCTTGGGTCAGGGATAGTGAATGACAAAATGCAAACAGCTTGATTCATGTTTGCAGGGAGACAGAGCCAAATCCATCCCTGGTGCAACTCGGCTGAAATGGAGAGATGGATTTGGCTCGTTACCTAGCTAACAGTTCTCTATTAACATGTTCTCCCAAGCTATTTTGCAAACAACACCTAATTTATTAAAAGGGGAAGCTTAGGAAAGGGTTTTTTTCATTATTTATTGCTACTTGCCTGCCAGTTGTTCAAACAAGGACTCCACCAGTCTGTTCTTCTTTGCATTTTTATATGCTAAAACAAATGCTCTAGCTTTGGGATTTCAAATCAGCCTCGGCAAGCTTTTAAATCAACAGCAGGAATCCCTTCACTCTTGATTATCACTTATTTCTATGTCTTTTTTACTAGACAACATTTCTAAAGTAATCAGTAATGGTTAAACTCCCATTTGCAATAAAGGACTGACTGTGCAATACTTGTACTACAAATTTGCAGTATAAATTACCACTGTAGATCATGGTTACAGTTCTAAAGCAAAGGGGTGTAATTAAAATACTTTAAAAGCTCTCTTGTGCGTTAAGTGTTTCCTCAATCCCAGCTCGTTCAAGTCCTCATCCTTCATAATGAAGAGCAATGGGAGCTTTACCATACGTGTAGATCATGTACATGGAAATAAGCTCCAGGTCTCCGGGTCTGCACAGGATCTTCTTTGACTTAAGCACAGCCCTGCGCACAATTCTGTCCTTATTTTGTAATTTCTGTGCCTCAGTGCTGCACCCATGCTGGGTGTCTGCACCCAGTGCCTCTTCCTTTGCTACACAAAGTAGGAAAATAGAAGCTTTCAGTCTGCAAAGACAAAGAGTTTGGCAATGCTCAGCCACTTGGCTTTCAGATCAGGGCAAGTTCATGTTCAGTCAAGTTAAAGAAGAACTCAGATCTTTGTGTACCTCTCCTTGTGCTTTGGGGATACATAGAACTATAGAATCATTTCTGTTGGAAGAGACCCCCCAGGATCATTGAGTCCAACCATAACCTAACTCTGGCACTAAACCATGTCCCTAAGAACCTCGTCTAAATGCCTTTTAAACCCCTCCACCACTGCCCTGGGCAGCCTGTTCCAATGCCTGACAACCCTTTCCAAGAAGATTTTTTTCCTAATATCCAATCTAAACCTCCACGGTGTTCCTTGAGGCCTTTTCCTCTTGTCCTCTCACTTGTTACTTGGGAAAAGAGACCAACCCCCTCCATGCTCCAAGCTCCTTTCAGGCAGTTCAGAGATCAGAAGGTCTCCCCTCAGCTCCTGTTCTCCAGCTGAACCCCCCAGGTCCCTCAGCCGCTCCCATCACACTTGTGCTCCAGACCCCTCACCAGCTTCATCGCCTCCTTTGCACTTGCTCCAGCACCCCAAGATCTTTCTTATGATGAGGGGACATGCTGCCTGTCGTCCCCTAGCAAAGCAATAGCTTTTTCCAGCAAAGCAAAGCTGACATCAGTTCCTCCTGCTTTTCCAGCAGAGCTGGAGATAAAACTCGGGCTTCTCCAAAACCAAAATGTGTTTTCAGGGTAAATATGTTTTCCAAGAAACTTCTGATGTAAATTGCATTGAAAAAAAAAAAAAGAAAATGTTTCAAGGTTTGCAACACAAAACTGAAAATGATCTGATTCTAACCCAGCAGTTTTTGATCATTTGGGTTTACAAAAAGCCCCACAGATGCCCGTAGAGGAAACATCCAGTTAGCAGCTACCAGATTGGGTTCTTGCAACGTGTGTCGAGTATTGATATGGAAACTGTCAGGGTGGTGAAATCTTTCTCTAACATGCTAAAGAGGAAGCAAGCTGAGGAAGGAGCAAGGGAGGGTATGAACAGATCGTTGATAATGGAGAGCTTATAGCTGTGAGATGAACTTGCAGTGCAGTTCTGGCTGCTATCTTTAGGAGCCAGGAAGCAGGGAAGATTAATCCTAATCTTCCCAAAGGCCTTGCTACCCCAGCAGAAAATGACAGATGCTGTTGGAAAGTTGACATTCTTTGCTCTAACTGCCACCAAAAACGTCCGCAATGTTCTTGTGGAAGTCACGGCTGGAAGCAAAACTAAAAAAAAAAATCCATAAAATTAATCGACATATACAAAAATAAGCTGAAAACTGTTAGAAGTTCAGTGAGGACTTTTACATCTGAAAAAGGACTTTAACATTCCTGAAAAATGGGTCGATTCTCCACCAGCTCACTGCGAGGCACCTTGGATTGCAGCATAGTTGATGTTTTACGTAGTTTAAGGAATTGGAGTTTCACTGCAATATTTCTTATGGCTTTCATAACCAAAGAGGGGTTTTGTTGCTGACCTGTCCTCACTGACTGCTGTAAATTTTGCCTGTATAACCCTAATGTTGTACATTTTTAACGTGCTGTTTACTGTTATCTGTTGCACAGGAACACTGGAAAAGCAGAATTCAAGCTAATTCAGCTTGAAATAATTTGGCATGCCCTGGAGAGATCTTATATTAGTGGTTTTGTTTTCAGTTTCAAGAAGCTGCTACATTTTGTAGACCTGTAATACCAAAATAAAAATCCAAGATCAAATTAGGCCGGTCATGGGCAAACTTAACAAAGTTTTTCTATTTCCTGTCAGACACACAGACTGTTCTGCTCAGGAATTTGTGCCTTTCAGTCCACATTTAATTTCATTTGCTGCCTGATTCCTATTTATACTGCACAAAGCAATACTATTCGCCCGTGATACTTTAAACAATGCCAGCAATATACTGCAATGTGAACAGTACAGGAAAGGGGAGAAGGCCTTCCTAAATAAGTTAACGGACTAAATTTCTGTCTCATTTGGATGCTTAGAGAACCACAGGAATGAATTAGAAGTATTCAAGGTTCGCAGTGGAGCCTGACAATTCTGCGTTAATATGGGGCTGGGGAATAAAGGTTCTGTTAACCATGTGGTGGTGAGGGGGGGATCCCTTCAAAAGGGACCTTTCTTCCCTCAGTTTTCAGCATTTTTATGATTTTCTTAATTCTGCGTGCACATTCGAATCAAACTATTGCAAACTGGGAACAGACCAACTTAAATCACTGAACGTTATGTTTGGTTTTCTTTCCTCTGTCCCATTGGCATCTCCATCTACTACTGCACTTGTGTGCATCTCCCTTCTCCAGATCTTTTCAGGGCTACTAATGTTCCCTCTTGAAGAGCTGTTTTCCTTTCCTTTTGTAGTGTGTGCATCTACCTGCTTTCAGATAGGTTAGCTTATGTTTGGACTTGATGATCCTGAGGGTCTCTTTCAACCGAAATGATTGTATGATTTCTATGATTGTATGTTTCCTCCCGCTGTTTGAACATCCAAACCTTTGCTGTGTGCCTCAGTGGGGTACAGAGGTGAAAAGAAAGTTCTTGGACCACTGAGCTGATGACTGAATGTCCATGTCTTTAAGTGATCTCATCTCAAGCAGATCCTTCAAACACATTGGTTCTTCTCCCATGGGGAGCTCAACTTCACTTTGATGATCAGCAGTCAGAGATGAATAAAAAATGGAACAGTTGGATCTCTGAGTCTGGTCTCAAGTATATAATTTTGTCAATTAAACTGCGCTACCACCTGCACCTAAAAGAAGAGAATCTCCCAAATACCACGTAGGAAGTGTAGTGATTGGCAAACAGCAGGTACAAGACAAATGAAAGGAGATGGTTCCTCACGCAACGTTCAGTTGAACTGTGAGATGTTTGGGCTGCCAGCAGTTTACATGAGTTCATCAATGGAGAAAATCATAAAAATCACAGAAATCACTGAAGATTACTAAAATACAAAGCCATCATCTGTGGATCAGCACATGCCATAACTTGTTGAGGACTGGGAAAGCACTAGAGCTTTGCTCTTCTCCTGCCTTCTTCCATATACCTTCCCTATGGGCCATTGTTGGAGACATAAACTAGAGAACAACCATAATGAAACCAGTTCCATCTTTTTATGACACCGAAGTGACAACTAAATATGAACTTCATTAAACAAAAATACTGCATGCTTCACATCCTTGGAAATGAGAAGTTAAACCAGTGGCATCTTACATAGGACGACTGTCCGTCTTTGGCTTTGCTGCTCCCTTAGGTTTACTGCTGAATAAAGGGACAGTAATTTAGAGCAGAAACACTCACAGTCCAAAGCAATTAGCTCTTAGTCAGGAAGTTCCCCCAATGTCAAGAGCATAAATCTCCCAGCCCACGCAGAGCTTTGCATTCCTATAGCACATGGGGCCCATTAACGCCCCTTCCAGCCCGGTGGAACAGCAACACCAGAACGGCTTCGCTCCAGTGTCTTTCCGCTGCTGTGCCTGCCCTGTTTGCCCCTGGTCCCTTTGGGGCTACTTCTGGTTTTGTTAGCATGCCAGATGCTACCATGATGGTAGAGCTCTTAGAAAAGCCTTAGTGGATCTTCTGCACTGACCCTGAGCCGGTGCCAGGTGCTGCAGGAGGGGCTGGTAGCACTCGCACTTTGCTGGCTCTAAGGACAATCACGGCGCTGAATTGCTGGGTGGTGTCAGCAAACCCTGTAATCTTGCCTCATTATGTCCCAATAAAGCAGGATGAGACAGAGCTTTGATTTAGTGCTGTTCTTTTTCGACAAGGCTGGAGGAAAAATGTCATATGTCACTGAGCAATGAAGCTTAGAGGACTCAGCAGTGTCTGAGTTACAGTTCATCCTGTTCAGATTAATTCTTTAGATGAAAGCAGCTTTTACCACTAAGAAAAAAAAAGTCCTTCCAAACTTCTCATCCTTTTCACCAAAGCTCACCATTGCATTTGCAAATAGGCCAGGACTAGTCTGCAGCTTCAGTACAGGAAAGGGCGCTGGTACCCAGTCCTGGCTGTGGAGCAGCAGAATCACAGAATCACAGAATCACAGAATGTCAGGGATCAGAAGGGACCTTGAAACATCATCCAGTCCAATCCCCCTGCCAGAGCAGGAACACCCAGATGAGGTTACACAGGAAGGTGTCCAGGCGGGATTTGAATGTCTGCAGAGTAGGAGACTCCACAACTTCCCTGGGCAGCCTGTTCCAGGCTCCGTCACCCTCACTGAGAAGAAGTTTCTTCTCAAATTTAAGTAGAACCTCTTGTGTTCCAGTTTGTACCCATTACCCCTTGTCCTATCGTTGGTTGTCACTGAGAAGAGCCTGGCTCCATCCTCCTGACACTCACCCTTTATATATCTGTAAACATTAATGAGGTTGCCCCTCAGTCTCCTCCAAGCTAAAGAGCCCCAGCTCCCTCAGCCTTTCCTCATAAGGGAGATGCTCCACTCCCTTAATCATCTTAAGCATCTTGAATCCAAAATAGGGCATCCGAGATGAAGGACCTGAACCAGAAAAACTTTGTGAGAGACGTGTCTCACTCCTTGCCTTGGTCTCCTCTCCACACCTCAGCTGTGTGGCAGCATGGAAAGGGAAGCAGGAGCCAAACATGTCTTCTTATGGCTTTGCTACCAGGTTTCCTTCAAATACAGGTGGCCGGGGCTATTCCTTGGAGGCTAGACCAGATGTGATCAGAGTCTTCTAGGAAGAAGGAAATGTTGTTGTAAAAGATGTGCACTGTTTTCTCACATGTGGAAAAATGCATGTGGATTTTCCTGTTGAAAAAAAAGCAGGCAGATATGGCCCACAGCATACCCATGGAGTACCTAAACCCTTCTGAACTAAGCCTGCCTGAATTTCAGGGTTATTTATAGTTATTAACAGGCCTTTTAAGAAACCAACACTAGCAAATCTTTCTTTTGCTCTTCCTCAAGAAGGTGGGATGCATAGGGCAATACATAATGTGTTTAGGGTTTTAAAAGCTTGATACCATTTTCAATCTGAAGGGATGCTTCTGCAGTCAGGTCTGTGGGCTTTGCATGTAGGTAATACGTGTTTAGCTAGTTGCACCACTTGTGAAGACTATTGGGAGCATCTTTGCTCAGTGTGAACACCTCCAAAGCCCTAAGCCAACACTTGGAGGAAGGCAATCACCTGGAACCTCAACTCAGTCATTTAGGGCTTGTCAGAAAGGTTTGGGTGTGCACCATCTAGGACTTTGCCCTGTCTAAATGACCCTCAGTCTTAACTTAATAAATCCTGTGAGTACTGAGGTGAGTCAGCCAGACTTCTTAGAGGTCACTCAATATTTTAGATGAGAATTTCAGTCAAACGTGCTGGGCAGGATTCACTCGTAGCCTTACACTGGAGATGTGAGACCTCAGAGCCAATTACTTGTTCTGAATTAAGCAAAGTGAGATTTGACACCGGTACCCACATCTTGAGTAAATGCTCTAAATTATGTGTTCTTGCTATTCCGAGGTGGGAAAAGCTGGTTATCGTTTTGTGTGGTTGTTCCCAGAAATGCCATCATTGTTGAAACCGGTGTGAACATTCCCACAGAAAGCTGGTAGATCAGGAAGATCAGTTTTGTTTTCTTTGTTTCCCAGCAAAAAGCTTCCTCACTGGAAAATTTCTAATCTTGTCTAAGCATTATCCTTTTAATTTGTACCCATGGATACATAATCGCAGGTGCATTTTGTTTTCCAGAACCGGGCACAAATGAAGCAACGCCTGCAGTTTTTCTAAGCCCTCCGAGAGGCACAAATTATACTTCTGTAAAACTGATGACAGAAAAATCACACCCACAGTCATCTGCAGGTGCAAAAGAAGAAAGAAATACAAAAGGAATAACAAAAATCAAGGCCCTGTCAGAGAGCAGGGACCCGCGTCTGCCAGGTTCAAATGCATATTCAGAGTGTGAAAGGGCACAGAGGAGTGAAAGGAGAAGGGGTGGGTGAGAAGGAGAAGTAGCTTCATCAGTACCATGAGGAATTTAAAGGCATTTCAAGAAAACAGGAGAGCAGGAAAGCAAACTGAGAAGAAAAAACACAGTGTGGAGGGCTGCATGCTGATTAATGAACTCCTTGCCCTTGATGTCTGTTGCTGACCAAAGAGATGGGCACAAGAACATTCTATAGCTGAGCCTTTGTGCACACAGCAATTAAATCAGATTCACTGTCGTTTTGAGTTTCTTTCATCCTACTAATGAAAGTAGTAGAATTCTACTCATTCTACCCCTTTCAACTGATAGCATTTCTGATATTGGGAAGCCCAGCTCTTGCATAACCAGCAAGGAATCCATGCACTAGTCCAGGCACACGAGCATGGATGCGTTCACACCAAACTCAAGGTGTGCAAATCTCTGATGGTGTCATTCACACATTCTTCCACACCTGTGCAAGTTAATACAACTGGGACTTATTTTGTTTCCAGGTTTGTTATTCTGTGTGAAGGGCACCCCATGCCAAATCCCCAAAGGGATGCCTGAATGCTCATATCAGTGGTCCTGTTGCAAGTTTTCCTCCTGACCACAACCATTGTTTTATCTGGGAGATCTGCTTGTCTTCCCCAGTGCTGTTGTGTCCCTGGACAGAGCACCCTTGGCAGTAGCACATCAGCTCGGTGTATCCCCCCAAGAATCAGCTGGTGATCTTGGGGTGCTATACTAGATATAGTATTGAGGGATGGGTGAATAACTGCTCTTTGACCTCAGCCACTGCCTTGGTGAGCTGGTAGACCTCAGTCATGTCCCTTCTCAGCTGCCTTTTCTCCAAAGTGAGGAGTCCCAGCCTTTCCCCATCTCTCCTGGAAAGGCAGCTGCTCCATCCCCTTGACTTCAACTGCCTTTCTCTGTCCCTTCTCCAGCTCCACCAGGTCCTCCACTGTCTTTGATATATAAAAGCTTTCAGTTCACCGCTGACATGAATTTTGCTGGTTTAAGTCCCGCAGAGCTGTATGACTCACGTGACAAAGTTACACCATGCAAGTTATGACAGTCACACAATCCTGGTTGATACAATTTGGAGACCAAGAATTATCTCTAACTCATAACATATTGTATGTCAGTTATTCCAATAATGAATAAATGTTTTCGCATTTGTTTGCTTGTTTCAATTCTGCAATCTGGTCATGAACAGTTTGTGAACTGAAATGGTACAAATTCCATGGAAGAAATTATAAGCTTGGAGTTATTTGCTGAGCCCTATGTTTGCCATGAGTTTCTTGCCCTTGTTTTAGTTAAAGTCTCACTTAAATTTCTTGAGCATTCCTTGGTTTTTGTTGCAACCTTATGAGATTCCCCTGAAAAGACCCTGCTTGCCTGTTCCTAGCAAACTGATCAGCTTGCAGCTGGGTTCAAGTCCAGTTGATGAGAAAAGCATTTCATTGTCTCAGTCTAACTACCCCCCTCTCCTTGTTTCCTTCTACTGTGAACTCTCTCATTAGCAGATTATTTCCTCCAGCAGAAGAAAGCCACCAGGCCTCTGGTAAGGCTCCAGCTCTGCTAGGAAAGCTGCTGTACCGAGGGACCGAATACTTCCAACTCAACCATTTTCCTCTGTCCCTTCTTGCCATCACTTCAGCACATTCCATGGTCCCAGGGATTCAAGTGGATTTGCAGACCTAAGTCCTGTATCCTGTAGATGGACATAGAGCCGTACCAGGGGATTGCAACTTTTTCTGTAGGTGTTGGTTTATTAAGGAAATTGGCTGAAGCTATTGCATCATATATGAAATACGACAAGCTCCTAATCTACATGTGCAATTTATTAATGATAGTTGACATGAAAGAAGATAAAGTGATGTTACAAATATTCATGCTCTGGAGCTCTGAATGATCTAAAATGTCAGAAGCACGGAAATTTAGTCAGCTTCTGTAGATCTAAGTAGCTTGGGATTGTTTTAATTGGGTTATGTATTTAGTTTAAATGAGCATGGGATGGCTCTAAGCAGTCCTTGAATAATAAGATTAACAAAGGAGATGGATTGAAACCAGAACCATTTATCTAACGCTTCCCAGTCAGGGACTTTTGATTATGTCCCAGTCATTCCCACTTCGGATTTTGCAAAACAAAACGCATCTGGCATATGTTGTCATATGCAAAGAGGGTTTCGGATTCAGTTCCTGGACTGGTAAAATCATATTTACATGCAAGACATGGCATGTCCTAGGAGACACATGGTAAGCTTCAGCTTGCTCTCTCTGATCCCTTCATCTCAAGGGCCCATGAAATGAAATCTGCCACGGGCCAAAGGTTTGCCAGCCTTTTTCCATTCACTTAATTACTACCAAAACGTGTGTCTTGACTCTGGATGCTGTGGGACGGGGACAATGAAATCAGTAGATGAAACCAAAGGGCTATGACAAAACACTGCTAAGCTTCCCTTTCCAAAATCCATCCTGTAACACATACACAAACAAACAAACCCCATTGATTTTCCATTGTCTTTGCCTTGGGAAGGGACATATGGAGAACCACCATTCATCATAGGAGATGAATGAAATATCCCTGCACTGCCATGAAATCCAGGGAATACAGACAATGAGATACACACGGGGGAGTACTCGCTGTTAAAGGCAGTGGATGTTCCACGTGTCCAGGGTTAATGCACAGGAGGGCCCCGTAAGATGCCGTCGAGGAAGAACAAACTGAGAATCACCCATGTTACAAGGTCTGCCCAGGATAATCATCAGCCTAACATCAGTTTTTCTAGAAGAATTGGTATCTACAAAATAAGGTGTTTGTTTTTTTTTTTTTTCAGAAATGGGTTTTTAGACTGAATGGAAATACTTGCCTAAAGTTTTAGGAAGGCATTTGGCTTTTGGTTAATGCATGAACAAAACCTGAAAAAATGTCTTGTTTTAAACTGAAGCAAAATTGGTTTCAAGTTTTCATTAAAATACTTTTCGAGAAAACAAGAAATTACCCCTAAATGCCTCCTTTTATCAGATCAGAATCAGCTTGAGTATTGTACATGTATCAATAAAGACATAAATTTGCAGCTCAGTGAAGCAAGGCAGAAGGATTTATATAAACTACTGCCAAAAAGCCCACTCTGTAACTATGTCCATCCAAACGGTGCCCTTCCCCCTTGTGATTTCCACAGTACAAGGACAGTCAGTCAGAGTAAAGATTCATTGCTTTCTGGTGAGTGAATGCATTGGAAAAAATCCATTCTTCTCTAAAGGCAAGATGTTTACTGTTTCACTTTTGGGACCGTATTTTTGTAGAAGTTCAATTCTGATGTTTTCTAACTGCGCTTTTATTTCCACAAGACACTAAAGAGAATTATTTCACTTCTATGCTTCCAGGAAAAGCCAGCAGGAAGCTTTTTGTCTCCTTTTCTTCCTCTTTTATGCTTATGGGGATTTATTTAATACAGCTGGGAGGCCAGGGCCCCCTGAGGTCTATTTGTACGTAACTCTACAACTGACTTGCATTATAAAAGAATGCAAATGCAATGCATATTGACTATATGGGTCATGGTGGCACGTCTAGTTTGGGCAAATATTGAAGTTATCTATAAGTACATAAATTAGGGAGTCTACTGAAGCACACAGTATTTACCGGGTACATCTGCCTTAATTAATAACACAGTAGAAAATAGTTGATCAAAACCAGAATACAACTGGTATAAATTTGAGAGAATTACAAGATCATCCAATTTTAAATCCTTTGATAAAAGGGGCCACAATTGAGCTAGATGAGCACTGTAGTCATGTAAATGAGAACCAAGCTTTTTATTGGACCTATTTGTTTCTGTAATTATTTGTAGGGGGGCAGGCCTGCTCACCATTCATTACAATTCATCCTTTCATCTTTCCTTAAGAAACACTCTGTAGCTTCTTTTTAAGTGAAATCAATGTTTGAATGCATTCTGCTAGAAACCAAAACAGTATTACAAAGCCAGAGCTGCATTAAGGGATACGGGATACTTAGGAAAGGTTAAAGCTCACTTTGACTAAGCCGTGATTTTGAATATATTCTTTTTCTGGCAGCCAGGACCTACCTAAAGGGTGGACCTAACTAAAACTAAGAATCTCTTGCTAGTTTTCAGGGATCTTGGGTTAGATCATATCACTGTGATCCAGCACCAGAGAAGTCGGTACAAGTTTCCCTCCATTGATTGCAGAATCAAGTTTCCTATAAGAAAAATTGTGCTGAGAGTGCTAAACATTAACAAAACAAATTTCTAACCAGTGGTAGCACAGTATCCGCTCCCATGAGAAGACTACTGATCTTTGCAATTTCTTGCCAAAAGATATCACCAAAATCTTAACATGAATTTAAGGGGAGGCTGAGCAGGTTCAAGGGAAAAAGATCTGTTGAAAGTTATTTGTAGAAATCTACATCTATTTGTAGAAATTAGTAGAAGTCTATATCCAGGTCAGGAAGCTGCGGGTGGCTGGAGGCTATGACTGGGGTATCACGTATGTTTGCCCTTTTCTTGTAGTGTTCCCTGCGCATTTACTTTTGTTCACTGCTGGTGACAGGGCTGGACAGGTTTGTAATTTGAACACTGCGGCCACGCTTATGGTCTTTTTGTTTCTTTATACTATGACCAACCAGAAGGAAGTGCAAGAAAAGAGGTTCCCAAGAGGATCCGATGAGTCTTTTCCACAGGACAGACAGTGCTTCCTTTGGCTGGCAACACAGGCTGAGGTTGAGGAAGGATGATGTGCACGTCCTTAGATGGGTTCTCCTCCTTCTGTCATCTGACATCTCAATCTATCTTGCCCTTCTTGGCAGAAATCGCTCTCTACAACTACCTAAAAGGAGGCTGTAGTGAGGTGGGTGTTGGTCTCTTTTCCCAAGTAACAAGCAATAGGACAAAAGGAGGTTTAGATTGGATATAAAAATATCAAAAAGAGCGTGGTCAGCAGGACAAGGGCAGTGATCCTTCCCCTGTACTCTGCACTGCATTGGTGAGGCCACACCTGGAGTATTGTGTTCAGTTCTGGGCCCCTCAGTTCAGGAAAGAGATTGAAGTGCTGGAGCGAGTCCAGAGAAGAGCAACAAGCCTGGTGAAAGGACTGGAACACAAGACCTCTGTGGAGAGGCTGAGGGAGCTGGGGTTGTTTAGTCTGGAGAAAAGGAGGCTTAGAGGTGAGCTCAGCACTCTCTAGAACTACCTGAAGGGAAGTTGTAGCCAGGTGGGGATTGGTCTCTTCTCCCAGGCAGTCAGCAATAGGACAAGGGGGCATGGGCTTCAACTCTGCCAGGAGAAATTTAGGCTGGATATTAGAACGAAATTCTTTGCAGAGAGAGTGGTCAGGCATTGGAATGGCTGCCCAGGGAGGTGCTGGACTCACCGTCCCTGGAGGTTTTTAAACTGAGATTGGACATGGCACTTAGTGCCATGATCTAGTCAATGGACTGGAGTTGGACCAAGGGTTGGACTTGATGATCTCTGAGGTCTTTTCCAACCTGGTCGATTCTGTGATTCTGTGATAAAGAAAGATTTATTCATAGAAAGGGCTGTCAGGCATTGGAACAGGCTGCCCAGGGCAGTGGTGGAGTCACCATCACTGGAGGGGTTTAAAAGATATATAGATGAGGTACTTAGGGACATGGTTTAGTGACAGTGTTAGATTATGGTTGGATTTGATGATCTTGAGGGTCTCTTCCAACCAAAATGATTCTATAAATTAATGATCTAACAAACAGCACACATCGGTGATAGCAGCAATGAGACAGCTTGTTCATCTTTCCACCAGAAATGGCAAAATTCACTCTGTTTTTGGATCTGGGTGAGTAATCAACTCCCCTTAGACAAAAAGAAATGCTGTGGAATAAACATAATCTGGGTTTTTAATGCACAATTAGAATAAGTCATTAACGTTATGTTGAGTCAAACTGCCATATAACCTTGGCTTGGGTTCACAGATTCCATTAATTTAGTTGCTAGATGCACATTTGCCCCTGAATGAAATAAATCGTTCTGTTTCTCCCTCTTTATCCAGATGAAAATACAAAGCTGTACCTAAAAGACAACTATCATCTACTAGTGCTGAAAAACACTTCTTAGATTTGTATAAAGACAACATGCACCTTAATGCCCTCTTCAGTGAAAAGGTGCCCACAAGATGCAAGGTTCAAGGAAGGCCAGAGCTCAGGCAGGACCTGCAAAGCTGTACATTGGTGCTATGGTGTGTGGAAGGCCACAGAAAGTGATGGCAGTTGTCTCAATTGACGGAACTTGCAGCAGGTACTGACCCAACAGGAGCACTAACAGGCTCCTTTATTCACCTTTTATTCGGTACAGCAGGATCCTTCCAGAACACGAGGTATTTTCCTTCGTGGAGCTATAGACTGGACTGACTCATCTCCATCAGCACTGATGTGTTGAACTCATCCTGCAATCTAGGACATAATTTATCTCCCTAACACACAAAAAATGTTAAGATAAGCTTGTTCCTTTTCCATTTGCTCTCTGACATTCATTGATCTCATAAATTAAAAGCCTTTCTTGCATCTTGGCTCGAAGATGAAGGGCTTTCCTTTCCCAAGGTTTTCCATGGCAGACTGGGGAGCAGTGGCTTACCCCGTACCCTTCCTAGGGTTGTCACCTGAATTGTCACACACCTGGTTCTTGTCAACAGAAATACTGACAAATGGTTCTACTGACAGGTGTATAGACATTCAATATTTAACTAATTTTTATGGTGAAATAACAGTCAACATTAACATGAGTGATGACACATTATTCTGTTGGAAACCACATGGAAATCAGGAGGACACTGGCCTGGAAATGCTGAGCTTCATGGTCGAGTATTCAAGTTTACCCTACTTAGGAATAGTTCATCTCATTTCATGTTCACTGGGGAAGGCACTTCTGGAATTGTACTCTCCAATAATTGAAGAGACATGCAGGATTAGATCAGGTTTTATAATGAGGGGAGAGCAGCCCTAAGGCAGATGCTCTTAAGCAGAGCTATAATTTACTGGCAACCTTATCTAGGATATGGTCAGTCAATAAGAAAGCCTCAGAGGACTTCAGGGTAGCCACAGCCTCAGTCAACCTGCTGATTTCTTTACAAGGAATGCCAGCTGGTTACTAAACCACAGGGGGTAGACAATAAAAATGAAGAGTCAGGGACAGAATAATGATATATTTCAAGTGGGAAACCAGGAAAAAAAGAAAAAGAAGTTGAAAACCGATTTCTGTTAATTGCTGGTGTTGCTGTCATAAGTCTTTGTTATTATTTGTGTTAGAATTGGTGACTAGAGACTGAGCTGAGATGAAAAGCTGATTAAGCTGAAATGGGTCTATTGTGCTCTCGCTGTGTCTTCACTACTCACTGTTGAAGGCTCTGGTACAGTGTTCTCCATGTATTCTTTCTTGATTCTACAAAATACAGCCACCCTTTTTGAAGCCATGGTTGGAAGTGCAGGCCATGGCTCTGCTTTCCCCTGGGATTTTATTTTTACATTTACTTTGTCTCTTCAGTTTGTTCCCACACTTTCCCACACGTGTCTAGAAGACCAAGACAAGCGCTCCCGTGATGAATGACTCACTGAGAAAGAATCAGAGAGACTTTGAACTTATTTTAGCACAACTTCCCTAGGAAGAATGACCCCCAGAAGTCCTAGTAGCATGCAGGGCCAGAGATAATGCGGGCAGAATTTCACAGCGTGACTGTCCAGGACATGCCTGGGTCAGCCAGAGATGTCACACACAGATCACAGACCTGGACCAGTTCTTGGGTGGAGAGGCATTCCAGTGTGCAACCTACCTGTCACTGGGATAGTGAGAACCAGGAGCTCTGACTCATCGTCCCAGTGTGTTGCCTTGGGTGTCTCCATCAACTCTACCACTTGGCGTTTCTTTCTTATTTTCACTTTATTTTTAGGTGTGGTGATCTCTAAGGCTCCCATTAACTTCAGCTAGGGTTGGCAGTTCTCAGAAAATGAGGATCTGTGCTTTTTCATCTCTAAATTAGACATGCTTATATATTCTGGTGACATGCTGGAAATGGCATGGTTATTGATTTCTTACAGTTGTTATGTTTAGGCAGCACTTTGAGATCCTGTGACAGAAGATGCTGTAGAGCCTTGATCCTTGTGCATGTTCCTCTGCAAGTGGGTATGTGGCCCACGTAAAGTCTTTGGAGTAGAGTCATTACTTTACAAAAGAGAGAAAAAAAAAAGTGATGTGTCACTTGCAATTTTCCTGTACTTTATGGCTCAGAACACAGAGGATATGTCTGTTTTTCTTTTCATGGAGGAAAGAACACTTGATTATTTGCTTTTGTGGGAAATGATATGAGATTGTCTTCTCCAACTGCTGTAAGGCCACCCTGAGTACAGTCTGCTCATGGCCTGTCATCTTCGGTAAATAAAACAGCTTGGAAATGGAAAAATTTGCCCAGCCTGCACAGCAGTCCAGATGCATCCTGGCTGGAGGTAGGGACAGACCTCCTCAGAGGCTTTGTCTCACGTTTTTCTGCATCTCCAGCTATTACAGCTGTATTTTTATAGACTTCCCTGTGTCGTCCCTGGGAAGACATGTCTTTACAGGCCCAGTCCAAGCAAAATTCCTTGTGATCTCCACAGGAGGAGGAGCTCTTTCCAAGCCTTCATCAGGCTTTGCTGCTTCATCTCATCCAGGAGGAAGGCAGAAATGAGGGCTTGCTCTAAACTCACTTGAGGGCTGTGGCAATTTTAGCAATGGCTTTAATTAGCTATGGCTGAGGCTTTCTGTGTCAGGCTATAGAGAAGTTAAATGAGGAGGAATTCTGGTATTATTAATCACAGCACCTCAGGGCTTTAACCCTATAGCAGATGACGGTGACATGTTGTTTGAGTCTGTTACATGTTCTGCATTACAACTCCAAGCCTACCTATAACCATATGTTTGAGGATCTGATTTCCCCAGGAAAGTGCCCTGGAATTCTATGCATTTGTCAGATAAGGGCTGTGTGTGTCCACAGATCCTGTGTCCTTCAGGATCAAACCAACACAGAGTCGGAAATCTTGATGCCTGCTTCTCTATGCCAGGCCCAGTGGTTTATGTTATCAGAATGATGTAAGATTACTACAGTGACATGAAAAGGCAAACACAACCTCTAGCATATAAGAACTGCAAGACAGAGGAGAAGGTGGCCAGAAAACCATAATCCAAATGCCGATGTATTTTTCTGATCTAATCCTGTGAGACATCTAGATTCTAGAGATCAATATCTAATTTTGTCTGAAGATGAACCCTGTTCAGTGTCTTCTATCTCCAAACTGTGTTGGCAAGGAAGTCACGGTTATTTTCACTGTTCTACTAGACCAGAAACTGAGGCAAAATGGCCTATTTCAGGTTGCCCAGCGAGCCAGTAGTGGAGAAGAAGCTGGGTCTTAAGACCCCCAGCCAAGGAAGCACAGAACAGGTCTTCAGAGCCCAACCTATAGGCAGGGATAAAATCAGCCTCCAAAAGAGTGATCAAATGAAATTCTGCTGTTGGAAGGTAAATTACCCCCCCCCCCTTTTTTTCTTCCTGCAGCCTGGGGAATGAGCATGTTTTGGATCCAACTGTGCAACGTTAATCACGATATGGAATATTTGAGCCAAAGGTCAGCTACAGGGGGCCAATGATTAACATATGGGATTTATCTGTCTCCTTCTTCCATAAAGATGCAGCATGCTGGATAATTAAACTTCTGAGTGCCAGCGTGGAGTGTAGTCTGTTTTTTTCCACTGCTCTTTGTGATTCGATCCAGAACCATTTCCTTTCGCTGTATGTTTAGAAGGGGAGGAAACAAAGGTGGCATCCTGATCTTCTGTATTAACGCACAGGAAAACTTGGAGGAAAGCCCTTTGCTGCCCCTGGCTTTGTGTAAAGAAAACCCTGCAAACTCAAAAGTCATAGTGTTTGTCTCCTATATATATATTTATACATCTATGTGCATGGCAGATGTTTCTTCAGATACTTAACTGAGGCTTCTGCAAAATTATGGTATGAAAAACCTTCATAGCAACCTAAGTTTCAGTTGATTTACTTTGATTAAATTAAAAATACAGAGAAAAAAAATTAAAGTGCATACATTAGAATAAAGAAAACAACATTCTCCTATGATGGAAGTCAGTGCTTCTCCACGTTATGTGGAATAAAAGTTCTGGTATACAGGCAGCACTCATCTCTTGCTTGCAAATGGGAGCAGGTAATGGGGAACATTTTGCCATGTTGGGTAAAGGAATTACAGCTAAAGAATTCCTGAGGAAGGCATCTAGCTGAAGCTTGTCAGGCCACTGCCTTGTATAACCCACAGAAGCACTTCCAGAAGAAATTAATCCAATTCTAATATAGGAGGCATGAACCTCCCTCTGGAGGCACCTACCTCTCCCCCAGCCTACATGACCTGCTTAGACGAGACGTCTGCTTCCAGACGGCTAAAATTAAGCAAGGGGAATCCCACAGCATCTGAGTCAGTACTCCAGGTTGTTTCTGCCACAGTAAAATTGTTATTGTTATTATTTAAGGTCATATTATGGTAATACTCAAAGGCCACGTATGGTGTGGACATGGAGTAAAATGCAATTCCCTACCCCACAAAGAGGACAACTCAAGTAATTAAAGGATGATTTTGCTTTTAATTCTGTAGTTTGACTGAAAAGAAATGCAAACACAAACAGGCAACTAAAACACAAAATACTTGATTCATAAGATACCAAAATGCCAAACTACATACTGCATGTGTCCCATGACACTTATACAACAGAATGACTGTATACTTTTGGCTATAATGTTAATAAAAAAGGGGATTTATCTTGTTAAGTATTTCCAGGGCATCATTCTGTCTTAGAGTTGTTCTAAAGTGGAGCCAGTTTATTATTAGTTTGGATTCTAACACACTGCTTTTCATTATAAATAAAATGGTAACATCTTACATTTATATAGTCCTTTTCATCTAGAAAGATCCCTGGGGTCTTCTTGAGCACTTTCTGGAGTTTCAGTGCCCAAAGTGCTGGAGGAAGAAGGCTCGTCATGAGTAAAATGCAGTTGTGGCCAAATTTCTTTATTGCATGAACCAAGCACTGTGATTTTCATCTGGTCAAGAGGCATAAAGCACATATGATGTGCCTTGAAGAAGGAAGGGGAATGCCAGGAACCTGAGTATCTCACAGATGGGAGACAATACTGATGTGTCCCCCTTCCTCACCCACGGGCTGGAGCTGAGCTGGACTGGCTCACACTCTTCCCAACCAGGGGCTTGGGGTACTGAGCAGATCTTGCACCAAAGCCAGGCAATCTGGTGACACAAGTTATCCCTTCATAGAATCATTGAGTAGTTTGTGTTGAAGGGACCTTCAAAACTCATCCAGTCCCATTCCTGCCATGAGCAGGGACATCTTCACCCAGATCAGGTTGCTTGGAGCCCTGTCCAGCCTGGCCTGGGATGTCTCCAGGGATGGTTCATCCACCACTTCTCTGGACAACCTGGGCCAGTGTTTCACCACCCTCATTGTAAAAAAATTCTTCCTCATGTCCAGCCTGAATCTCCCCTCTTTTAGTTTAAAACCATCACCCCTTGTCCCATTGCCACAGGCCCTGCTAAAAAGTCTGTCCCCATCTTTCTTATTGGCCCCTTCTAAGTACTGAAAGGCCACAATAAGGTCTCCCCAGATCTTAAATTACTTGTGAGATGTTTGACTCAGAACTATCATTTGACCACTGTCTTGTATGAGCCACTGAGTGAGGAATTAAGACTCTGGGATAACAGGTTGGTCTGAGCCATCGCTGGTCCTCTGATGTGGTCTTGGTGGGTCCTTTCAACTTTCTGCTTCTTCCAAATCTTCCTCTCTCTCCCTTATTTCAAGCCTGGATACAACCATGGCAGGTCAGAGGTTGCACAGATTTAAAGTCTTTCACGGAGCACAAGCTGATAGTATCTGCAGGGAGGCATTTTGCTAAATTGCATCTGGTACAGCCAAGGATACCACATACCCACACAAATTTAATGTAACACTGGAACAAAGTAGCTATCACCAGGAAAAATACCTGTGCTCCTTTGACAAGCTGTGGCAAGATTCACAGAAATTTTTGGTAGCTTCAGCAAGTGTTACATTCCATTTAAAGGTGTGGATGTGGAGGATCTGCTGGGGAGACGCTACATATCGTAGTAAAATAGCTGTCTGAGCTGAGACAGGGTTGGGAAACACTGATGTGAACTGTCAGGTTTCAGATCAAGGACAACTACCTGTGCAGTGTCTAAGGCAAGAGAGATAAAAACTTGATCAGGACTACAAAGTGTCTTTAGAATACAAATGGTTAATGCTTTTCTACAGAAATGATAGGAAGAGGTCCGTAAGGTCAAGAATGCAACAGATAAGAAAAGCCAGCATTCCAGCTGGCCTTGTAGTTCATTTTATTTCTTTGCTGTTTGCAATTCCCTGCTCAGATATTATTTTCCTCTCCCATACTTCAGATGCAGGATTGCTCACGGAACAGGGAACCAGTCAATATTTATCCTCCCTCATTCAACTAGGCACATCATTATGCTGCATTTAATAAAAAAAAAATCAATTTTTATGATGTTTTTCTCCATACGGTATCCATGGGCTCCACATACAGAACAACTATCTCTCACAACACTCCTGTGAAGGAAAGGGCACCTAGGGAATGAGCCTGCCCACAACCAGGGCTGACACTGTGAACATGGACAACACAAATGGGTGTCCAGCTTGTCACACCACAAGTGATTTGTTTTTTTCTGAAGAGCATGTAATACTTTATAGCATTTCATTCATTCACAGCTTCGCTCTGATTGCACATGTTGGTGCTCGGCAACAGACTCGAAACAGAACTGACAGTGGCCACCCATGCTCTGGATTTTATCCATTTGCTGAGTTTCACCCAGGCTGCCTTTTTTTTTCCCCCAGTGAAAGAACAGCCGCACACAAAGACCTGAGCAGCCTTTTAGTGCATACCAGCACTCCAGATTTCAACCTTACCCACAGAAAACATATTTCTCCCTGTCCACTCTTTCCCCCTACCATGCTGGGGCAGTGGGTTATTCAGGACAGATTTGGTGGAAAAAGCACCGTCTACTGAGCACCCAATGTCCCTCCTTCAGGGACTTCTTGGGGTTGGGGGTTTTTAGAGGGAAAGGGTCTGTCTCCGCAGCCCAAGCAATGTCGAATGCTTGTTATTGAGCCCAAATCAGCCTGAAGCTTTCCATGCCTGGGATGACTCAAGTTGCTTCTGTCACTTTGCTGTGATCCAAGTCATCTGCTCTGAAGAAACACAAAATAATCCCAGTGATAAATATACAGAAGAAATTTACTCGATCCAAGAATGCACACCAATGTATAAATACACATTTTCTCTCCAAAAGTTTTTCTGTTTTGGGGGGTGTATTCCCAAAGTCTGTGCATGTGATGCTCTATCGCCGGCTCTGTGTACTGTCTCCATTATGTAGTACTCGCTATGAAACAGATTTTGGGTCACGCTGAGGCACCTTTTGGCTGGCTGGCTGTGATTTCTTGGCTTCTTACTTGGATGGGAAGAGTGGGGAACCTTAATTCCTACAGACTGACCAGTGAAAACACCCACAGGGGTCAGGGCTCTGGGTCATGGAAAGGTAGAAAAACCCACAGGGGGAAAGTTAAAAGAAAGGCACAGCTGGGAGAGTTCTCTTCCATTAAGAGAGTGGTGGCTCTCACAGGTGAGTGGGGCCACTCTAAAGGACCAACAGCCTTAAAAACGCCCCTGGGCACCCACGTGTGTTGTCCTCCCGCAGGGGGGCAGCCAGATCCCGCCACAGCCCCCACCTGAGGAGACAATCACCAAATGTGCAGGGACCTCGAAACATCATCCAGTCCAAACCCCCTGCCGGAGCAGGAATGCCCAGATGAGGTTACACAGGGAGGTGTCCAGGAGGGATTTGAATGTCTCCAGAGTAGGAGACTCCACAACCCCCCTGGGCAGCCTGTTCCAGTGTCTGTCACCCTCACTGAGAAGAAGTTTCTTCTCAAGTTTAAATGAAACCTCCTGTGTTTCAGTTTGTATCCATTGCACCTTGTCCTATCATTGGTTGTCGCTGAGAAGGGCCTGGCTCCATCCTCCTGACACTCACCCTTTACATATTTACAATAATTAATAAGGTCACCCCTCAGCCTCCTCCAAGCTAAAGAGCCCCAGCTCCCTCAGCCTTTCCTCACACGGGAGATGATCCACTCCCTTCATCATCTTTGTTGCCTTGTGCTGGACTCTCTGCAGCAGTTCTTGTCCTTCTGGAACTGAACTAGACGCAATATTCCAGGTGTGGTCTCACCAGGACAGAGTAGAGGGGCAAGGAGAACCTCTCTGACCTACTGACCACCCCCCTTCTAATCCACCCCAGGATGCCATTGGCCTTCCTGGCCACAAGGGCACAGTGCTGGCTCTCCCCCCTCCACACACCCTCTTCGCTTCCCTCGGGATTTCCACCCAGTAGGGCTTCCACACACCCCCCGGATTTCTCCACGCCTGACAACAAAGGAGGCGGCCGGGCGGTGACTCAGCGGCGGGCCCGCCCCCGGCCCGCCCCGCCGCTCCCCTCAGGCGAGGCCGGGCCGGCTCCGCGCGTGTGGCGAGACCGCCGGGCAGTGACTCCCTCAGTCAGTCAGTGAGCCAGCGGGCGGCTGCCGGGCTCTCTCCTCCCCTCCTCCCCTCCTCCCCTCCTCCCGCCGGGCGCCTCGGGATCTCCCTGCCCTCGTCCCCCCGCGCTGCCGGGCGGGCAGAGCCGCCCCGGCGAGGTAGGTTTTGTGTCTCCACACACAAAGGCGGCGGCGTTGGCGGGGTGGGTGGCTGGGGGAAGGCGGCTCCGTGTGAGGGTCCGCGGGGGGGGTCCCATTCCCGAGCTGTCGGGGTGCCGGGCGGGAGAGCGCCATCTCCGCTCCTTCGTTCGTGAGGGGAGATTCGGGGAGTTAATCGTTAACAGAGGGGAGCGGAGCAGCGGGGGAGCTGCCGGTCCCGCCGGCCGAGCCCTTCGCTGCTCCGCGGGTTTCCCCCCGTGTCTCGCCGGGGCCGTGGAGCTCGATGGGGCATTTCGGGTCGCCGGTGGGGCAACTTTTCTTCTCCGGTGTATGTTTTTTCTTACAGGGCACCCCCGCGGCCCGGTGGGGTCTGCGGGCTGCAGCCTGGTGGGGCTGGGGGCTTGTTGGGGGAGGAAGAAGAGGTGGACAAGGAAAACCGAATAAAAATATACATATTTTATTTCCTACATGTCCTGCCTTGCTAAATGGGAATTTAAAAGATCTGAACTTGTCATGCGGATGGTGGATGTTTCCTTACAAATCTTTTAAAAAAAGTAAAAGCGGGGAATGCTGCAAGCCCCGAATGTCTCGTCAGCTCCCATCCCTCCCAGGGCGGTTCTGTCAGAGTTTCCCAGAACGGCTCCGAGACTCCAAATATCCAGATTTTCCTCCTGTTGGTTTGAAAGGCGGTACAGCTGGCCAGGGTAACTGCGGGGATAAATGTCTTTTGGGGGCTTGCAAGGGGAAGGGGTGCAGCGCACTGTTTAACTTAACTACTTGTTTGCTTCTTCTGTTGGATTTTTTTTTTTTGATAGTTTACTGGGTTCTGGCATACGTCGGTACTGCATGGTGTTGCAGCACAGTGTGGTCCTGTAAGTTCAAGGCAATGCTTGTAGCAAACTCCAGAGAGGGGCAGGAACACGTGAGCTTTTGGGGGTTTGTTGGGAATTCGCATAGTCAAACAAAAATGCAACAAAACGAGGAGAAGATACTTCTGTGTAAGCATGATGTGGTCGCTGTGTATAGTTTGCGGTGGGAGTATTGTTGAATAACTCTCTGGCAGCGGTGCTGGTCTGTGTTGTGGTATTTATGTGTGTGCTAAATCCTGTAGCGCCAATGAGGATATTTAACTTTCATTAACTTGGCAGAGTAGTAGAAACGTGGAAGAATGTTGTTAAAAGTGGATCTTGTAGGTGTTCTGAGAGACATTAAAACCATTAAAACTGTCTTTAATCTCCCTGTGACATGAACAGGACACTGAGAATCTCTTGCTTTATTGATGGTTGTTTTCCTGTCAATATATGGACAAACAGCGTGTACTGTGAAAGTGATAGCTGCTTGCTTATTGTCAGCAATATTTGCTCAGGGACAATAAACAATTGTTTGCCGAGGTTTATTAAAAAGAACCACAAATGCTCCTAAAACAAAGCCCTTATTGTCTTAAGGCAACTGTGGGCCAATTTCACGCTTGGTGTAGTTCCACTGATGTCAGTGGAGTTTTGCCAGGGATGATTTTGGCAGGTGAAGTGTCACTTGTGTCCTTCAGAGTCCAAAATTCTCAAGAGTATTGTTGCTCTTTTGCCTCCAGCTCTTAAGTATTATTAATTAAAATGGTATGCTGATGCTTCCTGAAAGTAAGGTGTAGAGGTGGGAGAATCATCTCTTCACGTCCTCTAAATCCTTTTGCAATTGCCTTCTCCTTTCTGATTTAATTTACTCCCTTCCTTCTTTTTCAGTCTCACCACCTTTTTTCTACTTTCAAAATTAAGAAGTTGCTCAGGACTCCAGCTCACCATTAAGCACTTAAAGGTTTTGAGGATAACTGTGTTGAACTGCCCTACAACACCACAGCACAGCTAGGTGAGGAGCTGCAGTTCTTAGATGTTTCTCGCATACTCCTTTTCAAACTGATTTGTGTGGTGGCTGTGGCCAGTGCATTTGCTGAGGTGGCAGATTGTTTGACACAGTCACACACAGTGAAACAGCCAGGCTTGAGAGAGACTCAGTGAGCAGACCGAGGTGGGGGAGTCACCGAGTCTTTACACAGTGCCATATACTTGGAGCATTGAGAAACAACTGGTTTTGAGAACACCCCTTCATGACATCAGTAAGAACGGGAAAATCATCTGAAAATTGCAGCAGAAGGGAAAAATGGAGAAAGATAGAAGGGATTATTCTTGTTTACTGGCTGTCAGAAGAAGAGTAGAATTGTTTAACTAGTAAATGGCTTTAATAGAACTTTGGCTTCATTAAAGTTAAAAAAATATTTTATTTAATAAAACTATGTTTATACTCAGTCAGTAGTATTAAATACATGTGGCCAACTCTGAGGCTGTTCTGGCATTGTGGTAGTGTTAAACAAAAGAAGTTTCAATGCTCAGATTTGCAGAGTCTCTGCTGAGCCATTTTTATATCTGACATCTTTGTGCTCTACAACTTTGGATCTATTTGCATCTCATAAGTACACAAAAAAGAACATGTCAGACACAACTCACAGCTGATACTGTTCTGACACTTTGGGAAACAGCAGGCATCAAAGAGCAAGATCCATGCACTGTCTGGCTTTGGAAGGGAAAAAAAAAAACATGCTTAATCCTTCTTTGATGCAGTGACCGGTCTAAAGTTTGTTCTGGTGTGTTCTTGAGTATCAGTGGAAGTATGGTTTGCAGCTTAATGTAGGTGTTACAAAGAGCCTGCAACTCTTCTGTATTTACTTAAAGAGTGTAGAAGTTGGGGTTTTGATGTTTAATTTTAACATAAGCCAATGGAAGGTTTCAGCTGTAGAAAGGGTCACAGGCTAACTTGAGCACAGAGCTGCAAATGTGATAGGAAAAATGTTCTTTAGGAGAAAGATAAATTATCTGCCTAGAACTACATTTCTCAATGATATTTCATTTTTCCACATCTCGCTTGGTCTTGTCAAGTGTATCTCGGTGCACGCTTCGTTTATATGAATCTCCTCAAAACTGTGCTGAAGTGGAAAGGTGCTGCATCTTCCCACTGTGGGGGAAACACCTTCCCTTTGCAGATGGGGAATAAAAGCTTAAGAAAGTAAATGGGTTGTCTGTGATTCCACAGGAACTGTGTAGTGATGCAAGAACTTGAACTTGTGTCTCCTGAACTATTGGCTAGTGCAGAAATGAAATAAATTCTGGCACAAAGGAGCAAGAAAAGAGTGAAGAGGCATAATCGTAGATGCACAGTATGAAAATCAGTTTGGTCACCTGGCTGTGATACAATTAGCAGCCAACTGCTTCTGCTACCAGCAACATACCTGTTGGCTTTGTTAGATCATGAAAAACATAAGGTTTTTGATCATAGAATCATAGAATGTTGTGAGTTGGAAGGGAGCCACAATGATCATCGAGTCCAACTCCTGTCCCTGCACAGGACAACCCCACACTTCACACCATGTGTCTGAGAGTGTTGTCCAATCTCTTTTTGTAATGATAAGTGCTTAAACAAAAACATTCAGCACACAGGAGAGAGGAAAAAACAGCAAGGGACACTTTTCTTCTCCTTTCTACACCTCCCTGTAAATAGTGAGTGCTGCTTTTAGTTAGGTTTCTGGATGGATCTTTGGGGAGGTCCTTTATCTGTCCTGTTGTACAGTTACCTGTGAACAGGTTCTGGCAGAAGGGCAACGAAGGCTTTGTGGAGCTGGGGGTGTTGTGGTGAGACCAGGGCTGCTTCTCTGTGACCCCAGCAACTGGGCGAGATGGTGCGAGTGCAGATCCCCACCCTGAGAGATGAGACTCGTGCTTCTTTTTAAAGGTGGTTTCTAAACGGGAGACTGCTCTTACTTGTGCTGTGCACAGACACTCTCTTCCTCTCCAGGGCATTGGTGCAAAGGACTGTGTGTGTTGCACCACAGCGAGGAGCTGCGTGTGGTAATTATCTTGTGACAAAAATCTTGTAGGGCTTGTATGTGCAGGTAGTGCTGACGTCTGCAAGAAGAGGAAGGATGTGGTCAAATGGAACCTTTTCTTCCCTCTTGTATGTAACTTCAAAACATCGGAGCGTACCTGCTTGCCTCTGTGTTTCATCACACTGGGAAAACTGAAGTTTGAACTATCACCTTTCCTTAAAGTGCTGTGGTTGACTGTTGTAATTGCGAAGTCTGTCATAGTTCTAACTTGAGTTTCAAAACAGGTTTCAAGCTGGCAGCCTACTTCTTGCGTTTAGGATAACGCTGTAAGTTTTGTGCAATGAAGGACAGGAAACTCACAGGTGCGAAAGCAGCATTTCCAAGGTGTGTTTATGAAAAAAAAAAAGGCAAAAAGATTCTTGAGCAGTTGTGTACGGTGCTCTGTCCGCTGGTCTGTATCACAGTTAAAAATGATATTTAAAACAATGAGATAATCTGATTTTTTTTTTTTTAGCCTGGCTCTGTAGCTGAAAGAGCAGGGTTTGTAGTGGCTTGTTGATTTTGCTTCTAGTGTAGGTCTGGTCTGGCTTGGAGTTAATCAAGCAGCTCATCAGCTTGCTTAGATGGGAGAAGGATCTTAGTTTCATGATGAGACAGGGAACACAAATGCAATAACCTTTGCCTTATTTAGCTTTATTTATCCTACAAACGAAACTCCTGGATTTGCTTACATTTTTTAAATTTCTCTGGCAACATGAAGCCAGAAGATTGTCTTTTTGTGCAAATACATGCTCCTCTTCAGAGAGGGATACCACAGTCATTTAGGAACAGTGGGACAAATTCCTTGCTTTTAGATGAGATCTATTTCTTTATTTTTAATTTATACTGCGATTTCAGGCAGTGTACATGCCTGCAGGATGAACTGTTAACTCCTCTGTTTTGTCCTTTACCAAATCTCAGCCTCTTATATTTACTGCCTCACTGTATGAGCTGCATATGAGTCCTATAGAGAACTGTCGTTACAATGACAAAGCATGAAATGTGCTTTAATGCCCTGAACAGCAACCTTGCTGCTTGTTGTGGTGGGATGGATCTTATTTTTTACCTTGTACCTAGGAATTATCCACCTTTCCTGTAAGCTGGAGAGCTAAAACCCACAAATGCTCTGAAGGAGTAACTGCCTTCACATATGACTTTGGTTGAAGCAGTCCCTCCGCTTTGCAGTCCAGTATATTTTAGGGAGGGGAAACTGAGTCTTGAAGCTGTTTGTTGTTGTGTAAAGGGAAATTTGCATTAAGCTCCTTTATTTTCTTGAATATTGAGAGTTCTCCTGTCCATCTCAGAAAGATGTTCAGTTCACCATGCTTGTGAACTCACCAGGTCTGGAGTCCGCTCTGAGTGGGAGCCAAACACTGCCAGTCGAAGGTATTTCTATAGCAATGGCATTTAGCTGGTCTTTCGGTGGATTTGCGAGAGGAGGATGATGATGGGATATAATAGAATGATTCTTTTAGTTCCTTGCCTGTAAAATGAATGGGCATTCATAAGACCTCACATACAAACACAGGCTTTTGTTCTGGTGCTAATAATAAAACAGAGTTCACAGCTCCGAGTAGTCAACACGACATGATGAGAAGTGGGTCAAGACCACTGGTGTGTGTATAACCGCACTCCTGATCTAGGCCAGTGCCTGTGCTAGATGCTTCTGAACAAGCTGAAAAGATTTAACAGGAGCTGGAGTTGACGCTGTGGGATGGGTGAAGTGCACTGCTAACTGAGCAGAGCACTTAAGGATGGGGATCAGAATGGATGGTCTTGAGTAGCTTTGCGTGTTCATATGACGACAGAGGAAAAGCTTTAATGTTTAGCACCTCTGGAGAGCAAGGAGTTTAGTTTGAGCCAAAGGAAATTTTCTTTTTCCTGGCAGGATGAGTTGCTGAGCAGCCCTTCAAATATGCTCACTGCTCTGCTGTTCCAACTGAAATATGTCTCTGCTACCTCCGTTTCCTTTTAAGTGTCATCAGGGAAACAGGTGACTTGCTGAGTATCCCACTGTGTTGCTGCTGCGTCCTTTAGACTTGTTGCAGTAGCTGAGCTCCTTGGTGGCCTTCAAGGAACAGTGGATATCTGGGGTCAGCTGTTGGTAGAGAAAGAAAACCAGTTTTCATCTGAAGCCACTGAGATTTTGGGGGGTTTATTTTTGGAGAGAATAGGGAGAAGTTTGATTGGGTTATGGTAGTCTTGCATTACATTGTGGGTTGTTTTTTTTTTCCCCCCTCACCCTAGAGCTTTTCCAGGTAACTTGACCTTGAAGATAAACTCTGTCATATAATATACTCATGTTTAATTCACATAATACTTGGCACATTACCACTGCCCCCTGAAAACAGTCTGGGAGAAATTTATAGCCAGTTTCGTGTGTCTTAAGAGAACGGAGGAAGGATGGGGAAACAGTCATGTTGGTTTGGGAATTATTTTTTTTTTTTTTATTTTGGTGGGAGGTGTTTTTTTGATATTCCTAAAAGTAAAGCAACTTTTTATTTTTTTCTTCTTTCTCCTGTGCCTTTCGTCACAGTGAGCAGCACAAGGACACGCTCGCTGTGCAGGAATACTCAGGCGTGGGGAGTCTTGTGTATTCTGGAAGGAAGCCCTGGACGTGCTTGGGGTTGTTCTTCTGCATGATATTTGTTACTACAGGTAGTAACTGCGGGGGGCAGGGTGGCTCTCCGAAGACAGTTGGAGCGTGCCCGTTACTCTTCATTTACCCATTCCTTCTTTCAAGTACAAGAAGGCTGAACAAGTCATGAATTTCTTATGCAAAATATGAGCGAACATATTCTTCCTTTTTTTCAGAAAATACCTTAAAAGCCAGCTTTAGAATTCAAGAAATTTAATGTCTCTGAAAAGCAGAAGGTATGTATCTCTTGAGGTGAAGCTGTATCCATTGAAAAGATTTACAAAAATATTTTTCTGAAGTTGCAATAAGTAGAAAGCCAGCCTTGAAGCTTGTTATGAAGACTGTAGTTTGTGAACGTCTGTGCCAGTCCATCTCTGGTGGAGGATTTAGTTTAAAAGGCTGAAGCATGTGTTAACAGATGCCATTGTATCAAAGCACTTTTTTCAGGGAAGCTCAGATCTGAGTTTCTTGAGGCTGTCTCGCTTTTCCTGTAGTTAGTGACTGATGAAACTGAGCAAAAAGAGGGAGAGGTTGGAGGCATCAGCTGGCTGTGTTACATGCTACATCCTTTTTCTAATTGTGCAAAAGTACCGTTCCTTTCAAGTTTCCTCTATAAACTCAATAATTTACTGAACATGCAATGACTTGGAATATTTTTTTTTTTTTTTTCAGTGTAGTATGTAAGCAGAAGAAAATAAATTTCCTTGCTGGAGGATGTGAGGACAAGTTAGCACACCAACTTAGAAAATAAGATTGCCAACTATTGTTTTGTTTCCCAGTAGCCTGAGGGCCCTTCCTGCAAAGCACTGTCCTACAGAGACAGTCTCTGCCCTGAGGCATTTACAGTTTAAATAGGGAAGAGAGAGTGAGTGAATGGACATTAGAGACACAAAAAGATGAAGCATGTTGTTTTATTTTTTTTTTGGTGACACTGGCTCAATGGTTTTGCAAACTTGAAGCAGAAAAATTTTTCTTGCACCAGAGAACAGTTTTGCAGTGAATGCTGCTGCTTTGCTAGAGAGACAGATTTTTACCAAAACTCCCAGTGTAGATGTAGCTTTATGTACCTATATAAAGGTACTTTGTCACTCATGTTCATTGCATTAGAGGAACATATTTAACACTGTAAGCTGCCCCATAGGGATCTATATACTTTGTATTATAGAAGCACTAAAAAGGCACCTCCTCAACCTTGTTACCTGTTTCCAGATATCTAATAGGATTAACAGATCCAAGACAACATGTTCCTTTAGCTAAATGTAATCCATTTGCTAGCTTCAGCCAAAAATTATTGCAGTAAGTAGAAACATAGGTCTGTATAGTAAATCTTAGGTTCAAATAAAACAGGGCTTAAAAGAAGTTAGATCAGTTTTTGCTGGAAAATTTCCCCAACTGATGTCACTTTTTTGTGGAATTTTATAGCAGACAACTCTAAAAATAGGGGCTGGTTTGAGATGCAGAGTCAGAGATCCTGTGATGCTGTAAAGGAACTGAGTGACGAACTTTGGAAGAGGGGAGAGTATTTAAATCCTGGGAAACTTCTTGGATGCTGTAGCAATGTGCCATATGGGTACATAGGTAGCTAATTTTTCTGCTCCAGTTGTAATGCTGGTATCTGTTTGGTCTCTTCTTAATTCACTGCTGTAATTTCCTGTGGCTAAGTAGTTCTTCCATTCTTCTGCTGGCGCAGGATTACTGCAGACAGCATCTACTAGAGATTTCTGTGGTGCTGAGGTTGTCATCGGCTCAGTCTGTGATGTACTTGGCTTTGCACCCAGAAGGATGCCCAGGATTTATACTCTAATTAAGGTCTCGGTGTCTGCCATACAAATTTCTTAATCACTAAAGTTTCCCTATATAATCTTTCAATACAACTGTGTTTTGGAGCCTTTATTATCCTCTCAGGATTGTGCAAGAAAAAAGACGCTCTAGCTACCGAAGCACAATGCTGTCGCTGGTTTTACTTTTCTATGTTTCTCTGCATCGACGGAAGGCTTTGTTTTAATGCTTAATTCTTTCGACTGCCATCGTCTGGTAGCATCCAGGGGGAGGGCTGCACTTGTAATGTCTGTTCTGTGTGCTGAAAGGCAAGAGTTTAGTAATCAACTCTAAGGCAAAGAGCTGCGTGCTTTCAAAGAGCTTATTCCTTCCAACATTCACTTGAATTAATGAAGAGTCCTATCAAATTGGGAACGGCATGCTCTGATAAAATGGTGCTTTGTTAAATTACTGCTCTCAGGGATCATTCCAGACCCTTCCTTCTATTTTGGCATTGGATATTAATCTCTTTATTACAAGTAACATCAGGACTAGTAGAATTAAGTATTAACATTTGAACTAGTGGTAAGTTCATTTACTCCTGTTTTATCTTTAATGATGAAGAACCATCAGCTGATTTCCTATTCAGTTTTGATACTTCACAAGCTTGAGATTAATCTTTATTTTACCTGTAGAATCACACTTTGGTTAAGGGTATTTTGTCTTTCTAATGGCAAGCTTATTAATTGACTGCTAAAACAGCCAAAGATGTAGTTAATTTACATTCTAAGTGCAGCTGTTTGGAGTGCTGTGAAGTCAGGCAAAGATTGGATTTAGAAAGCACCAGATTACAGATACTAGTCAACAAAGCATTGAATATCAAAGATAAATCATTACTGTAAAAACAATGAAATAAGGAGCTCCTGCCATCATTCCTAGTGGGTATTGTCACCCAGGAAGGGGACTGGGAAAAACTCTGTATTCTAAAATGCAGATGTTCAGATTGATTACAAAGAGATTTAATCTTAGCAATGTATTGTTTTTTAAACAAACAAACAAACCAACAACAAAAAAACCCCAACCCTGCCATAGTTAGGATGCCACAAACTCAGATTAGAGTATCATGGTTTGCTAAATGGGAGATTTAGAAGTGTGCTGTAGGAAGTCTTATCCTTTAGAAAGCAGAGAATATGAAAGCTCAACAAGCCATTTACAAAAGTTACAACAATTCCAGTTAATGTGGTTAAAGGAGGTAATTTCTGCTTAGAATTTTATAGAGTCATTGTGTATTTGAAAAGCAAACTGTGTCAGGGTAAACAAATCCTTCCAGTATCTATTTAAAGTAGATAAATATTTATTGTTGTCCTTCTACAGATTGGGAAACAAAGGCTGAATTGACTTGCTTACAGCTATAATTAATTAGTGCAAGCATAAAATTTGAATTTGGGACTTTGAACGAAGAGAAGAGCAAACAGAAACATAATGAAAAGATAATATAAACTTTATATTTCAAGCATAAACTCACCACCCCAATATAAAAATCACCTTCCAATAAAGGCCTTTAGGCAAGCAAGCAGCCTACAAAGCTGCCTCTTGCTGAAAACAGGATCTGGTTAGACTGTGATCATTACCTTATTTGACAGTTTTGTGCCTCTTATGGTGCCCCTGTTAAGCTTGTTGCTTTTGAGAAAATTCCTAAAGACAAATTGGAATTCAAATTACATTTTCAAGTCATTGAAGTTCGGATGAGGCACACCAAGCAAATTACATTTTATCTTTAAAAGCCGCAATAAAATCATGTTAGAGACTTCCTTTACTTGTTTCCCAGATAGATTATTGGTGTGAGTCACCCGAAGCACTTGTACTAAATTTGGACATGTAGCTGACTCAAAGACAAGTGCTTGGCATCGTGTTGTGGGATGTCACTAACTGCGCTTCATTAAATTGCAGTTTTCCCTCTGTCCTGGTCAAATGTTAATTTTCACTACAACTTGGGCTGAGCATAGAATAAACGTTTCTTTTTTGCTTTTGTTAAGTTCTCTGGATCACAAGGGCCATGACTTTTCTTTTAATGCGAAGGACAATGCATCTTAAAGCACAATACTCACTGCTTCTCTAAATTGCGTGCTGGAGGGGTGATAGTGCTCACACGATTACTGCACCACTTAAGTATTTGTGCACTTGGGGAGAACAGTGTGGTCCTGGAACAGGGTTTTGGGTTTCCCGCCTGCCGTCTCAACTTTTCTGTAGGTGCATTTGGAAATAATGTAATGAATTGCAGTAGCCACTGTTTTCAGTCAATGCCTTTGTGTCAGCCATGAAAAACATAGGGAGCTTCTAGTGGTGTTTCTCTATAAGTTTAAGCAATTTCAGACTTTCTAAATGATTTTTTTGTTTGTTTATTTCAAAACATGCTAAGTTAAAAAGCAAAGCAAACTTACCATAGTTTTCTGGACTTCTAGATGTCTATTGTACTGGGTGTTGTTTGAATCGGATTCCTTTGCCTTAACAGACTTGTTTGCTCTGGTGCTTGTAATTCACTTGAATGTGAACTGGCCAGTACTTGACTAATGGAAAACCAAACGTAAATAAGTGATAGTGTATGCTAGACAATCAGAAGCTCCTACAGTGAGCCATGGTGCTCTCTAAAACTATTTTAAAGTCTTTCTGTAAACCAATTGTTGAATGAAGATTGGATGAATGGAAGTTTAAAAGCTTGCATCATTAAAGTCCGGGAGATTTAAAGCCTAGAATAGATACATGTGTTATTGCTTTTAAGTCTTTAATAGAAGGGGAGTAGAAGAGCATTTTTAAAATGGCTTTCTTTATCTTTCCCTCAGGTTTATAATTTAATATAGGGCTTGAAGTTTACAGGGTCAGTTTGGCATGGGAGTGGGAACATTAACGTACTATTCAAATGTAGGGTTGTCAGCTTAAATGATCAGATTTTTCTGTTGTCTTCCTTTCAACTCACTGACCATTTAGTCTCTACTGAGATATTTTTTCCTGTTGCACATATCTTCTACCTTTCTTTTTTTGTGAGTCTTGATTTTACAGTGCAATTCCTCTCCCCTTTGCTGTAGTATTTGTTAAGAATATAAAACTTTTTATCCAGAGCCAGCTGTTTTGAAGCTGAAAACCCAACTTCAGAAGCCAAGGGCCCTTGGCTGAAATCCAGCTGAGGTGCACACGTGTGCAGTCTGTAAAATCAAGCTGCCTTCAGCTGTCACTGGTGGTGGCACCAGCCTTTCTCTGGGCTCCATCTGTTGCTTTTCTTAGGAAGGGTGTAAAGCACAGAGTGAAGCTGTGTGGCTCCATACAAGCCTGTATGTATCTTCCAGCACCAAATTATGATGCCGGGCTGCAACAGACCACTGGGTCTGTCCTTGATTCTGCTCTAAGCATGAACAAAATAAGCAAGAGAAGTAAAGGTGAAGACTTTCACTGACACAACTTGTCCTCAAATCAGTAACTGGCCTGGGATTAAACTGGGTTTGTTCTCATTGCAGCAGGGTTATACTGTGTTGCGTTGTCCTGTATAAGACAATTTACCAAAGGTTAATAATGTGTTTTTTTTTTTTTTTTCCTAAAGTGAAAGATGCATTAGATTATAGGTGTCAATTATGTAATTAGCAAACTACGGGAAATTTGTAAAATGACCAAAAGTGGTTCTTGCAAGAACCTGAAATGTTCATCACAATAATAGTGTATTTTCCCTAACAGAAGAGGTCTTTGTACTTAAAGCTGGAATAGTTTGGGCTTTGGGGCTTTTTTTTTTTTTTAATTACTTCAATGTGCCACAGAAGCCAGAGGAATCCTACAAGACACCTACTTTCAGAAGGAATGCAGGCAGGTAGGTACATTAAAGTTGACCTTTTCATTGTCATTGTGTTTGATAAATTTTAACCTGATCTCTGGATTGGGGAAGAAAATGGGTCAGGCTGCAATACTGGACTGGAAAGAAAATTAAATGTGAGATAACTGGGGAAAAAAAAAAAGTGGTTTGTACCATATGTATTTCTGCCGCAAACTGAAGCTGTAAACTTTCTAGCTGATCTGCACAAGATAAGCTTGCATGAATCTTCGCACCAGCATCACAAGCTTGAGCTTTTATGTGCTGCGTGACTAAATCCCTGTTGTCATCCAGTTCACATGGAGTCAATGTGAGCATCCTCCAGTTTTGCCTTTGATAAACTTTGGTTTTGTTTTCCTGACACTTCATTTCCTATTGATCCAAATTCTTAGAGTTGTTTGTTTGCTTTTTAAGATGCTTCTAAGGCCTGTTGCTTGCAACTGTTATCTGGCAGCACTGGAATGAGCCCTGTCAGAGCCTGGACTTCTGGCTGGAGTCTTTCATTACTCAGCCACCAGTTAACATAAAATTCAGGGCAGCTTTGTATCTTAGAAGCTTCAAACCCTTTAAAAATTTGGCTGAAACACCTGCCAAAACTTACGAGGAGGGTTGTGAATTCACACTTAAATTATCATATAAGAAATCTAAGAAGGTAATTTAACTTAAATACCTGACCTGATCCTGTGTTTGCATCTTAGTTATGCAGCAGTCTCTCTGGGTGTGTGTTTGCAGCTCATCTTTTCACCAGGGGAACTCAGTGCGGTGGCTCCTGTAGCCCAGCTTTCGCAGGCTGGTCCTGCAGAAACCATGCTGATTTATCTAATTTGGGCATCAGAATAGCGTCTTAGATTCTTCCTACTTCTTGTGTAAATGCTTTACAACATGGTTGCTACCTTTTTAGAAAGCCTGTTATGCAAGCAAACCACACCAATTTCCTTTGGCTCTGTTTAACTGTCATTTGGTGGGTAGTTGAGATGGGGAGTAGTAAATGCGCTTTCATTCTTGCTAAATTTCTGACCAATGAACCACATGAAAATTTGTAAAGCTGAAGACGGGGGAAAAACCCCTGTGTATTTCAGTCCCCTCGTTTGGTTACTGCTCTTAAAGCCTAACGTTCCTTTATCACTTCCTTCTAGAAGGGTTTGTAACTGAATGAGCTATTCCCATAAACTCAACTACAAGTGCATCACAAAGTCTTGAAAATTAGAACAGATAGAAACTTGTTATTTCACATTATGTATTTGTAAACTGGCTTCAGGCCTTTGAGTTAAAAGACCAACTGTTGAATTCAACGTACTGCTGGATTGTATCAAGGAAAGATAAAAGTTGTTTTTACATGAAATGGAAACTTACAGACACGGTAGTATGAAACTCAGTAAGCCCACAGTGAATATACATTGGCTGGTTTTGTTTGTTTGTTTTACAGTCAAGAATTATATTATAAAGCAATTTCTTTGTATCAGTGGCGTGTCACATCATGTAGGATCAACCTTTGTTTAGACAGGAAATATTTAAGGAATATACTTATTAAGGAAAGCTGCTGCAGACCTGAGCTTGCGCTCTGGCTGTATTATCTCTGCTGGCCAATAACCACATGTTTTATCTGGTATTCTTCCCAGTGCATGAACATGCCTAGTGACTAACACACAAGACAAATAAATATAACAAGGGTTGGTACATTTGGCCAACTCGCAGAGTATAAGGATCTCATTATTTTTCCTACTTTGCTTTTTTTTTTTTTATTCCAAACTTACCTTTTTAATACAGCATTTCACCTTCACAGCCTCGGCAAGGTTCTTTCCCATTTCATCTGTGTGTTAGTATTTTTATGGGGATGGCTGTGTAGAATGATGAATTTGGTTTTTATTTTATTGATTTGTTTTAGCAGTAGCTTTTTATTTGGATCTTGCAGGAAGTTCCATGGTTATTTTGTTGTTGTACATAAAAGGAGGGCTAAGGACCACATTCTACTGGGAAAAAGGAGAAAAGAAAGAAGGATGTCAGAAATATACCACTTCTACTATCAATAAAACTTTAATTAACTAAATGCTCTGTCTGGCCTCTTGCCCATGTAATAAATAAAAATCAGAGAGGCTCTCCTAAGTCATTATTACCTGTTACCAAAAATACGCTTCCATTTACATTTCCATCCTGCAGTGAAGCTGAAGAAAAATTGGCTAGCAAGTCTCTATATGCACAGAAATCTTGGTTATTCGGCTCGTGCTGTTCCCTGCATTTGTGTGTTTGTGCTGGTGTCCTACAGAGTCACTTATAGGGTCCATAGTTAAAATCACCTTTGTAAACACGAAGTATGGAACTTTGACTTTGCTCATGAGGTCTGCCCAGGGTTGTCTCGCTTTACCACAATGCGTGTGATGCCCCTTGCAGAATTCCTTGGAGAGGAGAAGTCCCGTTCAGGAAAGCCTGTGCTGTGGCTGCTTCTGCACCGTTAACGTGGTTCCTGTTGATGCGAGGTCTTTCTGCAACCTCTGCCCAACATACTAAGTCAGGATTTAAACCGTCTGAGTGGGTGTTGGGCTGCTGGGCTGCCAACGCAGATGGTGTCTTGTCTCGCCTCCCCCGGCAGGAATGAACCTCCCTGCACCAAACCTGTGCGAGGTTTTTGGTAGTTCTCAACTTCAGCTGGAGGCTGCTACCAGCCTGCCCAGTTTTGCAGAGAGAATGAACCAGTGTCAGTGCTCCCTGCAAGTGTTTTTCCTTCGGGTACAGTTACAGTGATGAGTCATGAGAAGGGAAACAATAATTCTGACTGCCTTGCTTTACTTTTTGTTCCCAAATCTCCTGTTTTTTTTATCTCTAATCTTCAGGGTCAGCCAGTGAGGTTTAACCACAGATCCTAATGCTGAGCTGATTACACACAGATCTGCAGGTGCAATGTTAAGTTGTCAGAAGGGAGACTTGCCATGCTGGTTGAGGTGAAGTGGTGTCTTGTTAGGTACCCATCAGGCAGATGGAGTGTTACGATTTCCTTCCAGGGTTCTGCTGTCTGAGCTGGAGCTGTGGGAGTCCCCAGGTGCCATCCCATACAGCATGAGGGGACAGCATCTGCACTGGCAAAGCCCTGACACAGAGTGTGAGCCGAGACTCCTGTTGGCTGCAGGTTTGGTGTGACTCCCCAGGTGATCCTCCTGTGGGCCAGTGCTGGGGGACTCTGGGACCCCCTCTCCAAAGCGTCACCCACGTCACTTGCCGCAGGAACCTCTGGGACTATGCTCATGTTGCCCTTGCATGATGTGGGTTTTGGCAGCCAGGGATGAGCTCCAGGCAGCATCACCCACCGCTGAGCCCGGCCTGAGCTTGCTTCTTGCTTGGCCATTTCCCATATATTGCAGATGCTGTCAGAGAGTCTCCTGGATTAGCTTTTCATTGGCACTGTTTTTTGCAAAACTGCACTTTTAGTAGCTGCTTTTCACTACCCAAAAAATTGTTTTGCTGTGAATCAGAACTGACTTATAATAAGTGCAGGTGGAATGTGACTCCCTAAGCCAGGGTGTCTCTGCCAGACCCGGAAAGCAGTTGAAGCTTATTGCACATAGGCTGTCCTGAGGTGCCTTACAGCTTCTCCTTGTCCCGTCCCTACGGATGGAGAGCTCTGGTGACCATGAGCTGGGATTCTCTGTTGACAGCCAGGATTTCCCAGCGCTGCTCCTTGGGGCACAGGAAAATCCATCATTTTCTTCCAGCCCATTTTTTTGATTTCCTGGTTCACCACTCCAGTTAAATTTCCTTTTAAGTGCTGTTTACATTTGCAGCTTTAAATATGTGGGGAAGGCTCTCTCGTGGCAGGCTGTAATGTAGTGCCAGTAATTATTTCAGAGATGGCCTCTGCATTGCCTCTTGCCCTCTCATCTGTCATCAGCTCCCCCCTGTGTTTTGTGAAGCTTTTGCTTCACTGCTGACTGTGGCACAGCAAAGTGAGCTCATAAGGAGCTCAAATTACTGTTGAACCACTTCGGATCTGTTTAATGGAAACCTTCCTTCTCCAAACCCCTTTGCACTCATTTTACTTAAATCATAAAACTTCTTCTGTTTGAAGTTTATGAAAACAAACCAAAACCTTCTTCTGCATTAGTTACAAAACACTTTGCTTCCTTTCCCTGTTTTTGTTTCATATTATTTACTTAACTGCTGCTGGAGTAGTGTATTGGGGTAAAATACACTCCTCCTTAGCCAAACAGTTTAAATTTTTCATAAAGGGAGATGTATAACCAAACTCATTGTGAAATGAGTTAAACATCCATTCCAGCTCAAGCTTTAAAGAGGAAGCATGGATCATTTAAAAAGCCAGGAAAATTTGGATATGGTAGAGTATGGATGTGATAATACTTTTCAGCAGCTGTGGAAATAAAATGTCTGACTGGTTCTGGCATAAATTTATCACTTAGGGTGTATGTGTATGATCTCATGAGACAGTGAACTTGTGCAGCCGCATGTAACGCTGAGCGATATGTGAGCATGGACACATATTTACGAAGTCCTGTGGTGTCTTCTCAATTTTTTATTTTATTTTATTTTTTTTTTTCCTGGGGCAAAGATATGTTGGGATCTATTGTAGACATTGTTAAGTAAATTCTACATCTCCTTTTGTATTCTTGTTTGCTTTTTGGCTTGGTGTGCTACTGCCTAATCTGTTGGTGATGCTTAAGTTTAAAGGGACCTCAGTTGCACAGTCATTTCATATGGGAAGATAAAAAGGTAAAAATGTGTGTAGTTTTGAGTTTTTCTCTGAACTCCTTATGCTTCCTCTGTTTTTTTGAGATGCTGTGATATCATCAAAGTTATTTTGGGACATTGTAAAAAGCCTTTTTAAAATGGTCAGCCATGCATTTAAGCAGGAAAAGCTTTGTTATCTGCCTTCAGAATTTCAGCGAAACCATGATCACCATGGAGTCACTTGGGTATGGTTTTTCTCCAGCTGCTGTGTTTGACTTTTACAAGGAACTGTACTTCTTTTTTTAGAAAAAAACAAACTAATAAGAAATAATAACATATTTTAGCCCTGCAGACTTAGTTCTCTGTACACATTCAGTAAACGTTATTGAGATCAATGGCTTCCTGTGTTTTATTAGCATGCCAGTTTCAGCTGGTCCTCTAATCTCACATTTCTTTTTATAAGTATTTTATAAGGAGAAGGGCCCAACTAAACCAGTTCAGGTTTCTCTGTTACAGGGCTGTTTTCCCCGCTGTCATCACGACCCGCCTGTCTCGCTGCCCGTCTGCTGCTTCACAAGGCTCTGGCACTTCTGCCTTTGCTCCTAGACTCGTTATCTTTGTGACCATCTCTGCCTCCTGCTATTTTGAAGTGTACACAAAAGTGCGCAGTCCCATGTTTGCTTTTGTATTTTTTTTTAGCCAACACAGGCTGAGATTACAAGGTAGTTCCACCTCCCTGTGCACGACTGCTCTAGACACTGAAACCTCCCAGTCTGGAGCTGTGTGTCCCTTGTGTCCCCTCCACAGTTACTGATTCGTTTGCCAGCCCCCCAGAGCAGGGCTGGTGCAGGGGGGTGGGAAAGGAGTGGGGAAAGCTGATGGCAGCTGCTGCAGGGTGACCAGGACAGCTTCTGCTATCTGATCCTGCAGCCAGGTGTTTTCTGTTGTTGCCAGTAAAGGTGAGGATGCAAGTTAAAAGGGGCCATCCTGCACCTACAGCAGCCATCACTGACTGCAGGTAGCTGGGCTGTAGCAGGAAGAAAGACTTTAGCTCTTTCAGCAGTGTGCCTCTTGAAGGATCATTTTCTGCTTCTCCAGAGAAGAATAATGCAGGTCAGCAGAGCCTGAAGACTTTCTGCTGGGCTTAAGTCTGACTTCAATCTGGTCCTGCTCTGGGTGCCTGGTATGTGGTGAAGCAGCGCTGCTGAGGTCCTTACTGCTCTGCTGTTTCACTGGGAGCTCAACGAGGTATGGAAGCATCCACCACGTTTGTGCTTTTTTCTTATTGTACAAGTATCCTGCAAGTTTTGTGACACAGGAGTGAGTCTTGGTCAAGGTAAGGTCAGAGGAGTGTACTTTAGATCCTCTATTGGGGATGCAAGACTTTGACTGTCAATTCAAGATGGGCAAAGACCTGTTCCAGGATGGAATGCCCTATGTTTTGAATTTGTCCAGTTTGAATCTTCTTTAAGTATTTTCTTGAATAGATATATATGGGGATAAATCTTTAGGATTGTGTATATGGAAACAGTAGTTTAAACTGGATTAGAAATACAAAAAAAAATGGGGAAAAATCCTTTTTATAAATAAGTTTAAAATAAATGTGTAGTTTAGCCTTAATGAAATATTCAGTCTAACTTAATCTCCCCTGCTCTCCTGATCTATGCACCTTAAGGCTTCCCTCCCTGCCCTGAACATTTGTGACCTGTTGAAATTTACTGGTGAGGGGGTTGGAACCAGGTTTTTTTTGAGAAACAAGCAAAATTTTACAGTAGTTTTTCTGTTGAATTCAGAGATATTTGCTTGATATTTATTTTTATTTTTATTCAATGAATTTAGTAACTAGTTATTTCAATTCACTAAGTAGTTATTCCAAAGCTGAAAATAGAGTCAAGAATATGACTGAGAAACTAGTTTTAAAATCTGGAATCTGGACCAAAAATAATGAAATTGCTAACTTTAGATAATAATTCATTTTATAAATTTGATCTGCAAACAAAATGTTCCACTTTGTGCACAGCTTGCTTCAGGTCATTGTATCCTAGTAAATAAAATCAGTTTTGCTCTGGTTTATCTTACTCTGCGTTTGCTTATGTCTCTTAACGCAGCCTTGATAGGAATTACAGCTGAAAATGTGTTCACTTAGAGCATTAGAAGTGAGTCATTTTCCATGTGTAATAAGGAATTTGAGTAAGTTTCTGTTATATGCGACCAATTAGTGGTGTAATTTATCTGCCTCTTCAGCAAACAAAAGGCTCATGTTACAGCAGCCCTTCTGCAGAGAATAACTGAAAGGTAGAAAATGCTACAAATATTTAACAAACAAAATTTATGCTTAAATAATTTTCACGCTTGGTATCTGTACATTTCTAGAATACAAATCAACACCAGTGTTTTCTCCTCTAATGTGTCTTGTTCAGGCCTTTTTAGCCGAAGTGAAAAATGGAGGTGTGGGATGATTTTGAGCCTGTGTGTCCTTCGCACTTGATGTCAAACATTGAAAACCACAGACTGCAAGCTTTGAATATGCAGAAGTTGCCCCTGGCTGTGCAACAACCTATTTAGATGTGCGGACCACAAAGAATCTTTTTGGTCTTTCCAAGATGAGCTACCTTGGTTAAAAACAAGTTTAAAAGTTGAAGCTTGCTACGATTTCTTTCTCAAATCTAACAGATGCCAGGATAAAGGGAATTAGTCATAAGGAAGTCTTAAAAGTGGTTTTTAATTAGTTTGCAAAGGTGAGGGTTATGTTGATCGTTTAAAACTTTGGATTTCTCACCACCACTGGAGTAAATGCAATCTAGCATGAGGTCTGGCAAGATACATTCTGGTCTGTAAAAGGCCTTGTGCAAGTCAAACCAGATGTGCTTTGGGATTGTATTTAGCATCTGTGGCTGGTGATGGAGCAGTTGATGAGAGGAGATGACTTGTTCTCACCAGCACGGGATGGTTGTAGGTTCAGCTGATATGGACTCATTATTTATGCATGTTTTGGCGAGTCTGTCAACGCTGACTTGGAGAATGTAGGTCAGCTGCGCCAGTGAGGCTCTGGTTTCGGAAAGAAGATTGCCAATCCTATCCCAGCACCTCTTTCCAGTGCCCATTGAGCTTTTGGTGTGCCTGGTGTGCTTCATTAGCAGTCTGCTTCCTGGCTGCCTTTGACATCAGTCATCTGATAGTCATTTGCCAAAGGGCATCTCTGAGGGAAGCATTTTTCTTGGGTCTGTTCTTGCTGGTGTCAACTCTGATGGGCAAGAAAGGGATGAACTTCTGCACAGTCTCTGGTTGCAGTCCCTGTGACCCTCTCACCTGACTTTTTGGGTTGCTGGAGGAAAACACATGCTGCTTGGCGTGTTTGCTTCGTATGTGCCAACTGCTCAAAGGAGGTGATTGTCCCGCTCTGCTCTGCTCTGTGCTGGTATGGCCTCACCTGAAGCACTGTGTGCAGTTGTGGGTGCCACAGGATAAAAAAAAAAGATAGAAAGCTGCTAGAGAGTGTCCAGAAGAGGACTGCGAATTTGGTGAAGAGTTTAGAGGGGAAGCCGTATGAGGAGCAGCTGAAGTCACTTGGTTTGTTCAGCCTGGAGAAGAGAAGACTGAGGAGAGACCTCATGGTGGCTCCAGTTTCATCACAAGGGAGGAGGAGGGGCAGCTGCTGAGCTCTTCTCTTTAGTGACCAACGACAGAACCCGAGGGAATGGCAGGAAGATGTGCCGGGGAGGTTCAGGTTGGACATGAGGAAAAGGTTCTTCACCCAGAGGGTGCTGGACACTGGAACAGGCTCCCCAGGGAGGTGTCACAGCCTCAGGCCTGACAGTGTTCATGAACAGACTGGACAACACCCGCAGACACGTGGTGTGAACTGTGGGGTTGTCCTGTGCAGGGACAGGAGTTGGACTTGATGATCCTTGTGGGTCCCTTCCAACTCAGGACATTCTATGATATAAAGGAAGTAGATATCAAGTACGTTACATCCTTCCAAAGCTGTGACAATTTCCCTACCACCTTTACTATTACTCTGAATATTTGATATCAACAAAATTACAGTAGATTAAACAACATTTTCAATTCAAACCAGATGTGATAGCTGTAATTGTTGCCAGGCAGTATCTGAATATATTTCTATCTAAACACGAAACCTAACCCATGAGAGAGGGAATAAGTGACTGCTGATGAGATTACAAAGCAAATTATTGACAAACAACATTTTCTATCATGGAGACTGGGGAAGGAGGAAAGCAATTTATGCAAAAGGCATCAAAAGCAGCTTTTGTGTACATATTAATTATGGATGAAAATTTTTAGTTTAAATAATGGGATTTATTATCTGAATTAGGCTTTTATAGTTAAGGTATGTGGAATAGACTGAATTTGGGATAAATATTCCAGACGTAAGTGTTGGAAGCATTTAAATCAGCAGAAGGAAGAGGAAGGGAGAGAAGTAGGAACGAATTGACCTCTTTTTGTCTGTAAGGCCCTGAGACTGGGATTTGTGTATCCAACTGAGGTTTTTCCTTTGAAGTGTTTTGAAGAGTAGTTAATAATACACGTGCCTTCTTCTCTGAGAAGTCAGGTATCACTGACTAATTAACCAGGGTTATAAAATGAAAACACGATTTAACTTGCTTTGCAAATTAAAACAATGAAATATTTCAGCACCTGTAGCACCAGTTTTCTGTTACATTGTTTCAAAATCAATGGGCTTTCACTGAAGATAAATGTTCTTCTGGTTTTACATGGTCCATACTTTATCTTTGTCCTTGAATTCTGTATATGGCTGTTTCCTATGATGACATTTTTATGAAGGACTTGTGCATATATGAAGCCACTTAATGTCTTGGTAAAGGGTTTTTTTCTGTCCTTAGGAATAAATCAGTCTTTATTTTAGAAAACGTTTGCACAGTGATGGCACCTATTAAACATAAAATGCCTCTATGATATCCATTGAAAAGTATATCCATGAATAAAGAATGAGCCTTGTGAATCAATACTATTACTTTTCATTCTCTGCTTTCTTAGGTTTGCCTGTTGCTGCTATTCTCTTTACTAGCTTTCCATGGTGGTGGTGTTTTCTTTTCAAAAGAGGCAACAAAGCCCCCTTATTCCCCATTGCTTTGTTTTTATCTGTAGCACACACTGTAATACGAGAGGGAAGCTGGGACATGCAGGTAGTTTGTCTTTAAAATAGTCTTTTTATTTTAATGTTTTTTTACCCCTCCTTGCTACTGCTTGGGTCTTTTGCCATATCAGCTCTGCCCTTTTATCTCTTGTTTCATTTTATGGTATGTTGTGCATAGTCTGTGAACACAAATTGATGGCCTCTGAATCGGAGGCTAATACAGCGTATTCCTGATTAGATGAGGTCTCTTGTCTCTCACATAGATTTTAAATCATCCAGGGCACTTTAAGTATAGTTTGAACAGTAAAACTTGTTCTGTGTTAAATTTCGGGAGATTTTCGTAACAGCAGTTTTCATCAGGGTTATTAATTCAGGGTTGTTAACTTTCAGATGTTCACTAAGGCCACATCTTCTTCACTTCTCATCAGTGTTCTTTTACTGGTTTAATAAACCAGCATCATTACATCTTTGTCATGTCTGGACTTGTCTTTTCTGTGCAGAGGGTAGTTGCAATTTACTGTCTTAATTTCAGAATTTCCAAATGTTAAGTACAGTGGCTGGTGTTCATAGCAGCTGATAAACCTTCCCCAGAGGAAGGCCGGTTTGGTAACAGCGAAGGAACAAGGATAATAACGAGGGTCATGGTTTGGAGAAATGGAGGGGTGTTAATGCAAAGCAAAGACTAACTGAGTGTATAATGGGCAGGTAGTGAGGGTAACCCTCCAGCTCTGACTTCTGTTCACACCAATATTGTTCCCTTATTCTTTTTGTTATCACACAACTAGATTCTAATGTGATGCAGGTTTTTATCTTCCTTGTTAGCGTGGAGATGGTCCAAGCTCCTGGTAGTAATGGTAGCCTGTGGACTGTACAAAGTGGGGGAGGCTGCAATTCATTGCTGTGTTCAGCCCCATTTAGCGAAGCTTTTTGGGAGTGTGCAGCACTAGTGTGCGTTTTATGATGACAGAGCCTGTTAGGTTTTAAATGTGTTTTCTTTCCAGAAGCATGACAGGGTTTTCATGCAGCTCGCTGCTGTGTTTAAGGTTCCATCACCATTTCCATTATAAAATCCTGGTTTCCAGTCATGGTGCTGTGCAGCAGCCCTGTGACAAAGTACTTAGCAGAAAAAGGTTTTGTGGGAATTATGAAATGAAAAAAATAAATCAGCTTCTTTTATGTTCAGTAAAAATATTGGAAGGGAAAAAAGCCCACGTGTGCGTGATTAAAATGAACTTATATGGAGTTTAAGAAGCCTGTCCCTTCTCACTGTGGGAATGCGGAGAAGCTTAAAGGTGGAGCGGGAGAGCACTTTTCAGTAGGTGAGGACTGTGAAGTTCTTGGCATTGACCCAGAGGAGTAAACACGGATGTTATCACTGCCCCTGCAGCGAGCAGGGGTATGAACGACCGTAATGTCATCCTGCTAGAATTAATTGTTCCAATTGCCCAGGTGCTGTGCCAGCCGCAGGCTGCGGAACTGCTTCCCTATATCGTCGTTTCTATTAAATGTGTTGGCTGATAAACAACTCAGGCTCCCTTCATTAGTCTTGGAGAGGTGTGTTCTGGTTGGTAATTGTCTCTAGCTTGGAAGGGAAACTCTTGGGTCTCTGCTGGTGGCATATTTGTGACTTGTAATAGACTCTTTTCTGACCTTTGACCATGTGCTTCGCAAAAATAGAAAAGGAAATTACTGGAACATCTGACCTTTTTAGGGGTCAGACTTTCATTTTTACTTTCTTGACTAAAGTTTCATTAATTCTAAGTTAATCTGAGTTGCAGTGAGATTTTGACCAGGGTGAAGCACTGTCTTGCCTTTCTTTTTCTTTTCCCAGTTTTTAAAAGTTTCATTTCCTCGATCTGTGAAGTTGTAATTCTAGATGGTGCATAAGGTTCCTTGCTCATACACACAGATCTAAACTCGTAACAACTGGAGGCAGTTTATGGTGTTCTATCAGCGGAAAAGGAAGCCTTGAGTTAATCAACTCATAGTAAATGAAATCTTAATGGTTGTATTGACAGACTTCTAGTACTGGCCTTGCGGACTGTCATAGCAATTCAGCAGCATGCAGTAATATTCACTTCCAAACTGAAAGTCCATTAAAAAAGCAGTGCTGTCTTTGCATGACTTCAGTTTTTAAATCATCTGTATTAATTTCTACTTTTCTATTTTTAATGTAAATTAAATGAACGGTAGATTCAGAGCTAATAAAGCAAATTGCATGTCAGATTTTTAGAGTGAGAGGGGATCTTCTGGCATTAATGGTGAACAGGCTTATGTTTTCTTCAGCTTACAGCTTTAGTCTGCCAATCAGACTTTGATTTTTCACATATTTTCTTAATAGTTTGTACATTTGGTGATTGCTTTTTGCAAGAATCACTGTAAAAAAGCAATCAAATAGAGGTGATTCACCAAGATCTGTTCTGATTATTAAGAAAGGCTGTATCTATGTGTGATTATATGCATATGTACATATTTATCTGTATGTTTCTGTGTTTGCTTTAAAACAGCAGGCTTCAGGCTTTAACCACATGCAGAATGTAATCACATTGTTTTTTCTTGGCCACGTTTATGAACTATTTATGATCCTTTTAAGTCCACATGTGGATTTAAAAGGCAAATTAATAGAAGCAAGCAAGAGACACTTGGGATTATAAGGAAGTTCCATATTCTTTGCCAGAGTTAGGGGTTGTCTTTTACCAGTGATGGAAAGTTCAAGAGTCCTCTGTTAGAGTTTAAATAGACAGGACTTGAAATTACTGAGCATCTAGAAATGTAGTAGATGGTGAAATGCAGAAGGGCTCAACTGGGACTTGCATGATCCCCCTTGAGTTTCCAGTTCTCTCTAATTTCTCATATCACTTTGGGCAAGCACCTTGATTTGTGTGTTATGGGGTGATTTCGTTTTCTTTCTCCCAACCTTATGCAATAAGGAGGTTTGATCTCAGCTCTGCAGAGTGCTATGAAGGTAGATTGCACAGTGTTCAGACCAATGCAGGCTTCCACTCCTAACTTTAGCCCTGGACCACTGTGTTAACCAGTCAGGTGGGGAGAAATGTCTCCAGAAGGTGACAAGATTTGTGCACTTAAGAGCATATATGAGGAGGTGACTAAGTTCAGGGAAGCTGTGGTGTTTTCTCTCTTTCTTTCCTACTGTTAAGGACTTTCTGTGTTCTGGGTGTTTCTTTCCCAGCAGTCAGGGAGTTGCTGCTCTTTCTGCAGTTTGTTCCTGCAAGTCGCTTGAAAGACTGTTCTAAAAACAAAGCACATCTTCTGTATATATATTTCCATAGTGCTACCAACTATAATGACAAGTATTACAAGTTCCACTTTTGAGCCTGTGTTGTACGTGTGTCAAGGGGAACCATCCTGCAAGTGGACTACCTGTGGAGTGATGCTCCTCAGTGTGCAGCGCAAAGACATTCAAAAAAGCTCTTAAAACTGGAAAAAACACCAGTGCCTAATGAGAAGTCTTGTGCTGATTGAAGCGTATATTTGGTCTGAATTTATTTAAATAACTGTGAGAACATGTGCTGCCAAAGCCACTTTTTTCAAGACCTAATTGCTTTTAAGTCTTGGAAAAAAAAATCATCTTGTGCATGCATGTCTACAGTTGTAAACATCTTTAAGACAAATGTAGATTAATGAAGTGTCTTGAGAGTGCTTGCCTATACATGCACTTAACCTAAATGGATGATGAACTGAATATATGAATGCTTCATTACAGAGAGACAGAGGCAAGTCTAAAGTTTTTAATTTGGATTAAGAAAGCTGGGACTGACTTTCATATGTGTCCAAATGGTGCTCGTGTGCCTCCTTGCTAGGAGTCTGCCGTGCATTTGCAGTCTGAGCTCTTTCCTCTCCAACGGGAGCAGATGGGGATTCTTGAACTTGGCCCAAATTCCTAGAAAGTCACTGCGCTGACGTTTTGTAAAGGTGTGAGAGCGGGTGGGAATTTGGATGGCAGAGGGTGTTGTGGCAGAGAACGCGACGAGGAACAAGCAGCAACACTTTGGTCAATGCTGCCACGATGACTGTGAATATAAAATGTTTCACTGTGGTGGAATAAATCCTCCTCTCCCTTGCCATCTAGGTGCCATATCAAATGGATCTTCTTTGCTTGTTTTTTTTTTTTTTATTTTTTAAACACACTCCCCCCAATATAATTAGGTCATAATTACAATTCTTAATGGCACTTTAAAATTGCAACATCCCAATACTTGAGTCTTTCCCTCCTCCCTCCCCAGTTTGGATTTGTATAGGACTTTTGGCTGCCTTGCAGATACATTGACAAGGGTTATGAAGATGGCTGAGGGCCACATGTGAGTATTATTAATATTTCCTATTCCTCTCCCCCTGCACGTTCCTGCCTGTTTCCCTGTCATCTCAGCATTGCTGCTCCGCTCTGGGGAAATCTGGAGGGAGCTCTCAAATCCCAAGTGATTTTTAAGAAGAAAGTGACTTTGGCTCTCCTACCTCTTCTTATTTAATGGAATGAGCAGAGATGAGTGTATGTGTGTTATGGTAAATGAAATAGGGGGGGAAAAAATCGGAGATGTTATATTTAGTAATAGTAATTTTAAAATTTCCCACATGGAAATGTGATTCTGCCCTTTTTAACAGGCTATTCTCACTTGCATGACAGACTGGTAATCCTGTTTATCCATGGATTTACTGATTGAGTTCTTTTTGCTTTAGGGGTTGGAGATTTTGTGAGCAATCTTACAAGCTGGTTAACTCTAATTTAAAACAAAGTGTTTAAGAGAACAGCGTGTGCTTCTGATGGAGTAACTTCTAAACACAAAATTCTCTCACTTCTTTCAAAACAATAAATATTCATACCAGGAAAGGTCTGGTAGCTTTCCTTTAAAATGTGTGGCTCCTGCTTCAGTGCCAGCAAGATTTTGTGTTAGATTGAAATCGCCATATTGTATCAGACTACAGTTGTCTGTTTATTAGATACCTACTTACGTGATAAGCTTTACAAAGGAAAGCTGAGCACATCTTTTGTTCTAGGTAGCATTAGTTTAATATGTGGAAAACCCATTGTGTGTGTAAAATCATACACCAGTCTGAACCACTGCTTTGGAAATTATTTTTGGTTGGTTAACTTCAATTTTTTACCTTTTTTTTTTTTTTTAATTAAGTTTCAATTTATCATTTGAATATTCCAGCAAAAAATCAAATGTTAATTTATATATTTTAAGTCTCTTGGACCAGATGAAGCTGTGTAACAGAAAACCGAAGCAGGAAAGGCAGTTATTGCTGGCAAGTGATTGGATGTGTGCTGTTTTTCAGTATCTAGAATAGTAAGAAAACTGGCAGATGTGTAGGCTGCAAACCTGGTATCTGTATAATGCAGGCTGTTGGAGTTATTATCTGTAATACCATCTCTGATTAGCATGGACTAGTCTTGTGTGCACCTCTACAGTATATGAGTCATTTGCTGCTCTCCTGAATGCGCAGGTTTGTGTCAGCTTTTACTGAGACTCCTTCACTCTTTGTCTTCCTTTACGACAAAATAGACACCACCGAAAATGGCTCATGTACAACCACCCTGCACACACTGAGCCGTGTCCTCAAAAAATTGTGTGACAGCTTCCAGGCTTCTCTGGCATTGGTGCAGCGCTGTGGTCCCCGCTTCTGCATGCCATATAAACCGTATAAACCACGTGCAGCTTTTACCAGGCACCCGTTCAGCCCAAAGGCACTTCGGTCCCCTACAGAACGTGTTGCTGTTTGGTGCTGCTGTGTCAGCGGAGCGGTTTAGCCATACGAGTGAAAGACACGCAAAGAAAAAGTGAAGGAATAAGTTCTCCTTTCAAGCTAAATGCTCAAGCAGCTACTTTGGAGCAGCACGCCTGCCAGTTCCTATAAAACTAGTTCTCTGGATGTAATGGATAATCATATCCCTTGCTCTGGAATCTCCGTTCTTGTAAAGAGCAGACCTCAGCAGACATTTCTCATGCCTTTTACACCAGTTTTCAGTCCTGCCACATGTGTTTGTAGTGTGGTTTTCTTTTAAACCGTATGATACAGTTCCTATAGTGAGCCTTAATTTAATTCTTGTCTGACAAAGATCCTCTTGTCTGTTTTACAAAAGCATGTGCTGACATCCACTCAGTTCTTCTCATCAAGTATTTGGCAGCGTAATTATGTATGAAGAGTCATTCAGACCATGCTGACTTAGACCTACTGAAAGATCTGGCCCAGGGTCTGTATTTCTGTCTGGGTTTTGATTTACTCAGTATTTGGAAGATACACACAAATGTTGGGGAGGGGAGAGGGAATAACCATCAGGATTCAAAATTTGCACTTGTTTCTTTATTTCACTCTTTACTGTCAGGGTTTTATTTAGCTTGCTGTATGAAAATATAAATGGTAATCCGCACTTGCTGATATGCAGATTGTACAAAGGATTTAGAAGGGTGTGAAAACATTTCATTTGCTCAATGAATCTTCAGGTTTTTGGAAACTGCAAGGTTAATGGTTCGCTACTGAAAGCTTTATAATTGCTGTCCCTCTTGGACAGGCTCTGCCTCAAGGGATCGCTCAAATAAAGGAGCCCCTTGGATCCTGCCCATCTTGCTACTTCAACAACAAGTCAGGACCTAATAAGAGATCGCCTGGTATTTTTTTAGCCTCTTGTTGAACACAGGTTTCAGTAGCAGCTGGTGAGCTGTTCGACTTCCCTAAGTGTGTCCTGGCAGTCCCCAGGACAGCTGGCCACGGGTGTTTTGTCCAGGGTTCAGGTATTGTGTGAGGAATTCCTGCACCCCTGCTCCTGCATACACTGTATGGGATTCAGCTTATACAGGTTTCTATACAAATGTCATGGATACCTCATTGTGTTTCTCCCTTTTCTTGAGATAATTTTGCAGTAGGTGTTATTGTCCATCTGTCTTGTTACCTTGTGAGCTGTCTTTGGCACAGAAAAACCCTGAGAGTTTAGCTGATCAGTGACCTGTTTTATTGTTGTCTGAGCTTTGCACATCTGCTACACGAGTCTTTTTTTCTCTCCATTGACACATAAACAGAACCAAGTGGATGTATTTGCGAAGTGGATGTAACATCTGAGTAGCTGGTTGAGAGCTGAGCCTGAATCACTGAATTTTTGGTGCTCCCTGTCCAGCTTTGCTCTGGTCACAGTTTGTATTTCACAGCAGCGCTGGGAATTGAAACTGGGGCTGCCCTCTGACTTCTGAGCTGGTAAGCACACTCTGCATGGCATACAGCCACCTCTAGAGACACAGATACAGAAGCTGTAGGTACAGAAGAGCTCAGCATTATCCCAGCTTCTATATCCTTTTTTTCCTCCCTGCCTGGACTTTTCAAGGGACAAGTGACTGATGCACCAACGGAACAAACCTGAGGGACAGGGGTGTGAAATTAAAGGCAAGGCTTCTGCAACCAAAATGAAGAAACGTCGCCATTTCCCACTTCCATCAGCTGGGGCAGAGCTGGCTCTTGCAGCAACTGGTTGCTCCTTGTCGATGTGGAGCAGTTGTTTTTATTGCAGCTGCCAACTTGAGACCGGTTGGGTCTTTGGGAGGGTGTGAGGGTGCAGGACACCTCCTGCTTCACTGGGACAACTGTGCCTGTTGCCTCTCAGAAAATAAGGGCAAGTGTGTTGGAGAAGAGCAGGAGAAGCCCTGTGAGCAGGCAGCTGTGAGAATTCGAGCCCTGGAATGGAAAGCTGCCAGCACGGCTCCTGGACCACAATGGGTACGACAGCTCTAATCCAGGTCACGGGGAGACTCACGCGTTTGTCACTGAAGAGGAACCCTGCCTGTCACTTGTACAGAAAAGAACAGCCACCACAGACTCTCCTTGTTCAGCACTTTAGCCTTTTCTTAGTGATTATGTGATTTGCTGAGGACTTCTAATCCCGAGGACCAGATCGTTCAGTTTTAATGTCACGTTTTATGGTTTTGAAGACGATGCTTTGCAGGTCTCCATCTCATTAATGCCCTTATTCAGAGTGATGATCTAAGCAAAAGGATTAATAATAGAATTTAACATTGCTGCTTTTGATTTGAGAATTTCATGAAGACTGGTGTCAAATTAAAATACTTAGTGTTTTGTGTGTCGCTCTTTGTAGTCTCAACTCTTTTTGTGACAAGTGACATTAATTTTCGTACCATTCTGGAAGAAAGAAATCTATTCTCTATTTCTAATTGCTGCTGGTTAGGAATGTGATATGTGTGTAATGCAGGATAGATTGATTAGAGTCATTATGACATGAAATGAAAATGTCAGACCACAAAAATAAGCAATAGAGTTGTTGCATTTTTTATTACACTTTTGCCTTGGGTTTTGCATAATTGAAAAAGTATCATACACACAAAAAATAACCTTGCCATGAAAAACAGAATATCACAGAAGAAAAAAGCCCTCTGAATTACTGGTATAAAGTGAGTCCCAGGAGACTGAGTATGATTTGTCTGAAAAATAGCATGCAAAGAAATATGGGGGGCGGGGAGTGTGGAGTAGAAGAAACATGTATTCTGGTTTAGAATCACAAGGAGACTGGGCTGCATCTTTTTACAAACACGAGATTCTTCTCAGGCCTGTGGCAGAAGCAACGGAAACATTTCCAAACAGATCCTAGTGATGCCATGCCTGGAAGATGGGGAAGGAAAAAAATATTCTTATTAGTGTGTTATTTTCTTTAAATAAGCTTCAGAGCCTTCTTATAAGAATAGATGCCTTGCTTTAATAATTTAAAACTTTTGCAAGACTAGGATCTGATGTCCAGACCCTTCTCTCTTTACCTTACTGCGGAAGCACCATCAGTAGCACTATTAGTCCTGAATCCTTCTGTGCTGGTGAGAATCCAAGTACTATTTTTGCAAAATGGCACATTCAATGGCTTTCCCTGCCAGCCTCCCCTTTCCTTCCTCCACAGACTCCATCTCTGGATTTGTGCCCCAGGGGGTTTTGGAGCCAGGGGAGCTGGGACGTGTCCTCTCCATGGGACGCTCCTCTGAGCCTGGGACTTTCTGGTGGGAAAACAGAGCGGAGGAGAAGTACAGGGTCCTGTGCTGTTCCAAGTGACTTTATCACAAACTTGTAAAAGCTGGGGGATGGAAAACACGCTTGGGCAGAGCAAGGCTGGAGGGAATCGTGCTCTCTGGGAACAGTGGCCTCTTTGGTACGGCAGTGGGAGGGTAGAGCTGCTGCCCCTCAGTGCCTGTCATGGGGAGAATGGCCTCGATGAGAGCCTTGCAGATTTTCTCATGACCTCTGTGGTCTCCACCAGATGTGCTAAAAATATCTCCTGCAATGGAGATCTGTTGAACAGATTTTTTATTTCTTCTATGTTTGACTCTTGCTCTAAAATAAAATCATTAATCCCACCTGTTTATGTCTTCTGCTGTCTGTGCATTAGCAAAGACTCAGCTCTGATTCACATAGGAAAGAGCCAGTCAGTTTGATGTCTATATATTTGTTAGCATTAAAGGCCAAGATGTGGAGCTTAAAACAAGATGAACAACTGGGTTTGAACCACATCTTGTTTTGGACTGAGATCAAGAATAAAACCTTTTGACGCAAAACCCTCCAAGGAAGGAGGAGGTGTCGGGGCAGGTAGGTGAGCTACAGCTCGCCCTGGGGCAGGGTCGGGCTGAACGGCCTCTTGGAAGTTCCTTCCAGCCCAGTTTTCTGTGCTTCTGTAAAAATGAGATTACAATGGTTGTTAGCTGTGCAAATTGCTGGAGATAAATTGCTTTCATCAGGTTGTGAGTGTTTTATGGCTGTTTTCATCGCTTTAGTTGATGCGGTCTTGCAGGAGAAGCATTAGAGGTGCATTCATGCAGGTCTCCAGCAGCACCGTGTTGCATACCAAGGTTAACTGAGGCCATTGCCCTTGCCAGCGCTTCTGCATGTGCAGCCCCATGGAGAACTGTAATATCAATAATTGTACATGTTCCTTGAGTGAGTCAGATAAGCTGAGGAAGATTAATTGATTTCAGTAGACTGGCCCCAGCTTGTGCCAGATGAGAGTCTAACCTGATGCTATTTATAGTATCATTTCATCTGATTGTGTAATATCAGTGTAAAAATTTGTAATGTCTCAAATGCACGGGGCTGAGTCTCCAAGTATACATGTAATTTCTGAGCTCCTCGATTCTTGATACCCAACTTGACCTGCATATAAAGTGGCCTTGATTTAAGACTGCATATACTTAGGTATTAAAAACCAACCAAACGAAAAAACCCACACAGACAAACAACAACAAACAAACAACCCCCCTGCAAACTCCATGATCCCTCCCCACCCCTAAAAACCTTTGGGGAAAAAAAAAGAAGAAACAGCAACAACAACCACCCCCAGATCCAGACTGCAAGAATATTGGGTTGAGCAGCTGGAAACAGAGTATTCTAAAACACCGTCTTCAACTTTTCTACCTATTTAATACTGGGAACTATCTCTTCCAATATATTTTTAAACAAGTGCTCAGGGAACACCAGTGAAAATGTTTCAAGTATTTCCTTACAGACCTATTTTCCTAGAATTTATTCTGAAACTCATCTTTGTTGAAAAACATCTCTGGGCCGGATTTATCCCTGGAGTAATTTTTCTTGATTTTTAATAGCATTGCAGGAAGTGTGAATTTCACTTGTGTATTAATTTATAACCCAGGAAACATGTACAGCTACAGTACATCTTTGCCCAGGGTATGGTACACAAGGGGAAAACATGCATGATTCTATCAGTACTTTGTTAATTTAATTATAACAACAGATGCAGCATTTAATCTATTTGACTTTTGTTATTGAGTTACTAAATCTTACTCAAAGAATATTTTTATTTTCCCCAGCTACAGCACTGAGTGAAAAGCCTCACAGCTTCTTGAAATGTTAAGCAGCTTTGCCACTTCCTCTCTCTCTGCATCAATAATCTAATATTTTTGCTGATAGCACTTTGTTTTGCAACTGGGAGATGTAAATCCGTCTGCCTTTCTGCTTGTGCCAACACCTATTTCCTCCTGTGTTCGCAGAAAGAAAAATGCCACAAAAGAGACCATCTTCCTCATTTCTTCTTCTTCTTTTTTTTCTCCTCTTCCCCCCCCTCCCTTTTTAGGCCAGAACATGCTCAAAGTTAATTTAAATACAGAGCTCTCTTGGAGCCGCGGTTTAGGCACATTTATGTTCAGTGGCATTTGGTATGTGTTTAAGAAAGTGCTTCCATTAAAGGCATTTCTCAAATTGGAAACCAGAGTAGTAAACTATTAAGTGCTACTTGTGTTTGGTGGCCTGGAAATAACAGAAGTTTTTCCACTGGTATTTCCAGTGGTGCAGTTTATATTGCCTTCAAACAGAAATCGGTGCCTCTTGCTCAAGCAGGATGCGCAGAAATGAGATGTTTCCAGCTGTGCAAGCTGAGAATGGTGGTGGTACGTGGCCACATCTGTGGCCAGGGAGAGCAGGAATTCTGCTCGCGGGCTTCGGTTGATCACCTTCAAAAACATGTTTATCCCATCCCAAAATAACTGTGATCATGGAGTCACAGAAGGGTTTGGGTTGGAAGGAACCTTTAAAGTTCATCTAGTCCAGCCCCGGTGCTGTGAGCAGCGATGTCTTTCACTAGACCAGGTTGCTCAAAGCCCAGTCCAGCCTGACTTGAAACACTTCTAATGATAAGGCAGACACAATTTCTCTGAGCAGCCCAAACCAGTGTTGCAGTGCTTCAATTGTAAAACATTTCTTCCTTACATCCAATCTAAACCTACCCATCCAATCTAAACCTACCCTCTTTCAGTTCAAAACCTTTGACGCTTGTCATGTTGTTACTACAGACCCTGGTAAAAAGTCTTTGTCCATCCTTTAAGTATTGAAAGGTCTCACCGGAACCTTCTCTTCTCCAGGCTGAACAACCCCAACTCTCTCAGCCTGTCCTCATAGGAGATGTCTTCAATCCCTCTGATCATTTTTGTGGTCTTCCTCTGGACCTGCTCTAACAAGTCATTTCCTGAAGGTGCTGTTCTCTTTTTCTCTGCAGAAGAAGTCAAGATTGGCTTAGACCAACCCAAAGGACCAGCTTAGCTTGGGTACGTGGCTTTTAGATGTCACTGTTTGATGAAGTGGACTTGTCCTACTTAGTGACTCTTTGTGTTGCACTCCTGCCTTGTTCCCAGTGTTAAATGGCCACTTCCAAGCCAGGAGCTGAGTCTGGCCAAGTTTGGGTGCTTGTGGGGAAGGGGGGAGGGATGTGCATCCTCTGAGCAGTCGGTACTGGGGATCCGCTGGGCTCTGTAGTGAGTTGAACACTGGTGGTGTTGCACTGGCCTCTGGCATTCTACATACAGGAGTAAAAACAGTTTTTACTATACAGCATTTACTACGTAGTAAGTTCATGTGGTGATGGATAAGAAGTTCTGGCTCATTGGATTTCAGATGAAGATGACTCAGATGTATTAGACTTGGTGACCCTGCTCTCTGTTCTTTTGAACAGTTTGGCTTCCAGGTGTGAAAGCCCTTTTCTGTCTCCAATTTTCCCAATCATTGGGACTTTCCCCAGTTGCACAGTGGTTTAGTCACCTTCCTGCATGGGGAGGAAGGGGATTTTTTTCAACCGTATGTAGCAGGTAGAAGGAATTCTTCTTCAGTTTCCCTCACACCGTAGATCACAGGAGCACATTGCTCTGGATCGTTAGGTGACTGCTTTAGACCGGTGACGTTAATGGCACTTGCAGTCATTTTGTTATCTAGATAATTAATCCACAAGGTATTGCACACAATGCAGTGAATAATACAGGAAATGATTAAACTGAGTATTTTCCATGGTTTTACATGATATAGTACGTGAAGGGAAGTAACTGGCATACTGGAGATACTACACAAAGCAGTCACAGGTTTGATTTGTTCAGTATTACTGCAGTTTATGAAATTTAGGCTGGAATTTCTAATGGTTTTGATTTTTGAAAAGACCTTTCCCACTGCTATTAAAAAGCAATTTGGGAGTTTAGGCTCCCTGGACTTCTCATAACGCCAGTGTGGGAAGGCAAGTGTCTCTGGGAGCTGCTTGAGAGAGATGATGTTTGACATTAAGTGTTCAGCATAGCTGCTTTGATTTGTCCCCTGAATAACCACGCTAATGCTATAAGAAGCTTGCTTTCCTATTTTAGCTACAGAAGTCAAAGGCCTAAAGGTAGGTGACATGAATGCTTCTATAAATATGTATGTTTTAATCAAACTATTGTTTATAATTAGATAAAAATCATAATGGTATAAACAAGGGCTAGAGTGGGATACGTGAAAAGTCTTAAGCGACACAGAGAAAAGTGGTTGATGTCTTCAGCTTATAGCTGAGGTCTGGAGTGAGATTAATAGAAGGTGTTTACAGCTGAACTATATGGATTCATCTGATGTAAAGAAGGGGAGAACGAGATGTGAGAATTGGGATGAAAGTCTTGTTGGCTCGGTCTCCCATGTATCTGCCATACTCATTTAACATACTGTCCCTTCCTGCATCTCATGTTGCCTGTTGAAGTCATGCAGCTGTCCCCTGGGAGTTTTTTTGAAAGGGATATTTAAAAGACACATTCAGAGGTTTTCTCTAAAATGGATGTCAGCACCCTCTAGCAATAGAAATACCCCCCAGGGGAGATTAAAGAACTCCGAAATTGTGCAGAAATCTCTTTTCCCTGCTAAGAACCTGTGCTGTAGCCTCTAAAAACTTTTCCATTTTGACTCTACTGGAAAGAACTAACAAATTTGTTAATCTCCCTGCTGGTGAGAGTGGTACTTCTGATGGTGGACAGGCACATTTGCTCGCGCTCTAGTAAACCCACTGCTGCTGACTTGCAAAGTTCATCCATTGACTCCAAACTCTTAATGATCTTATTGTCATTTTTTTAAATTACTGTGTGAATTTAACTAAACATTGTTTTCCTGGAAGCACCAGGTTTTCAATGGTAGTAAATGTTTATGTTGAATAGGAGCCATAGGAAAACACTGAGCACAGTAGGATGCAGATCAGAATTAATTTGCAGACATACACTTCCTGAATCAAAATCTGCACCCCCGTACAAACACAAAGACTTACTCTTTGTTCCGCCGGGCCCTGAGGTGTGTGTTTAATTAGGTGTGTTTGTGAGGGGGAAGTTGCTCTTGAAAGAAGGTGTTTAACCTGAAACTGTGGAGTTGTTAGCGATGGTGCCATGTTGGTGGACTCCCACGGAGGTGACTGTCGCCCTGCTCAAAGACACATAATGTCGCATTTCATGCAAATTTGCAGCAAACAGGTTAGAAGTGCTGGCAAGGTGAGCTTTGGGGATGAAGTTAACATCTTTTTTTCCTCTGGAAAATCTAAACTAAGCAGTTACCTAAAACATGAGTGGGATGTGCACCTTCGTGTGAAAGGCAAGATGAAGATCCTGTCTCTCTGGAGGAACACAACATTGAATAAGCACAGTCAAAAGTAAAATTTCCAGAAGTTCTCCTATTTTATAAGCCCCAAAGCCCACTGGCTTCCAGGAAGATGGTAATGGGTTCAAACTGGAACACAAGAAGTTCCACTTAAATTTGAGTGGAAACTTCTTCTCAGTGAGGGTGCCAGACACTGGAACAGGCTGCCCAGGGGGGTTGTGGGGGTCTCCTACTCTGGAGACATTCAAACCCGCCTGGACACCTTCCTGTGTAACCTCATCGGGGTGTTCTGCTCCGGCAGGGGGATTGGACTGGATGATGTTTTGAGGTCCCTTCCAATCCCTGACATTCTGTGATTCTGTGAAGATTTAGGATAAAAGGTGGGGATGGTGATTCAGCCCTCCGTGTAGACTATAGGCTTGTGGAGCATAATGACTCTCTCAAGTGTACGTGGACAGTGAAGTTGCTCAAATTTTGGTTCTAATTGCTGTTTGTAAAATAAATTTATAACTCTATTGCAACTCTAATAATAATGATTGAAATCTTGTCATTTTAGCCGTTTGCAACTCATTCCTCATTGCCTTCATATATCATGAAAGATGAAGGAGCTGGGATTTTGTTTCCTGACAGTGTCCGTAATAGCGATTTTTCTCATTTCCACCTGCACTTCCCAGTCTGATCTTAATTGTTGTTGAGATTCTGAGTTTTCCTACAAGTTGTACTGCTTTATCTGTAGGGTCGAAGTGGTACGATTCTCCGCACTAGCTGATCATGGTTATGCTGGCACAGCTGTTCCCAGCTTGGAATAACTTTGATACTGATACAGACAGACCCGTGTGCTGATTTTCACTAGTCCATTGCACTGACAGAAGCTGCACAATCCCAGCTCACTGTGTCTGTCTTTCCTGGGAGTTTTGCTTCCTTGTAGGGGCTGTTGGCTCCTGTGGGTGCAACATGAGCTGATTGATGCTATAGTTTCTCAAATATGACTGATTTGGGACTGGCTGGAGCAAGCTGTCATCTTCTGGTAAAGATCCTTAAGACAACACCATTCAAACCATGTCCCCATGTTCAAACATTTCCCAGTTGCAGTTTGGTGCCGTGGGTACCCGTGATGCTGCTGCTCTCAGCGGTGCTGGAAAGGTGTGGGTGAGAGAACAAGAAGCTTTCGTGACAGATCTGTGCAGGGGAAGGCCCCTGGGTGAGTTTTAATAGCGTGGTTGCTTTCAGAACCAAATGTGTTTCTAAACTGGAAATGGATCTTGTTGTCTGACAGTAAAAATGCTGCCTTTGTTGTGTTTCTGGGCAGCTTGCATTGGGATCAGTGCTGAAGCGGGTGTGGCAACATCCTCTGTGCAGAAAGGCTGCTGGTTTCAATGTAGTGGGTAGGAATCCTGTGTTTACAACATCCTGTATCTCGATTATATGAAAAAACTGAAGGCTGACTTTTGAACATTCACATTAAAGGGTGACTATTAACATTCTCTTGATGAAATGTGACTTAATGTGGGGGTTGGACTGGATGACCTTTAAAGGTCCCTTCCAACCCGAAGTATTCTATGAACTATAGCAAACATTTGCTGTAATCTTAAACAATAATGTATATGGTAAACTCACATTCACGTAGTGGCTGAAGATGCAGTATTTACACCCTGCTGAGCGCTGTTGAGGAGTACATGCTGTTTTAAAGAGGGCAGATTTTGATAAATGAGTCTCTGTCTTATTACTAACATGCTCGAGAAGAACGTGCTCTGTTCACCAGTGGGATCGGAAAAGCCCTCAGGCTCCCAGCTCTCATTCCAGCTTTGCAATGTGGATCTTCGTTTTATAGTAGTTTCTGAGAACACATTTACTAGTGCGGCTTACAAAAGCATGTGTTTAATGTGTCGTCTTTTGTTGTTGAGATGCTAAATCCATAGACAAAGAACAAAAAGGAAAACACTAGGGACTTTGTTAATAACTTGGGAAGGAAGAAATTCATAAAAATAGGGTTGGGGTGAATTGGGCCTCAGTCCTTGAGGCACAAGACTCATAAATCCCTGGTTCACAACCTGTGTATTATTAACTCTAACATATTTTCTAAATTTTATTCTGTGCATCTGTTAATCCGTAATCTTTTAGCTTATTTTAAACATCATCAATTTCATTTTCTAAACTTCATTCAGCAAATTACTGGTTTGAATTTTGCCTCTTTATTCTAAAACCAGTGTTTATTCCATCATAAAAAAGGGTGCTTAACATGAAATGGCTCCAGAACTTTTGACAGCACACTGCCTATAATAGAACAAAACATAGTGTTTTCGTAATTTATGATGTTTCTTAGTGATCTGCTCATCCAAAAAAAAGTGTGTTTTGCTCTCTCAGCATTTGTTATCCGAAATGTTGTCTTGTGCTGACAACCGCAGCCTGTTCCAGATGATTTTAGGCCTCAGCGACTTGCTCAGCATCACAAATCCAGCTTTTGGCAGAGCTGAGAACAGACTCTCTCTCTTCTGTCACAGCTCAGTTCCTCGGTGTAATTACGGGACAGTTTTCCTGCTGGGTGAACGAGCCTCTGTTGTGACCAAGCCCATTACAACAAACAGGTCCCACTATTATATTTTGATGAATTCCCCTTGCTCAGTAATTTTTTGCAGTTTTAAACCATAATTCTTCAGTGAATCATGGCAAAACATGATTGTCTAATTAAAAAAAAAAAGGAAGAAGCAGATGTTAATTTTCTGCTTTGGCAGTGTGGAGTTCTCCACTACTTGTTAAACAAGCAGGTTGAGAAAGTGACTGTGTGTGAGATGATGGACAGGCTGTGATGGATGTAGGAACTTGAGCAACTTGGGTTGAGTGTTGTGGGAAGTTGGTTTGGTTTATTCAGATTTATGGGACTAGTAACAGGTGAAGAATTTAGAGTAAAAGAAAAGGGCTTCTACCTCCTTTTAGTTTTTAGAAATAGTGCTCACATGCAGAGAACCTTTCCTGTAGTGAGGAATCAAGTATGCCTGAGATGACTACACAAGTACCAACTCCTCTTTCACCCTTGGACACCAAGACAGTTACACAGAATCACAGACTGGTTGGGGTTGGAAGGGACCTCTGGAGATCATCCAGTCCAACCCACCTGCCAAAGCAGGTTCACCAGAGCACATCACACAGCAATGTGTCCAGGTGGGTCTGAATCAGAGAAGGAGACTCCACAACCTCTCTGGGCAGCCTGGTCCAGGGCTCTGGCACCTCAAAGGAAAGAAGTTTCTCCTCATATTCAGATGGAACCTCCTGTGCTTCAGTCTATGCCTGTTGCTCCTCATCCTATCACAGGGCACCACTGAAAAGAGTCTGATCCATCCTCTTGACATCCACCCTTGAGATATTTATAAACATTGATGAGATCCCCTCTCAGCTTCTCTCCTCCAGCTGAACAGCCCCAGCTCTGTCAATCTCTTCTCATAAGAAAGATGCTCCATACCCCTAATTGTCTTTGTAGCTCTGTAGCTCCTCTCCTTCTAATAAGCCCATAACATCTTTGTAGGTAACACAGCCATGGAGAAAACTAGGTATTATTTCAGTGATAGGAGACACGAAAGGCATTGCTCGCTGGGGTGTGATGTGGCATGATGTGTTCACTCCCCCATGTCTGTTTTTAGGAGTGTCTTCTGACCGCGAAACAGAGGTGTGCTTTTTAAAAAACATGGGGGTCATGTAGGCTCGTTGGAATTTTAATTACAATTTTTCTGTATTTTTTATTTTCAAAATGGCCCATTTAACTATTGAAGGAGAGCAGGAAGAGGACCACATAAACACCGCTTGCCTTTTTTTCCTTCCTTCTACAAACATCTGAGACAGTGAGATGATATCCTGCTGGAGACACTGTATGATGACATTTTTAAGGAGCCCTTAACATGCAGTTTATTGCCCTCATATAAAGTTTGTTGGCCTGAAAGTTTCTTTGGTGTCAGGCCCAGCAGGTGCTGAGAGCCCCCGAGTTGCGTGTTCAGCAGAGGAACAAAGAACAGGGCTGGCTTTGCTGTGAAGAGGTACAGCTGGCAATTCGCGGTTATGACTGCCCATCAATAGGTATTCATCGTATTAATTAAGCTGCTGCTGTTAAAAGCGGAGCTAGGGGACAGCTTTTCAGCCTGTAAGCTGAGTCACCTGGGAAAGGGTTTTAATAAGAGGGCTCCACGGCTTGTGAGAAGGGTTTTTTCAAACGCTTTTCTCTTCAAGGCTGACAGCACCCTCTTTCAGAGACACGGCTGCCTGGGTGTCTATCTGCAAGTGACAAATGGCATTTTCTTCTCTGGAAGCTCTGTACAGTGATTTCTTGAACCTTGACTAGCAAGAGCCAAGCTGTGACCTAACTCTGCTTTTGTTCCTCAGCTGCAGGCATCTAACAACAAAAGACTTTCAGCCCCTTTCTTGGCTCTGCGCGAGTCTTGTTTTGCAGCCCTTTGGTTTTTGGGTTCTTTAAGCTTTTTCTTTATTTTTAAGCCTGAAGAGACAAGAATGTGCACATTTTATTTTCTTTTGGGAGACCATAGTGAATAAGCATGTGACTTTTTGGTTTGCAGGTGGTGCTTTTTGACAGTTTGGTGGAGATCCCTGTAGTGCCTCTTAGGACTACTGAGGGTTTTTTTAGCTTTTTCAGCTTAGGTACTTAAGACTTCTTTCAGTTCAAGTTTAAGTCCAGTTCTATTCTGCTTTTGTAGCACATAAAGCAAGTGACCCATCCTCTCAAAAGCCCTCGAGAAGGATGTGAGGAGCGGCGCTGAGCGGTCCTATGAACTCCGGTGGCACGGCCAGTCCCCTTTGTGAGCGCTGCTGAGGAAGGACAGTCTGAGACTTTCCTCCAGGTGGTCTGTTAAGCAGAAAGGTAACAATTGTAGGAAATTCCTTTTCTGCCACCAGCTCACAAGCTCAACAATCAATCCCTTTGTGGAGAGACTGGGATCATCCCTCTAGTTTCTTATTTTTTTCTTTGTTAACTGCTTGGAATTTGTTGAGCAGTTCCTTTCTGGAGGTATTAGGGAGTGGTGGTCTGTTTCTCCCTTCCTGAACTTCAGACCTTTCTAAGAAAACGTCCTAGAAACAGTTTGGTCTCACCATACATGACTTAATTTGTTTTGCCAGAGTCTTATCTAAAATCTCCCCTGTGCACATGCTAAGCTTGCATGACTGCTTTTGGTTTAGCTGCTGATATTCAGGTTCTTCATTCAAGAGGGTCTAAAAGGCCAAAGGCAACTCGTGTGAACAACACTTGAAGATACTGTTAGATGGAGGTATTTTTCTTTAGAAAACAACGCCCTTCCCTTCCATCTGAGAAGCAAGGCAGCTGTGTTACCTTCCGTGTGCAGTGTACTGACTGATACCAAGCCCTGCCCTGGTGTCAGAGCTTCCTGATTTAGGTGGTTGTAGTAGCTGCTGATTGTAGCTGCTCCTAGAGAACATGTAAAAAGTCACCAGCTTTGACAGATAGGACCTGGTGCCAGCTTTTTTTCCGATTTTATTTTCCATTAATTCCTGTTTTCACATTTCTTCCATCAAACCATGAGAAGATGATGTTCCGCTAAATACCCTATACCATGTCATGTTCTTTGCAGGGCTCCTGTTGATCACTGTTGCAGTTGAAAAGCCTCATGTCTACCAGGCTTGGCTGTCCTAAAGCCATCTGGTGTATGCCCGGCCTCCTGCAGCACACATTTCCAGGAGGTTTGTTCTGGCTGGTGTCCATTCTTACACCCACTTGTTCCTTTTAAACCCATTAGGGTTCAGGTTAAGGTCATGAGTAGGGTATGGAACAGCCTTCTCTTCAATTTCTTGCCCCACCTTTGATGAAGATCAGATCATCTTTACTGGTCTCTTTGTTTTTACCTTTTCCTTCCTTGCCTTTGTAGTTGTGTCTTTTTCACCTGAGTTGCAGTGAGGATCCACGTACCTAAAATACAGCTGCAAGTAATTGCAACAGGTCTGGGCAAGGAAGGGTGGCTCTTTGTGGACACTATGCAGGCTGGAATGGGGATTTAGTTGCCTGAGCCAAGACTAACTCTTGAGGTGAAGGTTTTATTTGTTTCCTGTGAGTAAGCTGGGAGTGTGTTAGCGTGGAGCTTTTGTTTCCTTTTCTCCGTTTCTAAGAAAAGATAATCCTTGCATTAAGAAATCACAGTAGAGGTTGGGTCCTTGCTCTGAACCATTTGCCACCAAAGCAAGCAGAATAAAGCAATCTCTACTAGTGATTTTTTTTGTCTGTCTTTTTTTCCTTCCTAGGAAAGGGATTTCTTCTAGAAAACAAAGGGAACTTGAGTTGACTTGGCAGGTAATTGGTACAGATCTGCTCAGTCTGAAGAAGTGCTTAACTTTTACATAACTACCTATGAATGTATTTAGGGAGCTGGCAAGCTGCAGTGGTCTGTGTGTTTTTCATTATGTCACTGCTTTTAAATTTAAAATGGGCTTCTTTCATGGGTGGTAGAACTCCTTTTGGGTTGTCATTCAGAAACACCCCCGATGAGAGTGGGGAGGTGTGACATGCAGCAGGTCGAGATGTATGCTAACCCCAGGCAGGACACTGGTGTGCCCTGGGGAACAGCATGTGGCACCAAGGAACATCTGGAGGTTCACCAAGGAACATCTGGAGGTTCACCAGCCCTGTACACCCCGACTGGCAATGCTCTGAGATTGGGTAACTTATGCAGCGTGAGAAATACTTAGCTCACTTGGTCTCTTTTTTGCTACTGAATGCATAATTACATGATTAATGCAGAGATTTTAATCTTCAGCCCCCCTTGCAAACACTCAATGATTGCATTTAGAGATTTATAGATTTGTAAAATTAGAAGGGTTAATTATGATCCTGTCAATTGGTCTCTCAGTGTAATTGACCCATTTCTGATTTGCTATCACAAATCTTTTAGTAAATTAGCATTTTATTCCCCTTGCTTTGAAAGTGTGTGCCTTATTTTAGGAATTTTTTTCCTAGCCCCCATCTTTAGTCACTGAAACTTCTCAAACTATTGTTGGGCTTGTTGTTTATAAGACAACAGGACTGGTCTTAATCTTCACTTTTAAAAAAGCAAATGGACTGAGCTTTTATTACAGTGTCAATATAGGGCATGTTCTCAAGTTATTCAATGTTGTTTCTCTTCCATTTGCCTTTTAACATCCTATTTTCTTTATAAATAAGAAAACTCTGTTTGCCATGACAATCATGTTTACAGGGGTACCAAGTAACCTGCCTCTTCTATTGCTCCAGAATTTTGTCGCTTATATCAAAGGTCATTTTACTTTTTTGGCTTATATCTGGCGTAGCCTTCTGTCTGGTTAAATATTTACCAGGATCCTCCATCGTCATCCTCATCATCCAGAAGGGTGTTTCTGTTCAGGGAGTCTTACCTACACTCTTGTGTTTCTGGATCTTGCTTGGCCTCACTGGGACACACGTTACTTTCTCACCTTGCTCACCAGATCTTAGTGAACAAAATACAGAACAAGTGCAGAAACAACCACCATCCATGTGTTTCCATCTTCCGTTGAAGAGTCTCGGTGAAGTCTTCTGAACTGGAGTTTTAAGAGTGCTCAAGATTCACCAATCTCATTTTAACCACCTCAAATCACATGGCTTGAAATGGTTTTACTCCGAATTAATCAGAGGCTGCTGCCTGCTCCAGGTTTCCCCTGTTCCCTGAGAAACACACCTCTTTAGTGTTGAACTTTTTATATTTGAGGAATTACTATCCTCTGAAGCTGACATTTCAGAAATAGTATGACTTACAAGTAAGACCTTAAATGGCGTGACCTTTAGTTTGTTTGCTCTTCAAGTTTGGCGGTTTTGTATATAAACATGGATTTGGGTCAGTCTTCCCCCTTACCCCGCTCCTTTTTCCTGCTGGGTTCCTGTCTGCAGGATGTCCTTTACCACTGGGTGACACTGTTTGATAGTTCTTAACGTTTGCAACAGTGAAGCCCTGAATAAACCATTCTCTTAGGCTTCTGATTTTGAATCAAGGCTTGGTTTTCATTAAAAAATCCCATATTTTCGTTCAACCAAATGTGCCCCGATTTTTAATTAAGTGGTCCAGACTGACTGGTCTAGAACACTGATGATGTCCTATAGCTGCATGGGTTATAAACTGATCTTACTTTTCTAATCATAAAATCTCTTTAAAACATGTATAATTTCAGACTCACATACGGATCACTGTTGACCCATGTGTAAATAAATTGCTGCTTACCTTTTGGGATTAATTTGGTTGCAAACTGTGCTGTGGAGTGCGTTTCCTAGGAGGAATAATTTCGATGATCTTCTGAAAATCATGTTTACTGTGGTGTAATAATTACTTGTGTAGTGTATTGGTGGAAGCCAGATATATATTCAGTTCTGTGCATTTGCTAGTCATGATTTATTCCTTTCAAATGAATGACATCAGAGGAGATGGAGGGGAGGGGGTGTGTGAATGACGTGCTGTTGTTCTGCCAGAAGAAAGCAATGTAATTTCTATGGGCGTTTTTGGTTAGAGGTATCCAGAACACCGGGTCTTCCTCTTGCCATCAGAATGGTTTTCTGCATCCCCAGCCCTCTCTAGGGATTTCAGTAATCACAAGGACCTGAGCAAAATGAGTATGAAGAATATAAAATCCTTAATGAACATGCAGGATTTTTGGGGAAGAGAAGTGATGTAAGATGCATAGTCTGCTTTATTTGCCACTAATCTTAGACTGGAACTGTGATGTTACAGTGGGTTAAGCATAGACCAGGATTTAGGGAGGATGGTCGCTATTTGCAGTGTGTAAGTCTTCGTGCTGTGTCTTTCTGTCTTCTCTGCCTGTATTAAAAATTAGATGCTAGGGAATGTGTTGCAGGGAAAGTCTATATCTAAGTTTTGCCCGTGTCTGACAAAAAGGGGATCCAGTCTCTGTCTGTGGTGGTGAACAAAGGTCTCATCTCCTGCTTTTCTCCTGATGCTCTTATAGCCTCCCTTGCATGGAGACCTCTTGCAGTAGGAGTGGAAAGGCACATTCTTTCCTCTCTGTTCTTCCACCTCTAATTACACAGCTTCATTGATACCTCTGCAGCATTTTAACTGAGCAAGAGAATAAATGCAACTATTTAGAGAGAAGAAATGCCACTATTTAGACCTGGTACTTTCAGCCAGCAGCAGAGAGCTTCATCACAGATTTTGCAACCTGAGGGAAAATGAAGTTCCTGTTCACGGGGCCTGGTAATTTCAGCAGAAGGTGAGACTGTTCTCAAAGCTCCTTGTGTCTTTCTTGTCCAAGTAGAACAGAGACCAAGAGAGGACCAGCTGTTCTGTTCTCACCAGCATTGCTCTTCAGCCCCCAGCCTCTGAGGGGATCCGGGCTCTTCCCTTAGCACCCAAAACTTGACTGAACTTCAAAGCGCAGAACAGAGACTGCCTGGTGGTGTTTAAATTGAACCAGACCCATAAGCAGCTCTTTGCATCTGAGAGAATTGTAAGAGCGTGGAGCACTGCCCCAAATCTTGCACTCTCTTTAGGTGTCGGTACCAATGCAAACATCTTTATAAGGACCCTCTTTCTCCTGGTTTCTTATTTAGTGGGTGTTTTATCTGTGCTTGTTGACATTACACTTTCTGTAGTACTTAAGGGAAGAAAAGGAGCATTAACTGGATTTCCTGGAGAATTTGAGTGGTTTAGTTCATTTTAACATCCTCTAAAGTGACAACAGGGACAGCTTCAGCAGCCAGCAAGCCCCATATCCTTGACATCGCTGAGATCACTTTGGGCTGCCACGGTCAATGAGTGAACCCTTATTCCTGAGAGAAGCCTATGTGGTCTGTCAGTCTTTAGGCAGCCATGCAATTAATGAAGCTGTTAACTGGTGATACCCAGCGTAAGGAAGGTGCTGTGAGTTAAACAGTTCTGGCATAGCATGGACAGAAGTTTTTCAGTCTTGCTACTTTGTTTTGTCTGCTGGGATCTGAAGATTTTAAAGTGCATGACAAGGAGCAGCGAGATTGGCCTTGCAGAAGCTCATGGTGCTTTCTAAAAGTATTCTCTTGTGTAAGTGAGAGCTGGGGCACACAGGGATGAAAGAGCCTGCCTAAGATCAGTGAGGTAAGGCTGGAGCCAGACACACAACCCAGGTAACTGCCAAAAGGGTCAAAAAGTTCGGTGGTCTTTGTTTTATTTGAAGAATAACAATATAGTAAGTAATCTGGTAATAGGAGGATATTAAATGTGCAATCTGCATGGAACAGTAGATACATACTGCCCTAAATGCATTTGATTTTGAGGCAGGTGAGGACAATCTCCTCTTCTGAAGCAAAACTCCTGTAGCTGGGAAACAGCAGCCTTTTTGAACAAAGCTGGGAGGAATCGCAGCCTCCAGGTCCTCTCCGGTCCCCCCGCTCCCTCCAAAGCTCTCCCGCTGCGTTTTGCCACAATCCAAACCCCGTCATTGCTTCCAGCCACAAAAGACGGTGCGGATAAGAGCCAAACTCCTTAGACAGTGGCTATTTCGAGCACATTGGGTGGGAAGAGTGTTTTCCATTCTGTTTCCAGGGATTCTCGCTTTGAATTAAGGGGTGAATTGTGGGAAGTTATTAATGATATCTATAATCAAGGATTAATCAAGTAAATCTCTCTAGTCAAGTGTCTCTTACTGCACTGAGAGCATGGAGATAAAAATGATAGCGGTGCTGCGCTTTCGTGTGCAAACAGCCCCGAGGTGGTGCCTGCAAAGCACATTCTGCATATTTAAGTAGCTCCTTTGCTTTCCACCCAAACTGGCCGTGCTGGTCTTGTAAGTCTGAGCGGAGACACGCTGAACAATTTATATTCCGATTCCTCTCCAAATCGGAAGAGGGGGAGTAAAAAGCTGTATTTCCTCTCAAAGAATGCCTCTGGGTTACTTGTAGCAAACCGCAAGTCTACGCGGCAGTTTGAAGAGCTAAAAATGTTAAGTCTTAAAAAATAGTGTTTGATGGTTTACAGTACAGCTCAGAACAGATGTTGAAGCTTTTTTGAGAATTAAATCTTATCTTGGGAGGTATTCATTGCTTGAGCTCATGCTTCTGTTGAAGATATTAATTCAATAATTTATTAAGGCAAAAAGGAAATCACGTGAATGTAGCCTTAATGTAACTTTTGGATCCCGGACTAGTCTATTATTTTGATGTTCGTCGGTATTTTTAGGCATTTATTTATTTGCTTTTTAAGGGGCCTCAGCTCTGCCTCTGCTTTCACAGCTGGAAGTAGTTGTGGGAATCATTTGAACGGCGAAAACACCTTATATATGTATAATAATAAAAATATATGGTGTCTCACAGGAATTTTTATATTTGGATTCCATATGTAGAGGGCAATTTCTGGTATGAGGAATACCAGATAGAAAATAAATGCAATTCCCTGCATACCTTATAAACCTGGGGCTTTTTTGGCATGAACTTCGGTCTGTTGTGGAAGCCGTGAGAGCCCCAATGAAGCAAAAGCTCTGGCAGCTGCTGAACCTTGAACCTGATTTTAAGATCTGCCTTGAATCTGCTAAAAACACCGGTGCCTGTCTGCAGTTCTCTTTGCACATGTCTTTCCAGTGTTAATACCATGAAGGGACTTCTGCTGAAAAATCCCTCTATAGGTAGAATAAAAAATAAATAACATTGGAAGCAAACACATCTCCTCCAAATGTAGCTTGGGTGCTTCTCACACCCTCTGGTTCAGTTGTATCTGTTCAGTGTGATCAATTTGAAGGGTCTCTTCTCCATGAATTTACTTGTGCTCCAGAGAAGATAAATGAGGGAATTGCAGGTATGTGACCGCTTGGCCTTGGCTCTCCAAGAGTGAGAGTACCAGTATGGTACTGCTTTATTGCTCTAAGAGTGTCTTTGTATCTGAAAACTAATATTAAACTTCTGTCTGGGTGGATACTTGAAGTTATTTTTATATAGAGACCTCGTTTAGTGGAAAATTTAAATTGCTTTGGCATTCTGTTTAAGGAGTTAAAATTCCTCTTCCGTGCCGGATCCCCGGTTTGTTCTTTCTGGATGAAAATCCATGTGTAGGTGAGAAGTCATGGACAAAATCTGAGTGTTGCTCAGGTAGCACAAGGTAGGGTAGATGAATGCTTTTGTGCTGCTTGTGCAGCAGCAGCTGATTCAACAAATGCACTGGGGGAGCACCTGCCAAATTAGTGCCTGTGTTAAACCTGAGCCAAGCTTAGCTAAAACATCCCCCAAATCCTTTGTTTTGGAGCAAGGTAACAGGGAAACACAGAAATTAATTGTGTATTCGTAGTGATCATGTAATAGTAGATGGTTATAAAGAGCCTCTTAGATGCTCTTAAAGCAGCACATTCCTGCTAAGTGATTATTTGGATTATTCATGTCCTGCCGTTGCACCTAGTGATGATATGAAAGCAGCTTTATGGTTGTGACTTCCGTGCTGATGAGCACTAGAGACTTGTGGAATTATTTAATTGTTATTGCTTGAACATTGATTGAACTTTGTTTAAAGATTTTTAAGGTATTTTGTCATTGCGCCTGACTGGTTTATTGGATTGAGTCTGAATCTCAGAATAAAGCTCTGGGGCTGCACTGCCCGCTCTGATCCTGCCCTCCGTTACCTGGCGATTCGTTTGTGCCTCAGTTTCCTTTTTCCGTGAAACTCGCTGGTACTTTTGTAAATGTTGCTTTGAAAGGGCGTGGGTAGAAATCACACCACCTTAATTTATTGTTGGTGTCTAATATTACACGGTGACTCTGCAGGACTGGGTTGGTGGCCTCGAGCCAAGACTGAGGTTTGCAAAGGGTGTGAGAGGATTCACCGAGTGGGAACCGGGTGCCCTGTTTTGCTTGCTCCGGTTGGAAATCCTGCCTGAAATCACTTACAGCTTAATCACACACAGAAAGCGTCTGCAGTTCCCAGGGGAGTTTTATTCATTCAAGTTTGCTGCTAGTGGAGTTTGTGTTACACTAGGTAACCACAGTTCCTGACCTCTGAGTTGAATACATGTTTTTAAAAACAGAGATGGGACAGAAGAAGATTAAATAGACTTCATTTTAAGGGCTTGCCAAAGGCAAATCTACGTGCTGCAAATTATTACGTCAAACTTGCTGAGAAATTATTGAATCAAATTGTTTTTTCAGGGGCTTGTGTTAGAAAAATAGTACATTGTTTATGACAGACAGTTGTAGGGTAATTCTGAGTTTTTCTTCACCCTAGCAAACACAAGACTTGTCTTGAGAGAAGCAGCAGGTTATTTTTGGATGTACTTTAATGGAGAGCTGTCTGTGATAAAACCTTGTAGAAGGCTCACAGCCCCATCGATGCAACAGGACTGAGAGAGTGCAGAAAACCAAATATTTACAGAGCAGGTTTATTTTGGGTGAAGGCTGGATATGTAACATTTGAGTTGTTTTTGTTGTGATAAGCGTGATGTGAACGCTGAGAAGGTAGGAATTGTGTCCTTATTAAAAACAAAAACAAAACAACCAAGCTGTAGCTAGTTTGTTAAATATTTATGGTTAGGAGAATAGACTTCCACACACTTTTTAGTAACAGCATGGTGCGACATGGTGCACATTAAGAAGTATGTTGTGTTCTGGATTTTTGAGGGGTTTGGGTTTTTTTTTATATGGCATGCAATTAAACAGTGAGGGAATTGAGATGTAAGTTGAGCAAAGGGCCACCAAGATGGGCTGTGGCCAGGGTGTAGGTGCTGTGGTGGAGGCTGAGGGACCTGGGCTGGCTCAGCCCGAGCAGAGATAGGGCTGGGGGACCTGAGAGCAGCCCCTGTGTCGAGGAGGAACTTACTGAGAGACAGAACCAGGCTCTGCATTGTGGTGCATGGCCAGAGGGCAAGAGGCAATGGGCATGAGTTGAAAGAAGGGGTTTGTACGGGTGTAAGGAAAAACTTCACCATGAAGAGAGATGAGCAGGGTGTCCCGCTCTGCTCTGGGCTGGTGCTGCCTCACCTGCAGCACTGTGTGCAGGTCTGGGCAGCATAGGATAAAAAAAAAAAAGATAAAGAGCTGCTAGAGAGTGTCCAGAAGAGGCTACGAAGCTGGTGAAGTGTTTGGGGAAGAAGACTTATGAGGAGCAGCTAAAGTCACTCGTTTTTTTCAGCCCGAAGAAGAGGAGACTGAGGGGAGACCTCTTGGTGGCTACAGCTTCATCACAAGGGAGGAGGAGGGACAGGTGCTGAGCTCTTCTCTCTGGTGACCAGTGACAGAACCCGAGGGAATGGCAGGAAGATGTGCCGGGGAGGTTCAGGTTGGACATGAGGAAAAGGTTCTTCACCCAGAGGGTGCTGGACACTGGAACAGGCTCCCCAGGGAGGTGTCACGGCCCCAAGCCTGACAGTGTTCAAGAAGAGACTGGACAACACCCTCAGACACATGGTGTGAACTGTGGGGTTGTCCTGTGCAGGGACAGGAGTTGAACTGGGGGTCCTGGTGGACAAGCAGGATGACCATGAGCCAGCACTGTGCCCTTGTGGCCAGGAAGGCCAATGGCATCCTGGGGTGTATTAGAAGGGGGGTGGTCGTAGGTCAGAGAGGTTCTCCTTCACCTCTACTCTGCCATGGTGAGACCACACCTGGAATATTGTGTCCGGTTCTGGGCCCCTCAGTTCCAGAAGGACAGGGAACTGCTGGAGAGAGGCCAGCGCAGGGCAGCAAGGATGCTGAAGGGAGTGGAGCATCTCCCGTGTGAGGAAAGGCTGAGGGAGCTGGGGCTCTTTAGCTTGGAGGAGACTGAGGGGTGATCTCATTAATGTTTTTAAATATGTAAAGGGTGAGTGTCACGAGGATGGAGCCAGGCCCTTCTCGGTGGCAACCAATGGTAGGACATGGGGCAATGGGTTCAAACTGGAACACAGGAAGTTCCATTTAAATTTCAGAAGTTCTTCATGGTGAGGGTAACAGAACATTGGAACAGGCTGCCCAGGGAGGTTGTGGAGTGTCCTCTGGAGACATTCAAAACCTGCCTGGACACATTCCTGTGTAGCCTCATCTGGGTGTTCCTGCTCCGGCAGGGGCATTGGACTGGATGATGTTTTGAGGTCCCTTGCAGTCCCTGACATTCTGTGATTCTGTGACGCAATGGTCCTCGTGGGTCCCTTCCAACTCAGGACATTCTATGATTCTATGGGTAAAGCCCTGAGCAACCTAGTCTGATCTTACAGCTGCTCCTGCTCTTAGCTGGAAGTTGAACTAGAAACTTTCCAAGTTTCTTCTGACCTTAATTTTCCAATGAACCTGTATATTTGGCACCTGTGGTGATAGCTGGTTGCTTGACTGAAGCAAGGAGGACTCTAAGGGGTAATATTTTTATTGCATGATCAATGTCATTAAGAGGTTTATGTCATGTACAGCAATATACTTACATAGCTGTGAACTGTGGGCAATTTTTATATTAGTTCCAGAGATCCATGTGAGAACTAGCACCCCCACAGAGTTCAAAAACGTTACATATAAAATTGCCTTGAAAAACTAATGCAGGGACCACCCTGAGAGCGGCTCACACTGGTAAGCCATTTCTCATCGAATTTGCTCCGTACAAACTTGGTGTGTGAGATGTAGCACCAGTAAAACACAATTACATCATCCTTTCAAACAAAGAGGCTGAAAGGGCTGTTCAGGATCCATTGGACACATTCAAATCCAGAGTGGCTTCCCCGAATCCACTGAAAACTTAGTCCTGGTGTTTCGCTTCTTTGTCTCTAAGTGCATGTGCAACCCGAGCATGGTGATGGTTGTTCTGTTCAGTGTTCATGTACTGAAGAATTAGTGGAAATCTCTCCACTATATCAAATGGATTTTCAATCAGACCCTCTGAGCAACAATATGAGATTCCTAATGAAACAACATAGTTTAGGGATTAATCTGAGGCTGAAGTTAGGTTTTACAGCTCTGTGGCGTGAGAGGGAGGGAAGGGCTGGTAACAGCAGGATTTAAATGAAAGTGTGTATTCAGCTTTTACTGGAAAATACAGGGCCGATCGCAGGGATTCTCTGATTTTTCATAGCCCTGTACTGTACAGTGTGCGGCACTCAGCTGTTCGGCCAGCCAGGCTAATGGAGGTCTCTTGCCTTTTCTTTCATGTCCCATCAATTCACGTCTGTAGACCCACATGCTGTGAGATTAAAGTTTTGGGGTCTGTTTGAGGGGCCAATGTTTCATCGAACTGATAATCGCAGTGCACCAGGTTCTGCCTGCAGGTTTCCACAGCAGCAAACGGAGGCAGAATTGCTCCGAATGTGCTTTGGTTTGGATGCTGAACTTTCGGTGACTGTGGCTTTTTAATGGGAGTATGAATGGCTACATATGCATTATTTGAAAATACAGCTTACTTATCAGCTGATCAGTTGATTAAAAGTGTTGTGATTTGGTATATAGATATGCTTTCTACAGCAGGATAGGAAAATGCCAGATTTCCAGATGATGTAAATCATCACAACTTCATTGCCTTCAGATCAGTCGACTTCTGTGGATTTTCACTGGGTGAAATACGGCCTTAAAGAAACAAGCTCACCCAACTTTTTCTTCCCTACCTTTCCACTCAACAATCTGACCTCTGTCCCAACAAATGCAGATCTGGCAATTTCCACATGGAAGCTTTTGCTCAGTACAGTTCAGGGCTTATCCACAGGAGGTGTTTTCCCTGCAGCTGACATGATACTGGTGGCAGAAAATGAGACTCTATATGGCTTTGGTACGCATTTATAGTATTTAATATAGACAGTATTTTAAATGTCTTTAGGGTCTCGGTATTGCTGATCTAGAAATGCTTCGTCTGAGTAGGCTTATTAAAATCAATAGGGCTCTTCACACACTTAACCTAAATTATTTGTCTAATTGTTCTTAAAGTGGAAGGGATCTGTGTCTCCGAGTCAATGGATGGAGGCTCTTGGAGATGACATTGTTGTGAAATTGCCATTTATTTAAATAGATACTACTAATGTTTGCTCTGAGAGCCATTACTTAACACACACAAAATTAATCTGGGAAAAGCATAGCTTTTGCCAATGTAATATGCTGCCTTGATGTTTTAATACATCTTTAAAAAGCCTTTCAATGTAGATTTACTGCAGCTTTTTCCCTGTTTTACAGATACTGTGAATAAGGACACTGAACCCAAAGATCCATATCCCATTCCAAGAAAGATTATGGCTGAACCAGACTACATAGATGATGACAATCCTGAATTAATTAGACCCCAGAAATTAATTAATCCTGTGAAATCATCCCGGAATCATCAAGATCTCCACAGAGAGCTGCTGATGAATCAGAAAAGGTAAGAGTCTAAAAATCACTTGTGCCACCCTCCCACCCCAAACACACAGCTTGAGTTTTAGCTTCATCAAAATGACATTTTATCCAAAACCCAGCAGATGCTTTTTGTTGATTCAGATCTTGTAGATGAAAGGTCTCTGATTCTTGACCGTGGCATTTATTTCTGTTTGAATTCCAGTTGCTCTGCAAAAAGCGTGTTGTAAAAGACTTCTTGCTTCATTTTTATGAATACTCACAAAGGGTCATTTTCAGGGGGAAGCAGTTCAGTTCTCCCCTATCCCATTTTATATTGGTTACCTGGGCACTGTGATTTATCCTGAGCCCTTAACTTTATCAAATATTTGACAACATTTTTGCTATTACCAGCAGCATGATAAAAATCTGTGGGTTTTCACCATTCCCAGTGCACTGAGTTTATGAGACCACTTCTGAAGAAATCCTGTCTTTTATTTCATACAAAACTGCTCTCTGCTTACTTGATCTTCCTTGTGATGCAGTGGGATAGTCCGGTGCCTGCGCCGCTGCTGCACAAGTGGTTCTTTGTATGTTATGCAAATACTACTTCATTCTGGGATGGGATGCACAGCTGTTGCTTTATATATTGCTTTTAAAGATGCAAATAACTGGGACTTTATTTCATCAACTTCAGAGACACAGGCACTTGGCGCAGAGATTGCTGAAGCTCTGTTATTAAATCTCTTCAGGAACGGAGGACTCATTTAGGAAAACATATTGAGACAACAGCCACCAGACCAGACACTGGACGAGAAGCCACCAAGCCTGTTGAGGCTCCTCCATTTAAACAAACAGAACCTTCCCATGAATAAATTAGCGATTTGATGCATTGAAGCTGTCCAAAGTGGGCTTTCCAAAGGCAAAAGTGTGGGGATCCACAGAACAGAGGTGGAAGAAGAGTGTTTTAGAGTGCATTTGAGAATAAAGCTGCTGGTAGTGGCCATTCAGGTGCTTTGAGACGCAGTACCTTGATAAAGGAGAGGAGGAAACTGTTGCTTTGGCTATTCCAGCACAACTAGATTTGTCTATTTAACAGGGAGAGTCACGTTATGAAAGATGAGAGTTTCTTTTATTTTCCTTTTCCGCCCCCGCCTCTGGAAGGGAGAAGGGGTCTTTTCTATATGTAATAGCAAAATCCTCCCAAATGCTAGCCTTAGATACTTAATTCTAAATGAATTGCATGCACAATACAGATTTTCTTTAGTGAGGAAGAAGTAGGAATGTTTTACGGAATGCTGACTGAATTGGAAGAAACTGGCCTAAATAGGTGTTTGTCCTATTTTTTGTTAATGGGATTAAACATCAAAGTCAGTTCCTGGCACCAAGAAGTTTAGTCATTGAAAGAAAGATAGTTGAAGTTTCCTGACTTATGATCTTATTCTAAAGGATGTGGAGGCTGCAATAAATTAAGGCTATTTTTTTTCTTCTAAGTTTATGAAAGCATAAAGCACTTCTAAATAGTATGGAGTTCTTTTCTTCTAGGAGAATATCCTATTACACAGAGGAGTTGTGCAGCCCTCAATACCCACTCTCATTGTGATTTTGATTAGCTGCAGCTGTTAATTTTAGATTCTTATTTATTGGTGCAGAAATGAAATACTTGGAGGGTTTTCACCAGCAGAAAAACTGGTATTTTTGAAAAGAGGGTTAGTCTTCTGTGCTTCGTGTCACTGTACTACCTCTGATATGTGGCTTTTCGGTAATGTAGATATGAGGCTTGTGTTCTGCTTTGTCACTGCAAATTGCTGTACGTATGGAGAGACTTTAGGGCTTTTACAGAAGTCTGCCTAACATGTACCTTGTTTTTTTTGTGAAGACTCAGTGTAGGCACCAGCAGCTTCATTTTTGGACCAGTCAGGTCTGAACAGCCATTTCTGGGTCTTAGAAGATATTAGCCCATGCTGGTCAGATCGCTCTCCATGTGAGCAGCATCTGTTGGGTCTTGAACTGGCGTAGTTATTTCTTAAACTTGCAGAAGTGGTATTAATAGTTGCTTTGGGCAAACAAAGGTCCAGGTGGTGGTACCTCAAGGCACTGGTCACTTACAGAATCATAGAATCATTTCGGTTGGAAAAAGACCTTTAAGGTCAAGTCCAACCATAACCTCACGCTGCCAAGTCCACCCCTAAACCACATCCCTAAGAACCTCATCTACGTGTCTTTCAAACCCCTCCAGGGATGGTGACTCCACCACTTTCCTGGGCAGCCTGTTCCAATGCCTGACAACCCTTGCTGTGAGGAAATTTTTCTTAATATCCAATCTAAACCTCCCCTTATTCTTAAACTGGCTTTATATATTAGGACTCAACCTCAGCTCTGCAGAGTATTGGTCCTGTCCATTCTGGAGGTTTTAACCCTACCAGCTCTAACTTGTTGCACCCTTTGCTTACTCTATATCAAAACTTTAGGCAGAACAAGGAGGTGATACAAGCCTCTCAGTCCATCCAGTAGCCACCCATTTGTTGCTTTTCCATACATGGGGAGAGTGAAAATAGGATTGATGTTACAGTTGTTCTGCTACAGATCTGGCCACCAACCCCACTTGATTAGCCTGAGAGGTTGTATTTACTTCTATGTCTGTGGGTCCCCTTTGTTGCAGCTACAGCACGTCCAAATCATTCTTGTACCTCTGCTTTGTTATGTGCAAACTTATTTAAAAAAATCAGGAACAAGTAATGTTGCTTAGCAGCTTGCCTCTGGTACATGGCTATCTTGATTGCTAATTGACAGCACACAAGTTTCCATTGATTCAGCTCTCACTGAACCAGTACTAGTAATAAAAAAATCACTCCAGCTTTTCTCTGCCTGATTTAAGCTTCATGTGTTAAAATGTAATTAAAATAGCATGAAACGTTAAATATTAACACAGTCTTGTAGCTTCTGTTGCATTCAGACCATGAGATCTATTATGAGAAATAGGGAACACATTTGGTGTTGCTAAATATTTGATTTTGCTGTCAGGGTATGTACAGGGACAGAGTGTTGCATAATATATGTCGTTCATAGATGTTACCATAAAATGGCATTTTAATGTATTATTGGATGCTCTGTCACATATGCATATTCTAGAAGAATTAGGCAACCACAGATACCTGGGGAAGGGTAAAAAGGGTAAAAATACACTTTCTGAAAGCTTATTCAGATTATTGGATTTCTTAAAGTTGAAATAAAAAATGGTCGATGTTAAACTTAATGCTGTATGTTTGCACATAATGGTCTTCACAGACGACAATAACAAATTTCAGATCTTTCTGGTCAGACTTAAGTGATACTAATGTCTGAATAACTGGGAGAGCTTTGAATCTTAGAAGAAATTTTGAAAACGTCCTGTCATAACAGAGATAAAAGAAATAGCTGAAATCACACAAATAAATAGGAGTGAGTGTGTGTGTGTGTGTGTGTGCCTGTATAAATAAAGTCGTGCATCTTCCCAAGGTCTGAGCTTTCTCATTTCCGCGTAGTTGGCTTGGAAAGCAATTTGTGCTGAACAGACCTGAAACATTCAGTTGATGTAGTAGCTAAAACCTTGCAAGAGGGAGAATCCTCCAGCCTTTGTCTGGTCTCCAAGGTGACTGCAACCTTTTTATTCTGGATTTTTGTTGTCTTAGCCTCTTTGTGATTTGGAGTGTAGCCTCTCACTGGAAACAGCTTTGCAGCCAGGCGTGGGTAAACCTGCCACATGTTCGAGGAGGGACAGAATCCACAATTTCCAGGAGCAACCTGAGAAAATCCAAAGGGAGGTCACTTTTTGTTCTGTCCATGCAAACTTCGCCAGCATCATACCCTGTCTGAACACAATCTCTCCGGTTTATCAGCCAGCAAGGGAATTCTTTTTGTCCAAAGTTTGTTTCTAGCTCTGCTGGAGTCTTGATTTGTGATCGTTTATTTAATCCATTCTTACGGAATTGAGAGAATAGAGGGAAGACTAAAGATGAAAGTCAAAATAGTGAATTATACAGGAGAAACTCTAACATGTATGTTAAAAGGGAGTATCCTCAGTAATATTATGGCTTACATTCTAGTTTAGAGTTTTGGTTAGTAACCAGGCAAATGTCTGCATGTTTTTTTCCTTTTAATTGAATATTTATATTCCAATGTATCTAAATGGGCAACTGCTTGACATTAGAAAACCTGCCTATAAATCTGTGTGAATTTCTGCTAATGAAAACTGATCTTTCTTCCCTGTTTCTCCCCCTCCCCACATTCCTTCCATTGAATTTGAAGGGGTCTTGCACCTCAGAACAAACCAGAGCTACAGAAGGTGATGGAGAAAAGGAAACGAGATCAAGTTATTAAACAACAAAAAGAAGAGGAGGCACAAAAGAAGAAATCGGACCTGGAAATAGAGCTACTGAAACGGCAGCAGAAACTGGAGCAGGTAATATGGGGAATAACAACACCACCTTCACACACCTACATCTGAGCTGCCCACCCAGCGCTCCCTTTATAGGCAGGAAAGAAGCAACAGCCGATTTTTGGCACATTTCCTCTGATAAAATGCAGATATATATTTTTTTTTAGGATGAGTCAAATCACACTCTACAACTGCCTGTTTGTTGTCACAGTGCAGGAACCGCATATGGTGTCTGCCTTACGTAAGAAACTAGAAGACTTTAAAAAGATCTTTTATACCCTTAAAATATATGAGCCCATTGGTGTTTTCACGTGAAGGATCCTCAAACCCTGAGCATGGAGATGATGTGGGGTTGGAGTTTGTGGTGGTGAAGCTCGCTGCCGTGCACAGAACCCACCAAATGTCTTTGTGCCTCTGAAGGCACTTGGTGAACCTGCGATGAAATATTAATAGTTCTACAGCAAAACACCTCAGTAAAGAAGTCACAGTGCATCAAGCATTGCATTTATCTCTAAATTAATAAATGGCTTAAAACAGCATCTCTTGTTTTTCTCAATGGAAATCAATTAAGCCAAATAATTACTCTGTTGAAAATGAGGTGTAATCCAACAATTTTTTAGGTTTAGGGGGTTTTGTTATAGTTTCTTTTAAATTAGGCTTAGAAATACTTTTGGAGGGAGAATGCTATTCTGTTTTTAAGTGTATCATCCTGTCACTTTTCCTTTCTGCTCCTGAGGGCCCAGCTTCAAATGGTTCAGCTTGTGGGAAGATTTGATTTGAAACTGAGCCATCTGAGGGCATATGTAGAATAGAAAATTCTGTTACAAGAGGAAAAACCTGCCCATTGCAAACAATTTTGTGACTTTGTTAACATTGTAGGAATGGCATTAATTGACAGCATGACTCATGGAGAAATGTTGTCATGATTTACTGTAACAAGATGTGTCCTTTGTCCGTGAACCAGAGACAAAAGAAAGATTATTTAGGTGAGGCGTACGTGGTCCCCATTAATCATTGAGACCTTGGTCTGTTAAAAAAAACCCCACAAAGCTCCTTTCAAGAGTTTTCTAAAGGGCTGTTTCTTCCTTTGTGCCTTCACTGAGGGTTGTCAAACAATCCATATTCTGTGTGACATGTAGGACACATTCTATATGGGCACTGTATGGCCTGGCCCTGCAGCGCAGGGTGTCTGACCTCACATGGGAATTTCAAGCGTCTGCATGGGCAGAAGCTCCAGCAGGGTTAAAAATATCAGCAAATGGGCTCTCAAAAATGAACAACTAAAGGCTAAGGAGGTTTCTTTTTGTTTTTTTAAATCACTTTTTGTGATAGACAAAACAGATACACCAAAAGAGGCTCAAGTTAGATACAGAAATCCATATCTAGACACTCAGAAATAGTTTTGGCAAGTATGCTAAGTAGTAGCTGTTTGCATGTCTTCTCCCACAAGGCACATTTATCCGTGCCCTGTTGTAGAAGCCAGAGGAGAGGTTTATGGTTGGCTCTTTAATGAGGATGTCCAAGAATTTCTTCAAAAATCTTGTTCTTCTACTGGGCTTGTAGAGTTTTTGTCCATCTGGCAAAGGTGGACATCTGGAACAAGCTAGAGCCAAGGATTTGGAAAGATTTATTGTTTGTGAGAACAGATACTCCCAAAGAAATTCAACTTTATCTTTTCCATGTGAGAAAGGAAGCAATTTAAAGAGTTTTGCATGGCCATTTCTTTAAACCTTTATTTTTTTTGTCTTGCATTTCAGTGATCTGACTTACACATTTTTTTCTTTACATGCGATTCTCTTTTAAGCTGGAACTAGAGCAACAGAAGATACAGGAAGAGCAGGAAAATGCACCTGAATTTGTCAAAGTCAAGGGCAACCTGAGGAGGACGGTCCAGGACGCTACAGAAGCACCAGACTCCTAGAGCCGGTGCGCGCTAAGACTTGCAGCTTTCCTGCGGAGAGAGGCTTTTGCAACTTGTCTCAGATTTGCCCCTCAAGAGGGAAAATAACAGCATCCAGCTGACACTTACTGAAGATGAGTTTTTGAATTTCTGAGGCGCGTGGGTTAAAAAGACAAGTACCATAAACAGATTGACTTGCCAAATGCAGTCCTGAGATCGCTGGATAAGGAGTCTGTCTGTCAGTTCAGTGTCAGGGACCAGCCGCATGTGCTTACTCAGAGATTTTAACCAGGGATACTAGAGAAACTCCTTCAGTGTTGCACTGCTTTATCTCTTGTGATCCTAGTGTAGTGGAGATAACACAGATTATATTTTGCTTTAAAACAGAACAAAATTTCTCCTGTGATTTCTGAAGAGGCTTTGCTGTGCAGGTAAATTTCCTCCATCTAGGCCTACAGCTTGTGCATATTACACAATCATTTGTGCTTACTTGGATTTTTTTATCAAATCTGGGAGGATACAAGGTATGTTGATCACTGCTGCCCATCCCCACTAGGATAGACAGGTGTGAGCAAACTGAGAACACTTAAACTTCACCAGCAATGAACAGTCAAGCAGCCTTAAAGCCTCGTTCTCCCTGTTTTACATGTAGAATTTGGGCTATAGAAAGAGCAGAAACGTGATCCTCTCACCAGAGAGAACCCAGAACCCAGATTTATCTCTGTCTGTAAACTTACAACCTTGTGAACAGGCCTGTGCAGTGCTACCTGTGAATTTACCTCTGTCTCTTAATGCAAAATGACCTGTCTTCTACTTCTTTGTGTTTTGAAATCCTGCTTCCTTTACTGTTGTGGCCTTTCTTCTCTGAGGACGTGCTGATCTGCTTGCAGTGCTAACACATTACTTGGGAGTGTTTAAACTCACTTGCTGGAACTGAAACAGGAATCTCATCTGCTATCAGTTCCTTGCAGGAACTTGCTGTGGTTCCTGCAACAGAGCAGTGTTTAAGCTAGACCAAACTGATCATTGGGATCTACTGAAATGGATCTTTTTCCCTAAAGTGAGGCATAATATGAAATTCATTTTAGCCTCAAGAAAGGAGGGAAGTGTGTTACCACTGAGTCTTAGGGTCCCATTCTGTCACCTTTTGCCTTTCCACGAGTTGCCCCTGCGACTTGCCATTAAATAGAATATTGCTCAGCTTGCACGGGGATGACAGAATCTGATCCTTTATGCTTATGACTACTAGTTATCCAGGGAAGCCTGGGATGAGGAGAGGGGAACAGATTACTCATTTAGGACTCCAGGACTGGATTCTTACCTGGTGTGAATGGGTGCAGGTATCTTATTTTCAGAAGCTGGGGAGAAATCCTGATCTTCCTTGGCCAGCACAGCCCCAGCTCTCAATGAAGCTGTGTTCACCCATATCAGCTGAGGATCTGATCCCTAGTCTTTGCCTTAGGTTGCTAAACAAAACTATTTCTACGTTGTAATTATATTGGACATAGCTGTTCAAAACCACTTCTTATTAATATCAAAAGTGGCATGTTTGTATTGTAAAGGTGGTGGGGGAGGGTTTGTTGGTTTGTTTTTTAGTTCCTTCTGCCTTTCCTGTAAGTATTGGATGTTTTAAATACAATTTCAGCATAGCGCTCGGGACAAAGTGGTCACAATTAGAAATGTTTCCTAGATACAGACTTCAATTTGTCAAGATCCAGGCATTTTTCATGAGGACATAATCACATCGAGAGTAGATTGAATTGTGATAAGTGTATTGCCATTGATTTGGACTTGCAGTGTGACTGACGTCTGGAAGATTAAATGTGAAGATGGTCTACCAGACTCTTCAGATTATGGACATATGAAAGACAAAGGCCAAACGTAAGACACTTCCATGTATTTTCTCAACAAAGGAGCACCCTGAGTGCTGCAGGTTCTTCCCTCTCTCCTTCCCTTCTTCTGGAAGGAGAGGATCTTCCTTTCTGGCAGCAAATTATTCAAACACTTGCACTGATTTTGTTTTATTTCATTGAGAGAGCGCTGTGTATGAGCCTTCCACACCATGCTCGTGTTTTATCTGAGCTGCTCCCAGCCTAACAAACTTCACGCTCTCGGTTTCCACTCTACAATTAACCTTCTGCTCAGTATGGAAATGTGTAGAAATTGGTGAGGAAACCATCCTCTGGCTTGAGCAGACCATTTCTTCTCAGCCATTTCGCCGTGGTGAACGTGGCCAGTGCGGCGAAGTTGGCGTAATCCAAAAGGCACGGGAGGCAGTGGGGGATGAGGACCTCTCTTTGGCTTCAGTGGGTGTTGGGTTGGGCCCTCCAAGGCTGAAGACCTTCTGCTTTCTCTCCATGCCAGCTTGTGATTCAGGGTAGAGCTCATTCTGAAACACAGGAGGCCAGAAAACTCCCTTGTACATATGGTGTGAAGTAGGTTTTTGTTTCCAGTTGGAATTAATTCTCTGTGTGAACAGATCATCAACATGTGTGTTAGAACATCTTGCAGTTCCACTGCCCCTTTAGTCTAGCAATTCCAGCCACCTTTTTTGTCAATTTGACGGGCAAAAGCTTGTCTTTTAAGTCAGGATCGGGCTAGAATGGGCAATGCTTAAATGGGTGGTCAGCTCGTCACGCCACAAGTGTCCTGTGCGGCTGCTCAAGTAAGAAACTGCTTGCCAGGGAGTAGAAGCAATTCCTGATCGACCTTTAGCTGTGTGGGTTTTGAAGCAACCGATTTGAGGCAAATACTTCAGTGATTTGAAAATGGCTCACTTACCACTTTGTACTTTTTTAAAACTCTTGCTTTTGATAGGATAGTAAATTTTTTAGCATTTTTGTGGCTTTAACCTTCTGTTAATATCTGCACTTGGTTGAGTGTACATATATAAATATATATAAATATAAAAAGGGAGCCTTAATGGATTTGTTTTCATAATTTAATATTTTTTGTATTTGCTCTTGTATAATTGTTTTTAACTAAAGGTATTACGAGAGTGAGGGTGGAATACTTAGAACCAAAGTTATGCTTAATAAAATCTGCTACATGCTTGGCATATGCGGTGGTGTCTGTTGTGTCCTGCTGAAAACAAAACCTCAGGGACTGCGCTGGGATATCCAGGTTATTTAAAGTTCTGCAATGCAGGAGGGAGTAGCAACATCATGATGACTTTTGGTGCCTTTAAACTCTATCCATGTTTGTATATACGAAGTTACTAGTGAATTAGCAGAAAAATCTCGTTGTGTTTTTTAGTCTTATTTTCTTCTGAATATTTTTGATGCAGAAAATTTGTAGGATTGTGTAACTGTTCAGCTCCAGAGGCAGAGCGTGAGGGAAAACTGCCGATGGGAATCAAATAATTGTGGAAGTTATTCCCTATCCTGCTAACCTCAAAGCGCACCAGGCAAAGTTCAACCTTGGAACCGTCAGCATTGCGACAGCTCCGTCCTAAAAAGGAGCGAGGAAAGAATCGTGAGCCTGGTCCTGGGTTCAGTCCTGCAAAGGTGCTTTTGATTTAGGTGGTGCTCAAGCCTGTGGTTCTGGTAGGAAAAACTTGGACAAGCGAAAGAAAGTGCACACGCAAATGGTTTACTTGGGTAGGGTCAGGTTGCTCAGTGACATTGCAAAGAGCAAAATCGTGTGTCAGCATCAGAGAAAATGAGCATGGGGAGGAACAGGACTGGAACAGGTGTGGGGTCATCAGTTCTCCACGAAGATCGTCAGCTCTTGCTGGTGAGCTCTGGTAGCTGGGGACAGGTGGTGATGGAGGGGGAGCTGGAGAGGAGCGAGGGGTGAATTGGTGGTGGAGGAGGAGAAGAGCAGCAAATTCACAACAGATGTCAGGAAATGCTTTTTCCTTCAGAAACGGCTCAGCGTGTGGAACGGGCCCTGGCAGTGCTGCTGATGCGATGGCGCTGGAGCCGCTCCAGGAGCTGTCAAATGTGGGGGAGGTAAGAAAGAATAGTGAGTTACTGAGGGTGGGTTCCTGTGGCCTGCTGGAGATCCTGCCCGGTGCTCTCCTGTCTCAACCATACCCAAATGTGTTTCGAATTATCCTTTGATATTTCACTCCAGCTCCAGAAAGAAAACAGTGAGGGCCTACGATCTGCTTTTGTAGCACATCCAGCAGAAAAGATTATTTTCCTTTTCTATGCTTTTTTCGATGGCATTGACCTAATATGTTCTGTCATGTGGTTCTGCAAGGACTGGTCTGCTGGGGACTTTGTTTGTGCCCCTGTGGCCATATGCAGATGGATTGTGTCATGTCGTAGCTGGATGGAAAGAAGAACCTTCAGGTCCCTTGGCTGCTGTTACAGGGGCCATGGATAGCATTCGTCACCTGAAATGGCTGATGGCACTTGTGGTGGCCAGTTGCACTTAAGAAAGTAACTGAGCAACACAGCTGGAGACAGAACAGCTTCAACAGTGTGGTTTCCACAGGATCAGAACCGATGTCTCTGGGGTGAAGAACAAGAGGGCAAGTTGGGTTCTCAAGACGTCACCACAGAAAGAACAAACACACAATGGGATCTGGAGGAGTGGAAATACAAGGTCTCTTTCTCACCACTTTAAACTTTTTTGTGTTCTATTTGAAACCTTTCATCTGTCAGAGTAAAGAGTTTTGGTGCCCTTGTCACTGTTAAGGGTGACTCTTCTCAATGAAGGTGATGGAAACCATGGCCTGGGGAAGTATTTAGTGGTGTTTATAGAGCACAGATGTCTTGACGCACGCTCTACAGCCCATCTTTTGGCACTGCTTTAGGCCCAGGTAGAGGTTGCATTGGGTCCACCACACAGCCTGCACTGACTCTCCGAGGTTAGATGGGGCCAAGTTCTATTCTTTGGGTACCAGGGGCCTAGTTTGCTGAACCTCAGGTGCATTTGAACTGATCATCTGCAGGCTGGGAGAATTGGGCTGTTCAGCCTGGAGAAGACTCCAGGGAGACCTTACTGTGGCCTTTCAGTGCTTATAAGGGACCTAAAAGAAAGATGGGGACAGACTTTTTAGCAGGGTCTGTTATGACAGGAAAAGGGGTGATTCAGGTTAGACATGAGGAAGACATTTTTTACACTGAGGGTGGTGAGACACTGTCCCACGTTGCCCAGAGAGGTGGTGGATGCCCCATCCCTGGAGACATCCCAGGCCAGGCTGGACGGGGCTCTGAGCAACCTGATCTGGGTGAAGATGTCCCTGCTCATGGTAGGGGTGGCACTGGATGAGCTTTGCAGGTCCCTTCCAACCTAAACTATTCTATGATTTTTCATTATACCACTGTGGAGAAACCAGCCCAGTGGAGCACAGTTCCATTCTTTGGCTGCAAAGGAGCCTGCAACGCCCAACTTGGAGGGAGAATCATCTGCGTTGCAAGGACTCTGAAGCTGGGCAATTCAAATGCCACCTCTGAACAATTCATTCCTTTTCATGGAGTTTTGCTCCCCAGCACAGATGAGGCCCCTGGATACCTTTCATAACTTGGGCCCTTAATCTCTGTGGGGTTCATAAGCTGATAAAGAGCTCGATCTCTCCACTGTGCTCTGGTGCTTCGGCCATGGAATCTTCAGCAGAGCCCCCAAGGTGCTGGGGGAACATGTGGCCCCTGTAGTGGATGGGGAGAAGGGACCTGCCCCAGGCCGGTGGGAGAGGAGATGACATCTCCACAGCGATGGTGAGGGAAGGAGGAGGACGCAAAGCTCCTGAGAGGGGGCTCCAAGCACCAGAATCACCCACTACAGCTGTAGTACTTAATTATCTGAGTAATCATTTCCAGAATTAACTTCTATTATGTACCCAAGTCCAATCTCTCTGGTGGATGGCATGAGCAATTTAACACAGATTGAGGCTGGCACCAGGAAACTTCAGCCTGATTAGGTGGGAAGAAGAAACGCACTTCATTCCCCCTCTTCAGCTGTTCAGAAACTAATCTTTCATAACGCTACTGAAATGCCAAGTCTGCTTCATTGTGCTCAAAAATTAAAGAGCACCCAGCAAGCCTTAGCAGGGTTCATTTGAAGCGGTGTCACTCGGGATGAAGGCAAAGGGAGCTGCCGGTGGAGCACTGAATCCCACCCGCTACGGAGTCGGGGTACAGCAGCCCAGCCCATCTGGAAAAGGGGTTCTGTCCCATGGGATATCTGTCTTTGAACTCTCCTTCGGTCAATGAAGCCTAAAACATTTCTCTGATGAAAAACTGATGAGGAATTCGCTTTTATCAGTAGCTCAGTAGCAGCAGGAAAAAAGAGAGACCCTTTAAACTTAACACCGTCAGAGCTGGAAGGGCCCTTCATCACCATGGTCGTGGACCAGAACGAGTGATTTTCCCTGATGTACAATTTCGGCGCTTGTCTTCAGCCAGCTTTATTTCTGTGCTAGTCACTTAGCTTGTGACGGTGGAGCCCTGAAATCGTACAGAGAATTCACCGGAGCTCAGAGAAAAAGAAAGAAAAGAAAGAAGTGGCATTTGGAAATTAGCTCAGCACACTGGCCCCTATACTTCACCACTACTGGTTTGTTAGGGATATTTTCCTCTCATTTTTAATACAAATCAAACGAACTCATTAAATACCAAAGGGTAAATTATCTTCAAAACACAAATCTTGCATATTTTGTCATTTTCTTATTACAAGGGAGTTGCTTCTGGTTTGCACCAAGAGCTCCATTCCTGCATGTTGGGAAATGGTGCCGATAACCAGACTGGGGGTGAAGTGAAACCACCTGCAGCTTTCAAAGGGGTTGCTGTCTGGGGAGGACAAAGGAGATGCTGAGAAGGAGGAACAGAGAGCGAGAAGGTGAATCCCTGACTGATGAAGATTTCCACCCTGTACCTAAGGTTAAACAGCAAGTCTGAGGATCTGAGGATGATGCACAGCCCGTGCATGGCAGAGTGTGTCCCTGTATTCACATCTAACATCATGTCTGTCTTTTTAGGTTCACGGTGCTTTTGATTCTTTTCCTATTGTTTCCTTTCACCCCAAGCTCTTGCTGCCTGTTCAGGCCTCCCTGCCCTTGGATAATTTCCCAGGGCTGGTTTGTAATGAAAGGCATTTAATTAGTGAGGAATCCTTGGGATGGACCCTCAAATGGGTGTTTGAGGCTGGCGACTGCATTGCTGTGCAGAGGAAAGGGCGAAATGCAGCCCAAACCCTCAGCCTGTGGGGAGTGGAAATGAGAAATACTCTGTATGCAAAGGGAAAAAGCAGAGAGGACTAAAAATTCAGAGTGGATGTCTGACAGAACATAAATGAGCAACTGGTATAGTTGTATCAAAGTTTTTATCACTGAGCCCCACTTAAAAAGAAGGGCCATGATGATAAAAGCCCGATGGGGGTGAGAAGGAGGATGAAAGAAGTATGTTCTGTGATCAGCATGAAGTCTAAAAGACATAGAAGCAACCCCTGGGCAAAGCTTAAAGTGATGAAAAGCTTGTCCAAATTATTTACTCTCCAGGTTATTCACCCCCCACTTCATCAAGCAGCACTGCAGGGGCTTCCAGACTTTTTAGCAGCGCCTGTTACAACCAGACAAGGGGCGATGGTTTTAAACTAAAAGAGGGGAGATTTAGGCTAGAAATGAGGAAGAAATTTTTTACACTGAGGGTGGTGAAACACTGTGCCCAGGTTGCCCAGAGAGGTGGTGGATGAACCATCCCTGGAGACATCCCAGGCCAGGCTGGACGGGGCTCTGAGCAACCTGATCTGGGTGAAAATGTCCCTGCTCATGGCAGGGGTGGCACTGGATGAGCTTTGAAGGTCCCTTCAACACAAACTATTCTATGATTTTATGTTTCCAGGGGCTCCCGGGTCTGGACCGGACTCGCATCTCTGCTGCCACCTCCTGGGCTGGGCCGTGCCGAGCGGGATGGAGCGTTTTACCCTGCGGGATGGGCCTGCAAAGGCTGTTCTCTCCTTCCTCCTCCAAAGCTTTCCTCAGAAAATACAGTGGTGCTGAGCTCTTGAGACTTTCTCTGTTGTAAATTGGTGGTTTCTTGGGGAAATGCAAGAATATTTAGTGATTTTTGTTATGGAAATGATAGTTTGGATTGGAAGGGACCTTCAAAGCTCATCCAGTCCAACCCCTGCCATGAGCAGGGACATCTTCACCCAGGCTGAGAGAGTTGGGATGTTCAGCCTGGAGAAGAGAAGCTCCGTGGCCTTTCAGTACTTAGAAGGGGCCAATAAGAAAGATGGGGACAGACTTTTTAGCAGGGCCTGTGGCAATGGGACAAGGGGTGATGGTTTTAAACTAAAAGAGGGGAGATTCAGGCTGGACATGAGGAAGAAATTTTTTACAGTGAGGTTGGTGAAACACTGTCCCAGGTTGCCCAGAGAGGTGGTGGATGAACCATCCCTGGAGACATCCCAGGCCAGGCTGGACGGGGCTCTGAGCAACCTGATCTGGGTGAAGATGTCCCTGCTCATGGCAGGGGTGGGACTGGATGAGCTTTGAAGGTCCTTTCCAACCCAAACTATTCTATGATTCCCACATATCCCACCCATCCCTCTGCAGTTTCCATCATGATCTGCAGACCTTCAACTTCTCCCTCTGTTCGCCCATTCGAACTCCCTCTCTTGTTTTCTGAAAATGTTCCCCTTCTCTATCCTCTCACTCCATCCTCCCAGCTGACAGCAGACTCCTCCTGTTGCTATAACAACAAGCAACAGCCTGGCCAAACTGGCCACTCCCTGCCACACTTCCCTGCCTGCATCCAAATCACCTCCCTATGTGCAAACACACTCCCTTCCTCATCAGGTCTTCACCATCTACCTACAAGAGGGATGCTCTGTTTGAGGGGTGTCAACCCTCTGCACCCCCCATGTGCCCCCTTCCCACTCTGTACACGCTTTCCAGCCCCCCAGCCAGGTCCAAATATGTGACGTGGACCACGTGTACTGTCCCACACACCCTCCAAGTCAAAACATACCTGTTTTGGGCCATAAAACCCACACAGATTAAATTATTAATACGTGGGAACAGGAGGATTGCTTGAAATGTGGTGAAGAAGGTGTGCTCAGGGCTGTATCCTGTTATCGTCTGAAAGCTGCAGGACATGTCTAGCACAAAATTGCAGGACAAAAACAGTCCACCATGGGGCAGGGAAAGGGTGGCATCAGGATGCCCTTCCCTGCCAAGCTCCAGCTCTGCTGCCCTCTCCTCGGGCAGGCTGCTGCCTGTTAGGCTTGTCAGGAGGACTTCTGACCACTGGGATGAAGAAGACCATGGACAGCCCCAACACCAGGTGGTGGGACATCAGAATCCACACCATGTCCTCTGACATTTTATCACCCCATGGAAGGTCAGGGGAAATCTGGGTGTTTCACAAAACAGACATTAAATCGTCTGCTTTCCCTTGGTGGGCCAGTGAAGCTCAGGAGCTGCTGTCTGTTTGTACGATGAGCGAGGTGCCCAGACGTGGCCAAAAACATCTGCTGAGAGTTTGTTCCCAAAAAGTACTCTGTGTGCATTTGTAAATTCGCCAGCCCCTTGGCGTTTCTATCTCATCCTCACTAACTGAAGCGAAATCACTTCAAAACCAGCAAATTAAAAAGCGAGGCAAAATATTTATGGCAGTTTCTGCTCCTTGTAGCAATGACCTGTTTTTGCAGTCCTGCCTGCAGCTGGAAATGCGTATCAGCTGGTGGTTTTGTGGCCTCAACCACAATATAAATTTACTTCTTTATATGCATAGTTTTGGATTAAAGAAGTGTTCTTTCAGTTCATATTCGATTGCTGATTTCAAGAATTCCCTTACTCCAAAGCTACCAGTCTTTTCTTTTTTAAAATAACTTCTAGGTGCAAAATGCTTTTGGCTCAGTGTTCAGATGGTCTTTTCAGACAGCCTGGTTTCAATACTGGGAAAAGGCTCAGGACAAATTTGAGGTGCTCCTGCCACCCTTCCATCAGGAGGAAGCATCTGTTCTTCCTGTGACCACAGGGGATGGTGTCCTGTTGTGTAGAGTTTGCCATCTTCCAAGGCTGAAGAGAGGATACCTTAACGAAGCTGGTAAGTGCTATGGGTTCTCTTTTCAGACAGAGTGTTCTGTGCCTCTGAGCAGGCTCAGCTCAAATCCATGGCAGGTCCAGGCTGTGCCATCCTCAACAGCAACAAGCTGGTCCAGATGTTCTTGTCCTTACTTTGATCATCCAAACTGCTGCCTCCCAGTCTAATCTGCAGTTCCAGTTGGGTTGTTCTGCCTTCCCCTGCATTGGGATGTCCCAGAGGCCAGGGCAAGGAGAAGACAACCTGCAGAGAAGACAACCCTTGACCCAAGTTGACTTACCCTGTGAAATGCGAGAGTTCCCATCAGCAGATCACCTTGACACCACTCATCCTGCATCGCCTGTTTTCTCTGCAGAAAGCACCGTTCTTTCTTCAAGCCCATCCAAATCGTTATGTACAATAGATACTGGATTTCCGCCTGCCATTTCAAGGGCTTTTGGAGGAAGACACCAACATTTCATAAAAGCATCATTGTTTTCCGATAGCCGGAATCTCTTTGTTCCTCGCTAGTGTGGGGAGTGTCCATCTGATCTCACAACTCAGCATCTGAGGGTCACCTGTTCATGTAGATGAAGTGTTTGAACCCATTTTGTCCCATGCACCGTTTCCCATACAACTCCTCACAGACCCACGTTCTACTCAATTAGGGCAATCTTGGGCTTCCTCTTCTACCAACCCATGATTTATTCCTCTGCAAATTCATGATTTAATTGTCTATCAAGCCATGATATCTTCTAACACTTTCATTCCAATTCCAGTCAGATTAAACTGAAAATACTATGGGTGCAGTATTTTACAATTTGGACATTAGCATAGATTTCCAAATGAGGGGTGATTTTTCAGAAAGATTCAGACAGAATCTCCCTCCCACCAGCAACTACCCAAATGAGTTTTATGCTCTTTAATACCACAAATTACAAAACAAGGATCTGTTCGATAATGCCAGGCTGCGTTAAGTTGCAGCTTTTTGAGGCCATGTATTTTTTCCATTCCCAGTTTTTAACTCATCATGACATGTAGGGTTGCTACTAGAAATGTGAATGGGGATGAAACCTCAATAGCTCATATTCTTTTTTCATCCTCTCACCACAAGCTTTCAGACCCGAGCAATGTTTCAGAATATCTGTTTTGTGGGCAGGTGTCAAAGAAGTTATCCCAAAGCTGCTTCTTCTCACCTTGAGTTGAATTTGTGCAATCATGCATTCAGGAAAAGATAACGTTTTCTATCAGTAGTTATTCTAATTCCTAAGGATTTTAATAAAATCTACTGCATTTTATTCTGAATTCCCCACCGAGTTTGGATTTTGTTGCTGCTGAGTTCATATGCAGCAATGATGGCATCCCTATACTTGGACTAATTTAAAATTGAAGATATTTGGAATGTCTAAGCTTCCAAATAAAAGGAAAACATCTATCAACATGCCTACATATTTAAGTGATGCTATTCAGTGAAGATATTTTGTACATTCAACTCCTTCAAAGCAGATGTCTCCATAAAGGCCAGTATTCAGCCAAGGGCCTTGAAAAATCACTCATTGTCTTGAAAATGTTGGGATTATCCCAAATGTAGCCGGAACACAACTAGAAGACAGGCGTGATCCTTCTTCCAGCCATGACTGACTGACTACTGTGTTTCACCTCTTGCGAGGCAGGGTTTAGCTCACAGAAGGGGCACTGAATTCAGTTCAGAAATATCTCAGCTGATATTTAAGTTCAGAAATGTCTGCATTGCGTGCAGTGCGAACATCAGTGTTTTTCAGAAGCTGCTAGGACCGGAGCTGGAGATGTTTGCAGATGGTGCTCCAAGCGCAGGCAGCTCCAGCTCTCTCCATTGTGTTTAATTGTGGCTCTGTGGGCACAGAGTGGCTGGAGAGCAGTCAGGCAGAAAGGGGCCTGGGGGTACTAATTGACAGGAAGCTCAACATGAGCCAACAGCGTGCCCAGGTGGCCAAGAAGGCCAATGGTGTCCTGTCCTGTATCAAAAAGCGGGACAAGGGCAGTGATCATTCCCCTGCACTCTGCATTGGGGAGGCCTCACCTGGAGTATTGTGTTCAGTTCTGGGCCCCTCAGTTCAGGAAAGACATTGAAGTGCTGGAGCGGGTCCAGAGAAGAGCAACACGACTGGTGAAGGGACTTGAACACAAGACCTACGGGGAGAGGCTGAGGGAGCTGGGCTTGTTTAGTCTGGAGAAAAGGAGGCTTAGAGGTGAGCTCAGCACTCTCTAGAACTACCTGAAGGGAAGTTGTAGCCAGGTGGGGATTGGTCTCTTCTCCCAGGCAGTCAGCAATAGGACAAGGGGGCATGGGCTTCAACTCTGCCAGGGGAAATTTAGGCTGGAGATTAGAAAGAAATTCTTTACAGATAGAGTGGTCAGGCACTGGAATGGCTGCCCAGGGAGGTGCTGGACTCGCCGTCCCTGGAGGTTTTTAAACTGAGATTGGACATGGCACTTAGTGCCATGATCTAGTAAACGGACTGGAGTTGGACCAAGTGTTGGACTCGATGATCTCTGAGGTCTTTTCCAACCCAGTCGATTCTGTGATTCTGTGATTGAGTCCCCAGCAGGACAAGCACGGCTCGTGCAGTGTGAGCTTCTGTGTGTGTGCGGCAGGGGAAAACTGCCTCAAGATAATTCATTATGAAAAACAAAGTAGAGGCTGCTATTTGGATCGTCTCATGTATGTCGTTTGTTCTTTTCCTTTGTGCTAAAAAAATGCTTTAATGAGTGGGTTTGTGTCATGAACGGCCACTTTAACAGTTTCTTCTGTTTAAAATTCAGTGTTCCCTTTTATGTATTTTAACATTTATTTTTTGGTAAGGAGGGCTGAGGAAACATTGTGTTAAGCCTCATACAAAGTTGTTAATAATCCTGCAAGTTTAAAAATGTCACATTCCCTGAAGTCCATTGTTTTAATTGCATATTGCTATACCAAACAAAATTGTGACCTACGTATTTTATTATTTTTAGATCTCATCTTTCAACGTCGTTCTTTGTGCAGCTCTGTTTTATTGTTTTTCTCAATTAGCTGTGTTCAGATTTGCTCACATCCCTCTCCTCAAATACTTTCTCTGTTGGTTACCTGGAGTGCTGCGAATGTGAAGATGCACAGGCCGTCTCCAAATCATGTGTGTAGCCTCCTAGAGTCAGCCCTTATTGCTCTTATGTGAAATCAGTGGAACGAGAAAGCCAGATCCCGTGTCCTGAATGGAGAACAAAGAGCCAAGAAGCTCCTGGGTTTTATTCTTGGCTCTCGTTCTGGCTCACTGTGTGGTCCTGGCCGCCTCCTTAAGGCTCCGATTCAGCCAACCATTGCAACTCTTTGCTCCTGTTGAGACTCTGAACAGCCCACTGAGTTCACTGGGGAGCCAACAGAGTTAATGCTTTTGTGTTTGGGTCTTAATCTTCTGGTATCAAGTGCTCTGGTGTCAATATGTTGTGTATATCACACACCCAGAATGAAAAGAATATGAAAAATGGAGGAGAATATGCCTGCATCTGGGTTTCTCAGTGCCATTTGTAATAGTTTAGAAGGGAAAAATAAATGTGGTGTAATTAAAACAAAAGTGCAGTGTGAGAAGACAGGTCTAGAACACCAATTAAGCCAATGTCTTGTCTGCAGCAATGAGAAGATAGATGGCATTTCGGCTGAGGTATTGTGTATATATATATATATTGTGTATATAGGCACCGACCTGCAGAGTTAACATCCCTGGAGATGTTTAAAAGGTATTTAGATGAGGTTCTTAGGGACATGGTTTAGTGCTCGTTAGGTTATGGTTGGACTCGATGATCCTGCGGGTCTCTTCCAACCAAAATGATTCTATAATTCTACGATTCCATTCTTTCATCCTGTGTTAAAAAACCAAAGAAACTCTGATGTTGTGTGGAGTGGGTACTTCGGGGAGTGGGAACAAACAGCAGGTCAGCACACAAATCCCATGGGACACAGGTCCCAGATGCTCCCGGGACCCTTCCTAGACATGTGCAAATGAAGAGGCTTCCTCAAGCAAGAAAGATTCAGACCTGTTCCTGCACCCAGAGCTTTTCCCTCTGCCTGGTTCTTTGCCTGGACAGAAAATGAGCCGCCTTCAGGTATGATTTAAAGCTGGTCATGGTGATTTAGGGATGGAAATCTCCTTAATTTTTAACATGATTTTTCTGCCTCTAAGTGCCACTTTGAAAATATATTCCCTGGTGATTAAAATTGATGAGGTAGTCTAGAGGAAGGAAAACGGTGTTCAATATTCTCTACTTTCTGAGCTTTTGGAAGGTTGCCTGGGAATATGTCTAAATTTTAGAAGCTTTCTGAGAAAAATCTGTAAAACTGAAGAGCAAGAGGAGAGTTCAAGTGACTTCAGATATTTCTGTGCCTAGCTAGTGAAAATCAAATGCACTTGTTCTTAAGCTGTGGTTTCTCTCTGGAAAATCAATCTGTAACATGACACCAGGTGATGTACATATCATTCCTTCCCTGTCTTTTGGAGGGGCCAGAGCAAGACCTGTGTATCTCATGGTCCTTCCTGTGAGCCTCATCTTGACTTATCCCATCTGTGATCATGATTTGTAGCATAATTTAAGTTGGAAAGGACCTCTGGGTGTCTCTGACGCACGTTAACAGGAGGGCCAGCTTAGGGGAGGTCATGGCCTCATCCAGGTGTGTTTTTAATGTCTCCAAGGGTGGTGATTTCACCACCTCTTGGAGCAATCTGCTCTATTGCCTCATCACATCCCTCACCCTTCAGTTTGGTACCTCTCTTGCTTTTCTAGATCCTCCTTTTAGGTTTGTTCAAGTAAGGTTATTTGAGTTGCCTCAATTTTGTCATCTAGTCCCATTTTAGGTGCCAGTGGGAACTGTCACCTCAGGTAATACCCGCTCACAGGATGGTGTGGAGATTACGGGTGGGGATAGCTGGAGGTGATATGCCAGCCCGGGCCAAGAAACTATTTGTGGTGGACACCTCCATGCAGTGGGGCTGCACCTGTGGGAAGCACCAGCGGTGCTCACCTCTGCTGCCGTCCTTGTGGTGCCATCCGTCTGCAGCACCGCCACCATGGGAGGGGGCTTGGGATTCTCGGCCTTCTCTGGGGCATGGCCTAAGGAGCAACAGCAGCAGGAGGTGGCATGATCTTCAAAGGAGAAAGCAACTCAGAAGTGTCTGCAGGTTGTGGATACTGGTGTCTTGGCATCACAGGGGTGCCTAAGGTACATGTCAGGAGAGCATGGCCACCCGCTCCAGTGGACAGCTCTGGAGTAAAAAAGATGTGGCATCAGACTGGGATAGATGTAAGGAAGAAATTTTCTACAATGAGAGTGGTAAAACCCTGTCCCAGGTTGTCCAGAGAGGCGGTGGATGCCCCATCCCTGGAGACATCCCAGGCCAGGCTGGACAGGGCTCTGAGCAACCTGATCTGGGTGAAGATGTCCCTGCTCATGGCAGGGGTGGCACTGGTTGACCTTTGAAGGTCCCTTCCAACCCAACCCATTCTATGATTCTGTGATTCTCTGTCTGCAGCCAGGCCCAAGTATCTGTGTCCTCGCAGCTTCCCAGCCCATTGAGGATCAAACCTCCTTCCCTGGGATGATGAGCTGTGGTACCCAAGGCACCCCTGGGGAGCTGGAATAAGAGCTTGCAGTGTTGCTTGTATGGGATGAAGGGGAGGAAGATGCTACGAGTCCATCATGCTGTGAACCGGCAGAGCTGCAGCAGTGGCGTCACATCATTGATTTTCCCTCTTCAGCCAGGTGAAGCTCTGGCCCACTATGACAGGAGTATCCTGTAATTACTGGAGCTACAACCTGAGCAGGATCTGACAGTCAAAATCTCTTTGCAAGGAGTTCTAGAGATTTAATATATGTATAATACGTTATGTCAGTATTATAATAATACAGATAATTAGTGTGTGATATTAAATTTATAACATGACCAAGGGTTTATCCTCTGATAGGTGACATCCTCAGCTCTATGGAGGGCTGATGGTGTGGAGCATGATGAATAGTCAAATGAGCTGCAGGGGACAATCACAGTCAGGTAAGCCATAAATTTAAGCTCTTTATACTCTGCAAAGACCAACATGCAGTGATTATATAAAAATGTGATATAGGTGCGTACTCTGCCTGAAAAGGAGAGGTTGACAACACTAGGATTTCCCTGCACAGAGCCTCTGTTTTTCCTGCCAAAGGTGCATTGCAACAGACACAAACATTAGCATTTTCTGCTTCACAAGGCACCTGCTGGATGGGGAATTTTTCACCCTATTGCGTGGAAATACAAAATGTTTGACAGAGGCAGAGTTTGAATGGCATATATCAATAATCAAAGGCAGCGTCTGGGGTTTACAAAATGCTGTAGCACGCTGAAGTTTTTCTAAACCACCTCCTTGAGGTTTGAATTCTTCAGCTTCCAGATTTCTCAAGGCACAAAGGCAATAAAGGGAATAAAAATGTACAAACAGAATTTTAAATAAAGCTCCCTCCAGAGAGGAAACTAAAAAAGAATAAGACATTACTCCTGTAAGGGAGAAAAAGAGCTGAGCACACAGGTCCTTTGTTGCATCACACCCTTGAACTCATCTACAGGCTGCTATAATTTCCAGTGGCTTTGACTCGGGGTGGCTAACAACCAGGAAAAAACAACACACAAATTTATCGGTCAGCTTCATTCTGAGGGAGGCTTCCAGGAACTGGAAAATCCTGTCCGAACTGTAACAGTTTTCCTTTTGTGAAGCAAGAAAACAAAGTGTGGAGGAAGGACTCCCTGTGGGGTTGGTCAATGGAGCAGCTCCTTCCACGCCGGCACAGCCTGCGCACTTGGCGCGGGGCACAAGACCCAACACAAAGAGCTGGCAGCTGTCTGACTTCAGAAACAATTAGAGAATTTGGAACGCTTTGTACATGGGACACTAAAGCTCTTGCTTAGTTGTGTGAATCCCAGTCCCGATGTGAATGGCCAGATTGCAATTTGTTAGTTTCCTGGGTCTGGGGTTTGAATTTGTATCGAAATCACTGAAACATGAGCACGCATCTAATGTCATCGTCTAGAAGGACATTTAACCTTGGGAGGTGGTCTACCTGTGTCTGTCTTCAGAGAGATGCAATCAAGGTCCTCAGTTGGGTCTGATCCCTGGAAATCTTTCAAGACACATTTCCCTTTCCAAAGACTACACAAGTGGTTTGGATACTTCAAGAGGATTTTTCTTTAGAAGCAAATGTGTGGTAGCTGGTTCCACACATCTCTGGTACTCATTTCTGGATGGAGACTTAAAGGACATACTCTTGGCCAAGAGACTTCAACAGAAATGTAACAGACATCCGAGAATAATCCAGCACCACTGAATCTAGATGGGATGGAGCTCACTGCAATACTCTTGACTACGTGCGAACTTTGAGTAGGGAAATAAGAAGTCCAAGGAGTCTATAAAGGAAAAACTTGCCCACAGCAAGAAGTTACAAGCAATCAGCTGGTGCCTGAGTGAATTTTGCAGAGAAACTGGCTTGTTTCAGCAAACTAAGACACTCAGCAATCATTTAAAGATTTTTCCTGAGTTTCTGGCTCAATTAAGGTCTCATGAACGGGTAAAAAGAGTCAGAAAAATAAGTGAAGAGGAGAAAAAGCAGCTGCCACCTCAAAATACTCTGGGTATAAATATAATCACTCCTTATCCATCATCATATAAGTATTTTGATCCCCAAGAAATAAATGAGCACAGACCCCTTGGGAAAAAACTGTAAGGAATTGTTTTCCAGGAAAACCCTTTTAGGGACGATTTGCATGCTAGAGGGAGGAAACAATCTCAGCTGTGCAATTCCTATGGTATTTCAAAAATGACTCAAGATGTACCTGTGCTCTAATGACTCTCAGGACTATAAAGCAGAAGGAAAGGAATAAGGGATGAGCCTGAGAATGTTCCTCTGGGAAATTAATTGTCCTGTGATGAGCAAGAAGCCTTTAACTCTTGGAAAACGCCTCCTACAGACTGCAAATGTGAAAAATGTTCCCTGCATGGTAGTTCTCACGTGAGATCTAACAATAAAAGGGGTCATACTGCACCCCACATCATTACAGACTGGCCTAACTATTGCTGAATATAATTTCCATCTGGCCTGGGATTAAGAATTACCTAAAACTGAGAGGTGGACCTACCGGGGGTCCCTCATCATTAATAAATGGGGTGATGCCAGTGATTTTTGAAATGCTCTTCCTGCATCTCATGCCCAAGGGAGAAAGAAAGAACCAGACACTGCCCCTCAGCTGCCCTTACCTGGGTTTGCTCCTGCCAGGCTGTCACAGGCACCAGCATCCAGTTCTTCTTAATTCTCCTGCCAGAAACAGCACAATCAAGGACGTGAAGTTATTGGTCCCAAATGTCTGAAAAATCAAATGAGAATTACAAAACTCATGAAACAAGCCTTAAAAAAAACCCAGCCTGAAAAACACTCAATGGAATCATTTTATGTTCTCCCTGCAATTTGTCTACAGCTTTGGGGGCCAGAAGCTTATGTTTTAAAATGATGGATAAGCCACGTGAGGTCAGGAGGCAGGACTACTAACAAATGTGCCAAATCTTTCTGAAAACCAAGTGTTTACTGGTTATTTACCTAAATCCCTCAGTTTTGTAGTGTTGCTTGTGAAAAATAGGGAGAAGCATCTCTGGAGAGCCTTTCTCGATAGTGCTGCATTTCTAGGGAGCTGCTGATATTTCATTCCCTTCTGCTTCACCGTGGTGGTATCTGAACAACTTCTCATCGAGCCTAAAGCACATGAGTAAGATCTGTCACATCTGATTACAGCTTTACTGCTGCTGAGACACTGTAGTGTCAATTCTTCTTACATTTAGCTTCTCAATAGCCCCACTCTGAATTCAGATGTTTGGTGTAATTTAATAAAATGCTCTAACAAATATATTTGTGTCAAACAGAAGTGTCCTCAGCGGTAAGTAATAAAACACTTAATCCAGCTGCAGAAGCATGAAGTGTAATATTTCCTGTAATAATTTCCTTTTCTCTGTAGCAAGATGACCTTAAAATCTCACAGAACGCATCGAGCTCCAGTTCTGATTTACTCTTCATCATCTAATAAGCATTTCTTTTCTTCTCTGGTTTCCAGTCTGAAAAGAGAAGATACGAAAGAGTAAATGCTGTGTCTGTTGCAGCACTGAGTGATCTCAACTGCGCATCTCTCAGTTTGTTTTGAGAAATGTAACACTTTCTTTTTCCTTGTTTTGATTTTTTTTCTTTTAAATGCCAAAAATCTGGAAAAACAATTTTAATAATTCTCATTTTAAGATAATATATTTTGGGTTGAATTGTAATTCAGCTAGGAAACAAATATCATCCTAGGGAAGAGCACAAGAATCTCTTTCCTCCCTTTTTTTTCCTGCTTCATCTTCTTTTATCCTGAATTATTGCAGAGTATCTATGAACCACTGGGACTCCAGATCCTGGAGGAGCACTTTATGTTTCACCCAAAACTTTTTGGAAAGGCTGGAAGGGTTTTGGGTTCTTCCCCTGAACTTCAGGTTGGTAGCAAGTGTGAGATCTTTCCTTTCTAGATGTTTCATCCCTGGGGCTTTTGAGCGTAATAAAACTTTCAATTAGGAGCTGCAAATAGCAAGTACACCAGGATGTAGTGAAGTGTGCCATGGGGAGGTGTGAACATCCAAACTTTGCTGCCACATCTTGGTATTATTAACAACTGCTACCAAGAGAGGGGGCTGTGCAACGTGCTCTCGTGGCTTATTTCTTTGTGTGGTGCACAGAAATCTATTTTCTTTCTGTGCTGTAGCAGGTCCTCTCCCAGGTCCTCATTTATTTACACAACCATTTAAAATACTTATATTTGAAAAGCGAAAAATGAGCATAAGAAAAAAAACCCCAGAGGGGCGCATTGACTAGCTAAACTTCAAAGACATTCCTTCCCTGCTGCCTCCTGTGTCTACGCATTTCTCAGTTATGAAGCGCCGGTGTTTCATTTGACTCTGCTGCCACTATCACAGCACGACCTTCCTGTGTTTGTTCTGGATGGGAAGAAGAAACTGCATCTCAAAGGAGCGCAACGGTCACCACGGCTGCCAGGAGAGCACGCTGAGGAGTCAGAGCTTGGCCACGGCCTTTTCAAGGCCAGGCTGGACGAGGCTCTGAGCAACCTGATCTGGGTGAAGATGTTCCTGCTCATGGAAGGGGTGGGACTGGATGAGCTTTGAATGTCCCTTCCAACCCAAACTGTTCTATGATTCTATGATTCCATGGGTTTGCAGTTCATGCTCCTGTCCCAGGCAATGCCCAGCACTTGGCTTTTCTCAGACACCCTGCTCGCCCTTTCCAAGCACACACGGTCACCTTCCGCCACAGGTGGGAATCACCAGAAGATAGCAGAGACCTGGGAGGTCCATGTCAAGTGGGAGGATCTGCAACAAGGAAGGTGTCGGTCATTTCTCAGTGGGCCCCTTCTCTTGCCTCTGAGATGTTGGAGCTGTCAAGATGCAGTGAAGCTGATCAGAGGATTTCAGGCAAGCTGGAAAGAAGATAAAAACAGAGGTACCATGGGAAACCATAGAATAGTTTGGATTGGAAGGGATCTTCAAAGGTCTAGTCCAACCCCCTGCAATGAGCTGGGACATCTTACACCAGACCAGGTTGCTCAGAGCCCTGTCTGGCCTGGCCTGGGATGTCTCCATGGAAATCAACCTCTCTACTGGTTTTATGGCTATTGCACATTGAATCCTACTCAGCAAGAGTGGTAAAGAGTGAAGCAGATGGCAGAGCCCTTGGTTTCTACAAAAGCTACATGTTCTGTGTCTTTGATATTCCCCATCTCACTGATTTTGGTACCTAGGGATCAGAATTTGGTTAGGGTCAGTACTTGGACAAGTGAGATAGAGGCGCCCCTTGAGACTGGCAAGAAATGAAGGGGATGTGACCTGAGCATTTGGGGTGACTTCTTAGAAATGCATCATGGCCTTGGAAAGCAGGAATATGACTCTGAAACAGATGCTTGCGGTCTTCAGAGTAGCAGTAACTCCTCTACTTAAGCAGAATTTGATGTGCCTGAAAACTGGGACAGAAAATCCTGAGGCTGTTGTGCCCAAACAAATGCAGTCTGGATCGTTGTGCTTCAGGCGTGCAACCGATATACAAGATAAAGAATAGAGTCAGATTTCCTCCCTCGAGTTACTGCTTATTGCCAGATCTACAGCGGCATTAAAGCATCTAATTCACAATTCCAGTTATTCTGTCCTGTGTTTGTATTTGGTAAGAGGAAAAGGCCCTGTGTGCAGCCAGATTTTTGAGCTATATAGAGGGCTAATAGCCAGCAATTAGACCATTCTCTCGAGTGTGAAAGAGACAGGTGCTGGTCCCTCCTTTACTTTGCTTGAAATTTGCATTGAACTCGCAGCTCCTGCCTCCCCAGGGACTTACCTGCCCCTTGGGCATTTGTAGATGTCATAAGCTGTGTCTGTCTTTGCTGGCGTTTATCCACTTTCTATGATAATTGAGACGATGGAAGAAGGAAAAATAAATGAGAAAGCTTGGGAGAGACAGCAAATGTAAGGCATTATAAAATTATTATATGTATTTCAAAAGGTGTAAATAAACTAAAGAGCCAATACTTAAAACTCCTGCTAGCAATATGCCCTCATTTATTCGTAACGAAAATTTAAGATGAGATTTTCAAGGGATACAGTCTATTTTGTTGCCAATTTAAAAAAAATAATTATGCAGATCATCACTTTGTGAATAACGGGTTGGCAGCAGATACCAGCCAGAGGCTGAACTTGTTATTCAAGCCACTGTCTTCTGACATCTGTGGAGATTCAGGTTAAAACCTAATTTTGTGGCTCTCCCTTTGGGTTCCTGGTTACTTTGACGTATCTTCAAAGATTCTAGCTTAACCACACTGTTGTATCTCAGCTGATGTATTCAGTTTTCTTCTGTCATTTTCACCTGCTCCCATAAGATCTGGAGAGCTGTCAGTCCCCTGCAGGTAGGGCACTTTTTCTTAAAATATTAGAGCAATTCCTCCAGATTCAGCAGAGTCTGGTGTAGCTTCAGTCACAGCATCCAAGTGGAATTTGATCTATACAGACTCTGTGGATCTGTTTAATTCTCTGCCCTGATTAAACAGATGTGTCAGCACATCTGTATTCCCAGTCACGGACTCCTTGGAGTTCATTCTTCAGAAGCATTAATTACTCCAGTGCTTGATTCTTAGAAGTTCCTTTTTCATGTCCTCCAAGTCACAGTGTCATGTCCAAGTCAAGTCACAGCTTCCTCTTCACAATGCCCATGAAGGGCTGCAAAACCAGCACATCCCTGGAAGCATCATCAGGGAAAAGGGCTGGGGAGGAACCCAGCGCTGGTGTGTTGCCCTTTCGGCTTCTGGTGAGGAGCAGATTGGGGGAGAAATCACGTATACAGACTGGGAGACAGCCAGCAATACGCCCTTCACTCTGTTTACGGATACCTGCAGTATATGATTTGAAAATGAAACACAGATTTAATTGGTATGGAGGCTTGCGAAATAATTTGTCTTCCCTGAATCTGACCAATTTTTTTTATCAGCCAGGCTGGCGTATCACTCCCTCCAGATGTCTGATGCTGACAGCTACTCAGACAAACCTGTTTAGTTGTCCAAAGAGGAGTATTATATGAAATATGATAGTATTTGGTCATTTCAGCATTTTTCTGGTGAAAAGCTGGTGAAGTATAAAGAGCATCTGTTCTGTCCCCTGTGTACACAGGTGTGCACACCCACCCATCCCCATGGTCCCACTCTGGGGACAACCCAGCAATAAAATACGTGCAGAATTTTTTTCTACAACATACAAAGCAATCTTTTAATTCTAATTCACATCTCCATGGTATTTGGTTAGGAGAGGAGAGCTTTATCTACAACATCTGTAATAGAGCCCAGTTCTCTCAGTATTGTTTCATTTAGACAGTTGTGGAGGGTTTGAACCCTGCTGGATCCATAACTGCAAACCCCCAGGTATTGGATGATGCGTAGTCCAGAAAGGTCCTTAAGCAGCTACTCTCTGGCCACTCACATCGGTCCTAAGTCACAAAATATTGGATACTTTCAGTAGACCTATGAACACCAGATGAAAATGCCTAAGCAGAAAACAAGAAGAAGGAAGGGTCAGTTTTCTGCAGCTATTGAATTGTTGTGTACACTGATATTTAAGTAGCCCTTTCTGGAACTTGTTTTGCTGCTGCCAAGAATAATGAAAAATAAGAAAAAAAATTTTACATTGTTTTCCAATAATAATAAAAAAGACAGTGTTAACCAATGTGAAATTTGAACTACTTTTCAAAGTAAATAGCTTTTACCTCTTTTTCTTTTATGGGAAAAAAAATATCTTCAAATCCACTCTGTGGAAAAAAAATATCAATGTTTTTCAGCTATAACAGTGTCTGCAGACCAGCAACTGAGCTGGTGGGCCATAGTGGTGATTGTTGTGGCCAGATCAAATTATTTGCCAGAATTTAAAATGTAGCTCTCACCTTTCACACCAACTCTCAAGTTGTTGAGTTTGACGTTTTCCTGCTAGGAGAAACATTCATGACAAGAAGTCAGTGATCGAGAAATATAAATAATAGCTGGAGAAATAGAAATAATAGCAAGAAATATGATTTCTACCTGGTTTGTCTTTAAGAGCCACTGAGGGTGTGTTTCCCGCATCCAGGCTGAATTAGGGCAGGGTGCCCCCAGCTCTGGCAGGCAGGTGGGAAGCCTGGGTGCTCTCAGCTGTGGCTCTTGTCTGCAGCCTCATGGCCTCCGTGTTGAGAGCTGGGACCAGGGCTAGAGAAAGGGTACAAGGTCAAATCAGACACTGCTCTCACAAAAGAGATGCTGCCTATTTTAAGCCCCTCTTTGAGCACTGAGAAAGGAGCAGGGGGCTTTGCTGCAGCTGAGTAATCCTCTGTAAGTGCACTGCTGGGAATAAGCGCCGTGGCTGGAAGTAGAAGCAGGAAAAAACCTTGCCCTTTGTTTAAATATGTATTCACGTAGCACCCGGGCTGTTCTGGAGACAAGAAGAAAAAATAAGACCTCCACTTCCATGTGCTCACAGATGTCGTCTCTCTCTGGCAGAAATAGTTCCCTTTCTCCTGTCAAAGTAACTGCAGGATTTCCCAGCGTGATCCCATACAAACCTACCTCTGCACATCACCCCGGTGCCGGTTACCCCAGGGCCACCCTTGTGATCAGAGGTTCACACTGTGCTCTGTGAAAGCAGACAGGCTGGGGCAGAAGGAAAAGAAAGAAAGCCCTAATTGACAGGAGTGGAAAAACCCAATTACAGAGATGAAAGAGACAGGCCAGGCATATGTTTCTCGGCTTTGGATCATCAGACCTGCCAGTTCTCATTATTTTCTAGCAAGACTCACTCTCTCCCAAGAAGGGACTCTGTCGTTACGTGGCCTTTTGGGGAAACCTTGTGCCTGCCTGGCTCACCTGCACCTGTGTTCGCAAAGCACCTGGTGACAGAAGCATCAATGTAGGTGCATTGTTACTGCAAGGAAAAAGATGGATTAAAGGTAGACCAGAGAAACGAGGAGGTGACAAGGGGGGGGGTGGAAAAAAGCATGGCCCAGGAGAGCAAACTAATCAAAACCATGGCATTAAATAAAACAAAGCATCTCCCATTAATAATTGAGGAAGCACACCAGTGTGCTGCGTGTGCTGTGGGTATCTCATTTGTCTGAAGAATGGAAAGAGCAAAAGGGAGCAAAGCAGGTATAAAAAGCCTGATTTCCCTGTGTCTCTAATGAGCAGTGCTGCTTTCATTTTTTCTCAACACCTCCTCCCTCATTATGCTCCCTTTTCCCTCTCCTATTTGTCACCTGCAAACATCTTACATTTAAGAGGATGCTGGTGTGGTGTCAGGTGTGAAGGAGACAGCAGAGCTGCTTTGTCCTTGGGTGCCATTCAGGACTCGTCCCTCGATTAGGAGATTTCTCCAAAAGGAGAGGGATGGGTGTGCTGCCCCTTTGTGATCCCAGACAATGATCCCAGCATCTGATTTGCATGGAGACTGTATTTCAGTTAGCTGGAGAGACACAGGGATAGGTGTGTAAATACCTATCTCCTGCACACAGCATATGAAATACAGCTTTGAAACTTTAAGTGGGAGAAATCAGGCTTGTTTAAATTAGGAGAGGGTGTGGTTAGCATTCTATCCCAGTCTGATCTCTATCGTGTGCTGATACAGTGCTTTCTTGTGTGACTGACCATCATTTACACCCAGAGCAAAGCGTGAAGCTGTGTTGGTAGCTCATGGTTCCCTGCTTGGCTTGCTGCATCCATGGGTGATTGCACAAACCCTAGTTTGATCCTGTGGCTAAAGAGGCCTAATACGGCCCTTCAGAGCTGTATCCCATGTCTTCTCAGGACAGTTCTCCACACAAGGGATTTCTGGAGCACAAGTCTGATGAGGAGCAGCTGAAGGACCTGGGGCGTTCAGCCTGGAGAACAGGAGGCTGAGGGGAGACCTTCTTTCTCACTGTTTACAACTACCTGAAGGGTAGTTGGTTTCTTCTCCCAAGTAACAAGTGATAGGATGAGAGGAAATGGCCTCAAGTTATGCCAAGGAAGGTTGAGATTGGATATTAGGAAAAATTTCTTCTTGGAAAGGGTTGTCAGGCAGTGGAACAGGCTGCCCATGGAAGTGGTGGAGTCACCATCCCTGGAGGGGTTTAAAAGACACATAGACGAGGTTCTTAGGGACATGTTTCAGTGTCAGTGTTAGATTAACAGTTGGACTCGATGATCTCAAGGGTCTCTTCCAACCAAAATGATTCTATGATGGATGGTGGCACACATGTCCCTCTTAGGAAACTGCTCCCTGTAGCTCTATTTAGCCTGTCTTGTTTGATACATCTGTGTTTTACTCATCGTAGGAACAGCTAGCTCTTAGATGAAAGAAAGGTTAATCTTGTTAGAGCCTGGTCTTTCAGTGCTGTCCTTTGCTTTGGCACATCCCTGAATGCCATCACCAGGCAGGGGCATGCAGAGGCAGCAGTGAGATCTCCACGTGGGAATGCCATCCCTCTGGACAAGAGCATCTCTGCCAGAGGAGCAACCATGAGAAAGAATTCACCCAGTTCCCAAATATTTCCTGAGAGGAACAGGCTTATCTTTTAGCCACACACCAGCATTTTTTTGGGAAAAAAAGCATTTTCATTCCTGGCAATAACTTCCACGCAGAGCAATCCTTTATTTGGCCAAAGCAAGCTGTTCCCAAGAAACACAGCCAAAGGTGTTGTCTCCATCAATATAGCAACAAATGGTCTGCACTTCTGAACCAAGCCTAAATTTGAATAGCCCGATGATCTCTTGTTGCTTTCTGAACATCTCTGTGATGCTGGATGATCATCGTGACAACCTCTTGTCCCTGCTGTGCACATCTCTAGATGTTGATGGTGTCACTCCCGCAGGCAGACACATTGCTGTCTGTTACCCTTATGACCACGTCATTCTGACACAACATGACACATAAGCAGTGGACAGTAAGTAGAAGACATCACTATTTATTTGCAATGATATCATCCCAGCTCAGCAAGTCCCTGGGATGCAAATCATTGCAGGCTGGGAGAAAGTCAGGGAAGCACCTCTGTATGTCACCTTACTCCTTTTGAAGAGGAAGATTATTTCTGCTTCATAGTCTTACCTGAAAAATACCTTGTGAAGCATCTTAGGCTACAAAAAAACGTGATTTTTGCCTCATACAATAACAAGGAATTAGTTGTATTTTAACAGAGCTTAGTGCATTTTAAAGAGAGTTGCAGTAGGCCTGACCCTAAACCCCCTGAAGTCGATGCAGAGATTCCCTCTCCTCTGTGGAGCTTTGGGTCAGACTCAGTACTTCCAAACTGTCCTTCCATTGATGCAGATCAAAGGAAACCACTGAGGGTTTATGGGTTTGGAGGAGCAGCTGGAGAACCAGCATCCCTGCATCACTCTGTGTCTTCTCTGCTTGGGTTGATCTGGAGAGCTAACCAAGAAGAGAAACTCAGCACTGTCTATAAATATCCCCATCTGAAGGGATAAAAGAGATTAAAAAAAACCCCAACCATCTCCATTCAGATTCCTCTTTAGATTTCCAGAGTCTGAAACTCATTTGTTGCCCCAGGCCTCCTGCCTGGTCAATGGAGAGGAATAAGAAACTCCTGACGTCTACCACCCAAGAGGACTCAGCCTGCCCCGTGGGGTGCGCCCACCTCTCCCTCCACAGCACAGGAAGCCCAGGGCCACCCAAGATGCCTACAGCTGGCTGCAGAAACAGACGGTGGTGAAGAACAAAGCTGAGAAGGGAGCTGGGCCTTTTGACTCCTCCTAGTGCTGTTGACCAGGCTGGGGGAGGACTGTGCCCTGTTTTCTCGCCAGCTTCCTTTCTAAAACCATTTAACAAGGCGGTGACCATCACCTTTCCCAATGAACAAAGGAGCAGCCACACACCAGAACCAGCTTTCAGATGGGGAGGACATGGGTACATGCAAGAACCCTGTGGGTCCATGCTGCTCTGGGCAAGACAAAGATGGTGTTGTGCAGTGGCATGTTGAAAAAGGGTGGGAGTTTGGGGAGTGTTTCTACAACCAGCTGAGAAATCCCCTAAACTTCCAGCCACACAGATGGGGATCTGATGGCCCTTTTATGTCCTGAAAATTGAGCTATTCCTATTTCAGTTTACATAAATAGAAGGAAAAGTAGATCTGTACATTGCTCCTGAAAGGCAGTGTGGCAATTTCAAGATGGTAATGTGTACCCAAATAGCATTCAAAGCCCCCAGCCTTGCTTTAGTAAGGTACAGACTTTTCTTCAAATATCCACATTAGCCATTTGCTTCAGAGCCTTGGTGAGATTTTGAAGTGAATCCCCCAGCAGTAGTCCCCATGCAGGGGACAGTTTGCTTTTCAGATTGGGGTTGGTGTGCATGGATTGGATTCCTTCTGGAAGACACACAAGCTCTGCGACCACTGCTAATGCTCTCCATCTCCTCAGAGGGACATATGGGTCCAATGAGACCAATGATTGCCCTCCAAATATGACAAACATTCAGTGCAAGGCACCAGACTGACCTGAATTCTTCTGAACCACCCATGGTACAGTTGCGGGGGCTTCATCACTGACAGCTTCCATCTCCTGATCTCCCATGACACCAAATTACTTGGCAGTATAGATGGAGCCTTAATTGAAAAAAGGCAGTAATTAGGAGTTAAATGCTTGAATTGCTTTTGGTTATATAGGTGTTTTCTGATTACACCCTTCTGTACTGGTCAGTAACTGCCTAGATCCAGAGAGGACCTTGTGCTTTGCACAGGGAAAAGACCTCAAACTCTTCAGTGAGACCCAAATCCTTGGATTACAGTCCTTCTGAAGGGTATGTGGATGGAAGTGAGCCAAAGGACGTTTTCAATTTAAAGGAACTCTGAGGGGAAACTGCTAAACTACCTGCAACGGTGTATAACCTATTGCTGGAATCAATTGCACTAGCAGAGAAATTCTGCTAAAAATCAGTTCTGCACTAAAAAAGCACTCTGGGGAGTCCAGGAAACTATTGCTTTGACTGAAATAGTTATTTACTATACCCGTGCAAGTATGCCTGTTTACAAGTGTACCTATCTGATGAGTGTATTTGACTTCTGCACCAGGAAAATCAGCTGAAACCGTAGTATAAAATTATCAATGTAAAATGAATAAATATATTAGGGGAATAGGCATGACTTCTGTAGGAAGAAATCATGCATCACACACGTGCCAGAGCTCTTCAGGGGTCTCAGGGAGGATGTGTTTAAGACACAGAATAAGTGACAGTCTTAGCTGGAAAGAGGTGTCTGAGGGACTGGGGGGCTGAGCAAAGCCACAGCATCATGGTAGAAGCAGAAGGTGTCTGAGACCAAGATCCTTTCTTATTCACTATCAAGAATTGCCCAAAACCAGACCTGTAGGTGCCACGCTTTTGAAAACCAGCTAAAGGACATAGGAACAGCCATAGAGTAAGAGTGCGCTGTAGGGACTAAGCTGTTTTTTTTCACACAACATAGACTTGAATTATGGAACTCCTTGCTACATGGTGATTTGGAAAACTTACAAGGGTTCAAAGAGAAACTAGACAATTTGATGGAAGAAAAATCCATTAAATACTATTACATTCAAGGAAACTGAGCCAGGAAGCCCATAAGCCACAGATTTCTGGATCTGGGGAAGGTATTCAGGGATGGCTCATAACCCTCTTGGTGTCTTACTGTCACGAAATATTACACGGAGGCACCCCGAGGTTAATTTAAGGGACAACAGAGTCCACAACAACTTTTATTAATCCAATGAGAAACAGGGTTCTTGCACTCCACAAGTGACTTAAATACAGGTTCGGATATCAGTTGAGGAAAGAATTTGAAGGGGCAGCAACTAATACAACAGCGGTCCACAGTGTGCATGCACGTGGCTGCACCAAAACAATGCCGGGGCCGGCCCTGGGTCCCGGGGAAGCACACAGTTGCCAAACACGGTGCAAAAGAGATGCACGTACTCGTAGTGAGTACGAGAAGTGTGCACTCGCGATTCCGCGAGGGTAAATTTATAATACACTCGCAATTGTGCGAGGAAATAATTTACTTACCCGTGCCAGTGTGCACGGAATCCTACACGTGCTTATGTGAAAGCACGGGAGGAAAATACACTCGCGGTTGTGCGAGGGGCTCTCAGTGGCCACTCGCGACTGTGCGAGGATTAATTTAAAGTACCCGTGCAAATGTGCACGGAAAATATATGTGCAAATGTGCACGAAAAGTATAAATGTACTCGCAATCCTGCGAGAAGTTTTACTTACACACGTGGCGGCAGGGCAAGTGGAGTCTCCATCCCGGGGAGCGGGGGGGCCCGTGGCTCCCGGCAGCAGGGGCCAAGCTCGTGCTCCGAGGGACCCGCACAATGGGCCGAGTCGCCGACGAGCGTCCCGTTTTTATAGGCTGATCAGACCTGACTGGAGTCACTCTAGAAGCTTCTCTGCACCCCCACACTGTCTGTGGGTGCCTCTGAAGCCTTCCAAACATCCCCCATACTGGCCGCAGGGACCCAGCGGCTCAGTGGCGCCTGGGCACTCCCTTCTCCTAATGGGCCTGGCAGGGTGTGCTCTGGGCCACACAAAAGAAGCTGTTAGCCTCAAGTACCAGAGAAAGAGGGGAGGGGGGTTGCATTCCACGACAATCCCACCCTGTGACTACAGTCATGGTCTGATATAACTCTGGAGTGGTGTTATAGTCACCTCTTGCCTCCAAAGTAAAAAGGGGACGGTTCTGCCGGTGAGCCTTAATGTCCACTGTGGATCACCATGTCTCATGTGTTGACTTACCCCTGCAAAACAGTTATTAATAACAGTATACAATAGAAGTAATTACAACAATCAACAATTGCCCAAGGTAATTACTGAGTCCCAGCATCAGTCACAGCTCATTAGTGCTTCCATTCCTGTGAAGGCCTTCCTTCTGAATGGCTTGCTGGTATCAGCTTGATCCTTTTCCACCCCGTCATTGTTGGTGTTGTTTCCAAGGCATCTGGATGCTTTTCCATCCCTTGCTGGTGTTAGGTGGATCTTCTTCCACAATAGAAACAGAGATTTTGTAGAAAAAAAAAAACCTACAGCAACACTTATCAGTTGTTTTGACCTGAGCGTTTGGCTTACCTAAGAGTAGCAGCTTCATTTTGCATTCCCCATTAGGCACTCGTGCACACACACACGTTAAATCACACGCACCCAGACACCCATAGGCCATGTGGGGTCCCTGGCTGCTGCAGCAATGGGGAACTGGTGTAGCTAAAACTTTACACCAAACACACACAAGCAAACACTTTAAGGCAACCACCGCAATGGGGGGTTTAAGTTAAAAGGTTAAGCTTCTGCTGCAACAAAATGGGCTGTATACAGCAAATACACGTGCCTCTTTAACCCTCCAAGCAATGGCTTATTATTATTTTTAAAATCTTCTACCATTTAAGGCAAAGAGTGTGTATTAACAAGAAAGGTCAGAAAACAGCCTTATATTTATCCAAGGACATTTCAATTTGCTATTCCAATGGACAAACATAAGTTTTGTAGGAAAGAGGGAACCAGGAAAAGCAGCTTCAAATATGCATAAAAGCAACAAAAGTAGTTAAGTCTGCTAATACTGAATGCAAAAGAATCTTAGAAGGTACAGTTCGTTCACATGTCCAGGCCGAAGCAAAGACTAGTGCCATGACTCTGCTTGCTGCTGGTCAAAATCCCTTATTAGTCTCTTAATATGAGACAGCTTGTTGTGGAGATACACGCATCTGTACTTCTCTTCCACCCTGTCATCTTCCTTCGCCCTGCAAGAAAACACAAAAACAGATCTCGGTCCCTTTGGAACCGGGCTTTCATAGTTAACATGTTGAACTAGCTCAGAAGTTTCTGAGCAGGAACTATCTCTTGGACCTTTTGTTCTGGGGGCAGGTCTTTATCAATATCATTAATGACCTCCATAATGTCTCATTTAGCTGCAGTGGAGTGCCAGTAAATTTTTTTTTTTTTGATAGCAAGTAATATTAGCAACTACTTTTAGTAAGCAGCGGTGCTGAGGCACATTGCTGGGTCCTAATGGGAGCTGCTTCTGAACCTCAGAGAGCACTGAGCTGCGGGCGGGGTCGCTGGCCCAAGCCGCGGCTTTTTTTTTTTTACTTCAGTTTGCGAGAGTGGGGGGGGGCGCTCCCGCCCGCAGCGAGGGGGGGGTGGCGGCCAACCTGGGGAAGGTGGTTGCCTCCCGGCGCTCGCAAGGCCGAGCTGCCCCGCCCCACACCGCCAGGGCTTGGATGCCAGGAACGGTGGCGGGGGGGGGGCCAGCCGGGGGGAGGTGCGCGGAGAGGCGGCAGAAGCTTCACGGGGAGAAGTTTGCCTCCGTTTTTCGGGTCACGCCCGTACTGGACATGTATTTCTAGCAGCTCTTTCAGGCTGCTCCGTTTCGCGCCGCCAGACCCGGAGCGGTTGCCGGTCCCGGAGCGGTCGCCAGCACTCGCGAGGTCGGGCTTTGCTATGCCGGACCCTCCGAGTTGCTGGAGACTCCGCTTCGCTCCGCCAGTCCCGGAGAGGTCAGGATTTGCTATGCCGGACCCTCCGAGTTGCCGGCACTGGGCGGGGACCGTCTGGACACCGCGGCTGGGGACAGGTCGTGGTCTCGACTGCGATGGGCAGTCGGGACCGGCCGGGAGAGGGGAAGCGTCCGAACTACCACTTAACAATATCCGATCACCCTCGGCACACGGGACAACACAAACAAAGCACGTACACGTCTCCATTTCAATGAAAGAGAGCACATCCTCTCTTTCATCAACACTGTTTTCAGTGTCGAGAAGCGGCGGAGCGGCGGGGCGTTCGTTTAAAAAGCCCGCGCGCTTGTTTTGCCGCAAAACTTCTTCCTTTCTTTGGAAGTCAAGTTTACGCGCAGCCCGCGCTAAGTTAAGGCAAACGGCCAGAAGGAAACACACCGCGAGAAGCCAAGTTGAATCAGAAATGTTACTCAACCCTCCAAATAATTCCTCCATCTCTGATATCCTGCACGACTACGCCAAAATTGTGGCGAAATATTACACGGAGGCACCCCGAGGTTAATTTAAGGGACAACAGAGTCCACAACAACTTTTATTAATCCAATGAGAAACAGGGTTCTTGCACTCCACAAGTGACTTAAATACAGGTTCGGATATCAGTTGAGGAAAGAATTTGAAGGGGCAGCAACTAATACAACAGCGGTCCACAGTGTGCATGCACGTGGCTGCACCAAAACAATGCCGGAGCCAGCCTTGGGTCCCGGAGAAGCACACAGTTGCCAAACACGGTGCAAAAGAGATGCACGTACTCGTAGTGAGTACGAGAAGTGTGTGCACTCGCGATTCCGCGAGGGTAAATTTATAATACACTCGCAATTGTGCGAGGAAATAATTTACTTACCCGTGCCAGTGTGCACGGAATCCTACACGTGCTTATGTGAAAGCACGGGAGGAAAATACACTCGCGGTTGTGCGAGGGGCTCTCAGTGGCCACTCGCGACTGTGCGAGGATTAATTTAAAGTACCCGTGCAAATGTGCACGGAAAATATATGTGCAAATGTGCACGAAAAGTATAAATGTACTCGCAATCCTGCGAGAAGTTTTACTTACACACGTGGCGGCAGGGCAAGTGGAGTCTCCATCCCGGGGAGCGGGGGGGCCCGTGGCTCCCGGCAGCAGGGGCCAAGCTCGTGCTCCGAGGGACCCGCACAATGGGCCGAGTCGCCGACGAGCGTCCCGTTTTTATAGGCTGATCAGACCTGACTGGAGTCACTCTAGAAGCTTCTCTGCACCCCCACACTGTCTGTGGGTGCCTCTGAAGCCTTCCAAACATCCCCCATACTGGCCGCAGGGACCCAGCGGCTCAGTGGCGCCTGGGCACTCCCTTCTCCTAATGGGCCTGGCAGGGTGTGCTCTGGGCCACACAAAAGAAGCTGTTAGCCTCAAGTACCAGAGAAAGAGGGGAGGGGGGTTGCATTCCAGGACACTTACCCTTGTCCTCTTCCATGGAAAACTTTTGGTCACTGTGAGAGACAGCAATGGGCTGGACTCTGGTCTCTACCCACATATCCATCCTTATGCTTTCATTGCACAGTGCTCAGGGGTCATCTTCAAAATGACTGAGTAGTACATTTTAGATAAGCAACAGAAATATGTTTTCTCAAAACAGCAGTGGAACTGTGGCAGTCATTGTAAAATGTTATCAGGGAATCCAAAGTTAAAATGAGTTTGAAAAGAAGCTGGACAAATTCATGTCAAATACATCCATCCTGTACTATTAAACACGATGGCCCAGAAGCATCATGAGGCTCATAATTGCTGGTGGTTAGAAGCTCTGTGGAGGTGCCAAGGGTCAGGATCACACAGTTTCTTATCTCCTCTCTTAAAATCCAGTATTAGCCAGGGTAAAAAACTACATCAGCTGAACTTCGGTCCAAACTGTTTTGGCTTTTCAAATGTCTCATGTCCATTTCAGGAAACCACATTAGTCAACGTTACCTTAACTCTCATTGCTACTTGAGCCCATGAAGATAGTTACTGTGATGTCCATCCCACCAAACCCTAATTATACCAACTCCAAGCCTTTATCATGACGGGGAATAACTCCAGCCTGAATATGCCTCTGTAGGGAAATGCTGTATTGACACAGGTGCAGCTGTGCAAGTGACTGTTGACTCCATGACCATGGTAAGTAAGTTTGGTGTAAGAGGAAGACCAAGTCTTCAGTTTAAGCTAAACTGCTAAGCTGCCATCTCTCCAGCTGATAGGGAGTCAGCCTACTCCATCCAGCTCGCCTCCAAAACACTCATTGTATGGCCTTCCCTTGGAAGGAACGACCACACAAAGGAAATTTTGATCAGACTGAGCCTGAAACACTGAGAACAATTTTTCCCCCAGCAAACCATAGGCATTTCTGCAAGCTGCACAAAAATCTGTAATCGCTAGACAGCAAGATCAAAACCAGATCTTGTTGCAAAGCAAGCTTATTTTAAAATGCCTTGGCATTGTGAGAATACTCCTGCATTATAAAGCCGGAATATTCAGCGTTTCCCTAAAGACATTCTTCCCCAGGCAATCACCTTTAACTCCAGCTTCCATCCCTGCATCCCTAATCTGTGAGGGGATGTTGATAAGTTATAGGTTTTTCAGTAGGAAATCTTTAATTCACCCAGTTGTAAGAAAAAATCCTTTTATTTCCATGTAAACCAGATAGGAAATTTGCTTTAAAACATTTATTTCCCTAGAAAACTATATAAGGGGAATGTCCATGATCTGTCTGGAGGTCAGCTCTATAGAAAGCGGTGGTATGGAAATGAAACTGAATGGGAACAGAAGACTTCATTGTTTTCATATTTGCATATTTGCAAACCTCATTACCATAGTAAAACAATACATTTTTTTAATCAAAAGGAGCATTATATGAGCTACTGAAATTGAGAGGAAATTAAAAATGTGTTTAGGTCTTGCTAGGAGATGTATGGGGTTCTCTTTTCTCATGACTGACATTTCTAAAAAGGATGCTGGGATTCCTATGAGAGTGAAATACCTTCAGTCTATATGGCAAGTGTCAGAAATGTATGTCTCAGTCCTGGTATATTTTTGATTCCATAACCATGTATTCATAATATGTCAGACACGCTAAGAAGTTGCTGAAAAATGTGTTGACGGAAGAAATATGAGTTGAACTCCTGTAGAGCCCCTCCAGAATACCAATGAGTAGCATGATCCATCAGAAATATCCTCAAAGACTTGATGTGTTAAAAAACCCCTGTTGCTGCAAGTCGTGTGATTAACATAGCTGTCAGATTCTTGTCTTTATCTCTCTGCCTTTCTAAAATCACAGTTTAAACCAGAGATTTTCACACTCACCTGCCCCCAAAAAGCAATCCAATAATATGATGTGCTCCAGAAGTGGATTCAGTTGGAGGAGCTCAAAGCACCTTACGAATAATCCCCAGGAATTGGATGAAATCAATAGACCTACTCTGAAGTGGATGAGAATGATTTAGGATTGAAGTCCAAAGACACCCAGCAATTTCACCACACAGCTGTTGACTCCTGGGCCCTTGTCATCTTTTGCCTTCCCCGTTAACCAGGGAGAAGTAAGAAAACATTAACATCAGTGGAGCAGACAAGACGTGACACTGTTGTCACCTATGGCTCAGTGGTGACGTTCTGCAGTAGTTAAAGGTAACTCACAAAGGAAGAAATTAGCCATTTTTTCCCCCGTGGTTTGCTCCTCTCCATGCATAAAAAGCAATCTGGAAGTTCTTTCGTCTTGCTTGTCCTCAAAAAGATGCTATTTTTTTGTCATTTGAATACATTAAGAAAGCACTTCTTTGATTTTGGAGAGTGACTCAGTGATCTCTGATGCACATTATAAACTTTTTCAACCTTTGTTAAATGGTAGGGACGTAATGACATTCTGTCAAAGGCTTTTTTTTGGGCATTTTTTTCCTCAGGTGTATGAAAGACATTTAATGGAAACACGCAGAAAAATGAGGCAAAAATCCTGAACCTCGTGGCAATATTTTTGTTCAGTATATTGGATTTCAGCAGTATTTTGAAAAGCTAAAATTCATCTTTCCTCTTAGGCATTTTCATTTCCTTGTTCTTTGATGTCAATTTTCCAGTCTTTTGAGGACCTTTTTTACAAAAGGCAAGTTTTAAGAGTCTATAATTTCTAGCTAAAAAGACAAGACTTTGTTCTAAACTCTTCAGTTGTGGTTGGAAAATGGCTCCTTGGCCTCTTTTTAATTAATTCTCCTATGGACTTCCCTGGTTTCAGCACTGATCAGGAACATCCGATGCACCATTTTTTCTGTGCAATCTTCAACTCAACACAAGTCATGACAAATCCCAGTCTTTTAAAAAGTCCCTTCTGATCCCCAGACCAAGAATCTGAACTTCCATGCTGTCAGATCTGTGCCCTTACAAAAACATCAAAAAGGCCCAAGAATTAAGAGGATGTGAGAAATAATTCATAAATAAGAAGTCAAGGTGTTTTTACTGTATCTCTTGGATTTTACTTCTGTGCATTAACTCTCTTCTCTGAACTTTCCTCTTTGATCTGGAGAACTATGGAAAGTCTTCCTTCTTTCTTTAAGCCAGCTGAAGTTCTCACTCAGGTCAAACTGTCTTAAACCTCACTGAAAAATATAATTCAAATTCCCAGGACCCCAGCTTATTCATTCCAAATGAACTGCTGGAATGAGAATCAACGGTTCTTACAGCATGTCTAGTCAATATTATCTCATATCTTATTTGTGGAGCAAGTGAATTCTTGTCTGGGTAAAGCTGTGATGCCAAGACCAACACCAGCCATCATCAACTGTTTCTGGGTCGATTCTCAGTGTTGACCCAAATTTAAGATCCCAGCCCTGATGCTTCTGTCAGCATGAAGTCTTCCTTTGGCAGGTTGGCAGTGAGGAGCTTCACAAAGAACTGTGCTTCAAGGTAAGGTCTGAATTCAGGAGATACAGGGTTAGGGTTGTACACCAACAATGAGAAGACACCCCATCCATACAGGGTATGACAAGGTGCATAAAAGAGAGAAACGAGGGATTAAGGCAGGTTACAACAGACAATAGAAAATGTTCTCACAATGTGTATGTTTGGTTGCTTCTGTCTTACCTGTAATTAGGTCATAAACTCTTCAGTATGGAGACTGTACGTGTTGGCAACAGAACAAATAGGTCCCATTTTTTTACAATGAAGCCTTAAACTGCTGCAGCCCCTGGAGATGTTGCAAAATAACCAATAATATTAAAAGAAATATTAACATGAGGGAATTTGAACAGTAATGGAGGTAAGAAAAAAGCATGCAGAGTTTCAAAGGTGAAGTCTGGAAGCAGGAGAAGGTAATTAATCATTATTACTGTTGTTATTATTCATTTCTATTGGGCCATAAGTGCACGTGTCAAATCTGTGAAACGGAAGTCAGAAGAATCAATATTTTCTTATTGCGTTTATGTATTTTTGTCAAAGCCTCATAAATTGCTACCATTTTTGGAATCAGATTTTGAACTTCATGCCAAATCCAGCTGTTCTACGTTCCTAATAGAAAGTATTGCTGCCATTTATTGTTAGGCATAAAATTGAGAAACTAACCATAAAAGGATGCTCAGCACTGTAACTCTGACAAATCCATCTCAATGAAGGCTGTTATCTAGGGATACATAAATATTGAACAGGGAGATACTTGTTTCCTTTCAGCACATTCTCCTGGATAATCCATTTGGCATCACAATATCAAAAGCTTTATTTTATGTATTAAATAGATTTGTTTCTTTGGTCCCTACTCACCCTGCCTGTGGTTTGCTTTCCCATTAAACTAGTTGTGTTTCAATTGCAGGCACCATGGGTAGGAGACAGAGTTGTTATGTTAAAATACACCAGGCTGTGGGCAGATCTCTCCCAGCCTGCCACTTGCTTGTATGAGCTGACACTGTTTAAAAACACTTTTCTAATTACTGCTGGGCCCCTCATGTGAGGGGACAGGACAGTGAGCCACCACGATGCTCAAAAGATGGCCAGAAATTGCAACGGGTGGGACTCTTGTAAGGAGAATAAGTGTCAGGAGATGTAGGAAAATCATTAACTCACATGCCTGAAACACCAGCAGATGATACACATCTGGGCAGGTATCTGCATTTGAAGTCCTCCTCTGTATGGAAAAAGATATATTTAGATTAAATTCATCAGACTTTCTCAGGGGATTAAGAGATTATGTGAAGATGGGATGGGGGTACTATTGTGCTATAAATAGCAGTCTCCTTAAATGTGTCAAGGGATAACTAATTGATTTATCCTGTAGATAGGCTCAGGAGAAAGCTGCACAGAGTCCTGTTATTCATACCCAGTGATCCTGCACGAGGCTTAGGCTTCTTTCCTCCACCAGTGTTGGTTGTCAAATATAGAGCTGATTAGGGAAGAGGGAGAAAAACTTCAAACATTTGAATGAGATTGTATGGGTCCATTGTGCATCAGAACAATGTTCATCTTCGGCTGATGAGTCAGGGGGTCCCTGCTGTCCCATGTCCCTACAAGTAGTGCCAGACATCCATTCGATGGCTTTTGGTGCTAATACTTTCCTGCTGAATTTTCAAATCCCTTTCAGACTCAGAGTCTGCTTTGCTGAGAGGAAAGTTTCATTTTAAAGGTCAGCAATATTGCCTTTGTTTATATCTATAAAATTATTCCAAAAATGTGCTTTCTCATTCACTTCCAAACGCATGAAATTAGGGTAGCATTATGGTGTTCAGCATCCTGTGTAACCTCATCTGGGTGTTCCTGCTCCAGCAGGGGGATTGGGCTGGATGATCTTTCAAGGTCCCTTCCAATCCCTGACATTCTGTGATTCTGTGATCAGCCTTTGCACAAACAGTATTAGAAAGGAATCCACGGGAAAAACATATATAATGGAGAGATGGAAAATAAGGGGTTTAATGGTTTAAGCCAAAAACAACCATTTCATGTTTCATTATGAAGTTCTTGCAAAAGCTGAAGATGTCAAAGGGCTTCTGTGTCATTCAACAGATGTCCCAATAAGCCCTAGAAGGGTGCAAAAGGAAAATAAGTATATGGAAGAGTGAACTGTGAGTCTGAAGACTTGAGTCTTATTTCTGGCTCCTCAGCTGACAATTTCTGTGAATAAGATATTCCATTTCCCATTTCTGCATCTCTCCCTCCTGCAATTTTTGTAGCCTAGTTTGCAGACTCCTTGGGCTGAGCTCTTTGAGACAACTTGGTTTCTTCCTGAAGGAAAGTGCAGCACCCAGAACGCATCACTCCCTGACTGTGTGGTGCCTTTGGAAACTATTATAAATTAGTAATATTAGCAATAGGCTGCATATGCTTTAAGTTTTAGGGAGACACTATTTTGCAAATGTTTAAACAGACGTACTGGGAATATTTTTATATTTTTACTGTCTCACCATCTGTAAAGCCAGGTGTCCAAATCACATGGCTTAAGAAGATTATAATAGAGATGTATATAGCTAATACATTTGGAAGCTGATGGAATAGCTCTCAAACTCACAATTGTACGGCATTTCTGAAGTGTTATATCTTGGATGGGTCTAGAAGCTTTGTATTTCTATATCAAGGCAAGTATTTATTAGTAAGCTGGAGGAGACCCAATTAGAGGGCAAATTAGCATGGGTGGGGGACTGGAGTATCTGGTATAGAGAGCCACAGAGTACTGGGCTTGATTAACTTGGAAGAGATGAGCAAGGGCACAGTAGCAGCTTTCTGATACTTGGTGTGTTTTATATGGAAGACAAAGCCAGGCTGTACTCCTAGATGCAATGTTCACACGCTAGATGGAAGAAAATTCTTGGAGACTCTTGAAACTCAACTGGCCACAGCCCTGATCCATGTGATCTAATTAGGAAGTTACTTCCTCTTTGTACAGGAGACACAAAGACCTCCCAAGGTCTCTTCAACCTAAATCATCCTGTGGGTCTCTGCTTTTGTGATATGAAGCTCCTCTTCCCATTTTTGAAGGGGTACGTGTGATGCTTATTTCTTGCACACAGCTGGTACTGGCTGCCAAAATAACCAAGCACCTCAAAATGCTTTTTATGCCTCACAGCTCCTGATGGGATGTGGCAGTGTTATTATTTCATTAGGAAAATGAGGAACTCATGTCAACCTCTTTTCAAAAGGGGAATTAATTTCAAGCACCTGTAGCATATAGTTAGGAGTCTGATTGAATTGTAGCTTCAGCAGTGACTCCAAGCCTTCCCTACACAAAATCACCCCTTTAACCAGGACTGAGAACGGAAGGTCCAAAAAGGCTGAGAGAGGTTCCTGAGCTTTCTTTGCATCCCTTAGAAATTTTTGTCCATCATCAGAGTGGGAGGGGATGTCAAGTACTTCCAGAGCAAAGCAGCCAAGCTCTTTGAACTCGCATGAAGGTTTTGGGATGGGCAAACCATCCATTTGGCCAGAATTCGAAGCTCCTGTGTGGTTCTACACCTCTGCTCAGATAGTTAGTTCTTGTGCTCCCAAAGAGCTTGGGTGATGGGTGAACTGTCAACAGCAAAACCCAGTTGCCCACTAGAGTTCTGGTGTTTGTATCCAGCTGATGTTAAGAATTATCCCTTTCTTGTGCAAACTTGGAAAATTTAGCTTCTGTTGTCCAGTACACCAGATGAGGTTGGAGTAAATCCATCACTTAGGGCTATTTTCCATTTCTCCTATGCCCTTGCCACTCTCCTTTCATCCATGTGGTGGGCTGAGGAGGATTCCACCAGTGTAGAGGAAGGAAGGACAGCCAGCCTGTCAGAAGTACATCAGCCCTTTTGATCAGATATCTAGTGAAACTCACATGGAAGGCTTTGCTGTAGAAGGCAGTCTGGCTTTTGCTGGAGTAACATAATGGGAGACTCCTAACTGCCCATGCATTGTGTTGTTATGGAGCTCAATCCATGCCATGGGCATTTTGGCAATGCCTCAATGTATGGGAAAAGGGTCACTTTGGCCTCCATCGGCATCTGAAGCTTACAAATTGCCTGGTGGTTCAGAGACCTTGGAGGGGTGAGATTTGCACTACTCTCAGGCAAACATCCAGCTTTCAATTAACAGTTGTGCTATAGAATTGGAGGAGACATATAGGATAAATGCCTGGGGTAGGAATTTGTCCAAGTGACCTGATGACCTCATTTAAACTAGCCTGTTCTTTTTCCTGAACAGTGGAGCTCTTTGGCAGTGAGTCCTTTCAGTCCCTGAGCAAGCCTTGCTGTCAGCAGAGAGCCCTTCAGCTGGTGTAGCAATCTATACATCACAACTCATTGTGTGCCCCATAAGGTGATGTTCTGACAATACCCTCAGAAACAGCCTCCCTGCATCTGCTTCGAGCTGAAGGACATTTTACTGACACACACACAAGCAAAAGGACAAGCACAAAGTTAGTCCATGCTCAGGCTCATCCAAAACTCCCCAGTGTATTGAACATAAAGAAATAAAAACAAATCCCCAAACAGATTTTGAAGGAGCCAGCTCCAAAAGGAGACTCCTGAAGGTGCCTGCAGCTTTGGTGTAAAACTTAGCTCCCGATCTGCTGATCCTTCCAAAACTGTGGTGTGTCTGAATTGACATCTGCAAGCCGACCTATAGATCCTCTTAGAAAAAGAGAAGTGCAGTTCCAGTCTGCAGATACAGGGCATGACTCACTCACTAATTAGAAAGGACACCGAGAGTGTGTGAAATTTTATTGCACTGCATACTCCCATTTGTGGGTCAGGCATGATCAGCAGACCATGAGGCTTAACAGCTTGAGAACATGGTACAATTAATAATGAAATACAGCTGCATTCATTTGTAATTTGTAATCTCTTATTATCTAGCAGGGGCAGAGGTTTTGTAAATACATGATAGAATTTAATACAGAAGGCATTTTCAGTAATATGAACTTTAAAATGCTTGAAATATTTCGCTTATGAATGTTTTTCAGGGCTGAACTCTTCCTGGGGGAAAGCATCATCCTGGTGATGTTAATCCTGTTCTGACTCCCAGAATTGCTTCTGTTTCTCGATCTTCTCTAGGAGATGACTCCTATGAAATGAGCATAAAAAATCTCACAAGAGTGGTAATGTTTCTGTGGTTGTGCAGGGAGTATACCAGCTGAAAGGCAAGGGAAAATCAGGGGCACAGACTCTGTTTGTGCCAAGGGCAGTGTTTAAACACAATTCAGTGTTTAAATTCCATGATTGAAAGTTAATATATGAACAGAAATAATCCTTCGTCTTCCCTTTCCTTTACCCTTGTGTTTGCCCCTTCCTCTTCCCCTTCTCATTCCTCATTTCCTTCTGGTATTTGTTGAACTGAGTCCCAGAAATATTGATAGAGTTGCACATAAATAAAGAGAAAATAAACTGTGTTTCTGATTAATATTCCTGGCAAAACTCTTCCCCTTCCTAGGGCAGACAAGTGTAACACTGAGCTCAGGAGTTAATAAATGACAAAATGAAGATAACTTTGTTAATCCTAACTCTGGCCCTTTTCAGATATGCACTCCAGCTATGTTTTTAAAAATGTGCTTTCAGTGTGCTGTGTAGCAGTTTTGCATTTCTTCACATCTTTTTCTTTCAGTGTATGAAATTCAGTGTATTTATGCCTCAACTAAAAATAAAATCAACAGTTCCCCTGCACTGAAATTAGGGATCTTTCCATATAACCTGTGTGAAGCTTCTTAGTATGATATTTGAACCTCTTACAAATATTACTTCCTCCATTCTAAAACAATACTTTGAGTTTGAGAAATATCACTCCTACTATTCTAGCAGGGAATTAAGGCACAGAAGGAATAAAAAAGACCTACTGGAAGTCACACAATAAATGTGCTGCACAGCTAAGAGTTAAATATGCTTTACCTTCCTCATGCATCTGGTGTCAGTCGATAGATGCTGGACAACAGAGCTCAGACTGTTCATCACACAGCTTGGTCTTGTTGACCTAAGAAAGAGCCTCCCTGGCCTAGGAATCTAAAAAAGAGGGGAGATTAATAGAGCCAAACAAAATTTTCTTTTGCATGTCTGTACATGTTTTGGTTTCCCTTCATTGACTGTGTATGGACACAACTTAGAAGAACAGCTTCACTGGCATCTAAAATCCAGATGCAACGTAGATGCCTACATTGGATAATATGGATTCCACTCTTCGCTGTCAAGACATAGACTTAAAACTCCTCTTTTGCATCATTATTTGCACCCCGTGCTCCATGGTTGACTTTGATGAAAGTGGCTCAGAATCATTTTGCTTGATCGATGGTATTTACTTAATGACCCTCTTGACACAGTTCCAGGGGGAAATCAGTTTTCCCTTAGATCTGGGTTGCCCTCTGGATGTGTCTGTCTGTCCAGTGACTACAAAATGAGCAATGTTGCTGATTCAGGATCATGGTGGGGCTCTCAGATAAGAAGAGAAACTCCAAAAACTACCAGGATAGAAATAACATCCACAATGTCTACATGACATGGGTTCAAACACCTTGCCATCTTCCTGCACTTCAGTCCCAGTCTGGCCAGAATGATTTTGCTCCACAAAATCACACATCAGACAGATCACTTATGAGCTCCTTGTAATAAGGGCCTGTCCACTATCACACACATTGTGTGTGAGCCAACTTTTGTTATGCAGTGAATGATGTTCCTCAATGCACAGAGCAGCCCGCTGCAGAAATCGAGTTTGTTCGTACCTTCATGCAATGCCAAGGAAATTGTGCCTCTTCTCGGCCATCACATCCAAACCTGCGTCATGGACTTGGTGACAACAGTTCAGCATTTCATTGCTCCTGTTTTAACTGGTGTGACTTTGGTGGTGGTGTAACTGTCTAAAACTGGGACAAGGTGATGGAAAACAAAAGGCTGCAATTTCAAAGGGTGTCTATGAGCCAATTAATTAGTCTTCTTAGAAAAGTTAAGAAAAGCACTTAGAAAAGTGCTAAGAAAATAGGCCAGTCGCTTCTCTCATTTATACCATTGTAGGCTCTTGACTCCAATGGACCAGAATTGATTTTTCAGCAGCAAAGTCTCAGGACTGCTGTCTGTCTGAAGCGTTGCTCCCAATATCGATGTGAAGTCTGCCTTTGCATTGCTTTACATCCCTTGAAATGACTTGAAAAAGGCTGTGTGATGTCAATAAAGAACAAACCTTCTTTTTTTTTTCTCTGCACATCTCCTGTTTAAGTACCAAAAGAAAAGAAAATTATTCTGCAGACAATAGGAACATATACAGCCATTGAAAAGATAAAGTCTTGCCTTAAAGCAGGTATTATTGTTTCTTTCAGGGTAATGAGACCTCTTTGTGAGCACTAATAATAGCTGCAATATGTGAACCTAACACCTTTTGTACCTGTAACAAAAAACCATGTATATCTTAAAAGGTTATGTGGACATAAAAAAAAATCTACTATAGAAGGAACATGAAAACCAAGGTAACCTCATGAGAAATGTAACATAAAGTAGCAAAGAGAGGGCAATGTTTTCTGATAGAATATATAGATTATATGGAGCACATAATGAAACACATAGATTTTATGGTGAAATTGCATTCTTTACTGATACATGTGTTATGTGTATGGGGTATTAAAGAAAATGGATGCGCTTTCCCAGCAATCAAGCACAACACTCCCCGGCACATAGAGCTGAAAAACATGATATCAGTGAACTAAAACTACAGGGTCATGGAACTGGGAGAAAAAAACAATTTCAGCTCATATGGTGGTTGCAGGGTAAATACAGCTTTCCCAAGCCAGCTCCCCTGCCTGTTCTATGGGTAGAAACCTCTCAGTTTTTTTTCCCAGAAATAGCTGGGAAACGTGAGACAAAATTACAGGTAGAAGCCCGGGGTAATCGAAGGCATAGCCTGGACTTGGCAATTACACCTCGTGCTCTGGATTCACTTTTCAGCAGCTGATCCCCTCTGCTGGGTTAACACATGTGCATTAGCATTGTTTAACGTTAATATGTTTTACACTCTTGCATGAGCCCCTGGTGAATTCAGGCCAGGACATGGGTTTGATGTAGGACTTCTCTTCCAGCAGAAGGTGTGAGGTCAGGGCACACTTTCTAAAGTAATTTAGTCTGCCACGTGATGCTGAAAAATTGGGTCAATTAGTCCATGCTCAGCAGTGTGCTGCCATTTAAACTGTGACTAACACCCTCAGCCTTTTCATTTACCAATGTTTGTAGTATCCCCACCTTTTCTCTTTCTTATTGACCAGAAATGCAATGTAGTTCCAGCTTTTGCTTGAGCAATAAACCACATTGTCTAAATTAAGGAGTAATCAAAAAATAGCTTTGGGGACTAAACTGGACCAAGAAAATGATTGGATAAGAAGTTCTACTTCTAACAAATAATTCCTCACCTGTAATTGTACCCTGATAAACTGTGTACATGGATGTTGGGGTACCATATTCTATCCGAGTTAGATCTTCATCTTCACAGATGGACATGGAGAAGGAATGAATTAATTTAATCTTTGAATAAGTAGATAGTGTAGTTACTTTGTTTATTTCGAGTTTTATGATTAAGCTTAATCTATCTGACGGTTAGGGTGATTTTAAGAGACTAGGCTAACATCAAGATGTTCCATAATCCTAAATGTATTAGTATCGGCAACCCAGTTTCTGAAGCACCCATGAAGACATAGGATCATTCAATAATATAGGCTGAAGGGGCCTCGGGAAGTCTATAGTCCAGTCTTTTGCACAAAGCGTGTCTAACTTCTGAATTGTGTCAGGTTGCTTGGGATTTTTTGTCTAACTGAATTCTGAAAACCTCCAGGGATGGAGATTACAGAGCCTCTTTGTGCACCCCCCTCCAAGGGGTGAAGAATTTATTTCCTGTGACCAGCTGGACCTTTCTGTGTTCCAGCCTTTGTTCAGTAAATTTTGTCCACTTTCGTTGCTCAATGCTGAGAACAGACTGCCTCTGTCTCATCTAGATTCTCACCATTAGAAAGAAGAATGCTGATCCCCAACCACCAAACATCTTCCTCAAAGCATCTGTGGAGGAATGGGCTACAATCCCTCGTGCAGGTAATTTGGGAGCTAGCAACAAAGAGGTCTGAGACAAAGGAGTGTCTTTGCTGGCCCAGTGTCAGCCACACAGCCCTGAGGGATCCCGCAGCAGACGTGCTCTCCTGGAGCCTTCGTGCAGGTTTTGGCAGCTGGAACCTGAAAATATTTCTATTTCCTAACGGCAAGAATTGTCAGTGTCTCTTCCAATGGAAGGCACTTAAAGAATACAGAAAATAGCGACAGGCACAAGAGTAGCTAGACAAGATGTCGGTGAAAGATTTGCAGTGATTTGTAACCTGCAGGGAGTAGGGAGCAAATTTTCAAGGGAGACCTACTCAAGAGCCCAGTCCACTCTCTCTCAAGCCTCTGGATACAGCAGTCACACAGCACGCTTTAAGAAAAGGGCTTTTTCCTCCCATTGTGCCACCTGGCATTGCATGTCTGGTCCTGAGGAGATACTGGACATCACATTGTATATGGTTTTCATATAGAAATACTGCATGGATCTGGTCGTGGAAAGATGTTAAACCTCCTCTTACCCGCCTCTACTAAAAGCTTTCATTGTCAAAGTTGTCTGCTTAGTTAAAGTGTGCAAAAGAAATGGATTCTTCCTTCTGAAGTCCTTCCTAATGTCAGGATAATTATGCCAATCAGCAGAGGGACACGGGCAGGGGGAAAAGTGATGCAGGAACGCTTTTTGCGGGGCAGCAGTGAGAAGTGGAATTAGATCTCTGTCCATAAGTCAGGCGCTAAACCCCCATTAGTGAAATGATGACAGCCTATTAGGGCCATTCAGATGTGTCCCTTTGGAGCCATAGAGAGCTGTTTAGAAAAGATTAAAGCTTGCTACAAAACCTGTAATTGAGAATTATTTGCACACGATGACTCCAGTCCAACTCCCCTGTCTGCAGTACTTCATGAAGACATGAGCCGCACAATGAAGCAGGTTCCCTGCTCTGAAAAAGGGAAATCCTAATGGCAGGACGGGCTACGAGACAAGCGCACATCTGTGGGGAGCCACCACAGGTCTGAGACTTGTCTGGGCTGTGAAAGCAGATAAATGGGCTCAGGATTCCTGCCTTGTGGCGGCAGGGAGGCTCCAAGGAGCAGTAGCTGTGTCCTTGGTTGCTGTTGGCTTTGCTTGTGCCACCTTCACTCCTGTGAGCATCAGCCAGCAAAACGCTGAGCTCTGGTACAACCACCTGGATTTGTGGGTTTAGGCTGGGTGTGTGATACCAGATGCCAGCCAGAAATCACAAGCTAGTAGAATGAAAGATTAGGAGAAGAGTTTTCTGCATCTAATTTACCTGTCAAAGAAGTCCAGAAATCTATGCAGAGTTAGGACTTTCCTGCTCAGTGGTTTTCCAAAGTGATTTCTTTCATTTGATGCAGCAAAATCGATAGTAATTCCTGGAGAGATGGAGCAAAGCAGAGTAGCAACACCACATGCTCAGCAAGGCACTTGATTGTTTTTACTGCTTTCATCCAACCATGCAACTCCATTTCTCACTGTGACTCAAATATCATTCAGTCGATCTGCTAGGGCTGGAAAATTCATAATGCACTGTGGTTCAGAGAAAATTTCTTCCTTTGAAAAACAAGCCACTTCCACCTGATTAAGTTTTGTGGGTTTTTCCCTGACAGAGCTAGTGATGGATTACTGAAGGATTGTACCAAAGTGTAAAAACAGCGAGGAACTTTATTATAAATCTGTAACATTTTTAATAAAAGCACACTGAGCAAAGTAAGTGAAGTACCTTGCAAACTTTATGCCCCCAGCTGACTCTGGTATCTATAGATCTGCTTATGAATAAAAACATTCATCTATATGAGACTTGGTAACAGTGGGATACTGCCATGATTTACAATTATGAGCAGTGTAAATATGAATTAATGTACTTAGGGCATCCTGCATCTACTTAGGCCCCTAGTACAGCGTAGTTTATGATAGCTTTTAACTATTTTGAAATACTTAGCTTGTCTGCTAGAAACAGCTCATTGCAATAACACTTTCTTCTAAAGAGCATTTGAGAGCCACACTGCAAAGTCCCACATATGAAGCCTACAAAAACTAAAACACACTGGCTGATCTTTGAGACTCATGACAACCATATGTCTCTTACGGTATGATTGATTTGAGTGGTAATAGGGAGTTTCCTTCTATCCATCCAAATGTCCTGACTGCAAGGGAGGACCTGGTGATTCACAAGCAGGTCAGAGAAGCTGAGTTGGGAATGAAAAGACCTTGGTGAGCTGGTGCTACTCCATGTGTTTTTCCATACACTGCTTGTTGGCCATGCCAGGTGTGAGGCTGGTGTCCTCCTGGGCAACAGTCCTGGGGATGGCTTCTTGAAGAATGCCATGGAAAGGACCATAACAGGGAGCAGTTTCCTCCTACTGACTGCCAAAGAAAGGATGAAGATTTCAAAAAAAGAGAATGAGACCTGCAAATTGTGTGGACTTGGCTCTCTGTGGATGTTTTGAAGCAGAGCTCATATAAACTTGATGATCCTTGTGGGTCCCTTCCAACTCAGGACATTCTATGATTCTATGGTCAGATAGGGCAGGTTGCTGGCCAGAGAACTTCTCCCTGTGTTTATTCTAACTCTGATCATTATGTCATGTTGATCAAAAAACGCGCTGTAAGTCACTTCCCAGGCACCTTTCTCAACATGTTGATTATGACTCTGAAGTTTCTCAAGGTCCCCACTGATTTTTGTTTTTTATCCAGATTTTGGATAGCTGCATCCCATCCAACTCAAACAAGCACAAACATCTTGAGGCTGTCAGGTGATGATGTGCAGGCATACCTACCATATTGCAAAAACAAGCCGTGTCAACATTAATTTCCTTTTCCAGCATGATCTGTAGCTATGAGGTTTATTGACTTCACACAGCACCCAACTTGACAATAAAGTGTGTTCAGACCAGTCATCACGTCTATCCTTATCTTTGTAGTCAGACAGCCTTTGTCTGAATCACCCTAGCAATAGGGTTAGAAATTAAAGGAGAGGGTTTTAAGGTAAGAAACAATAATGAGGTTTGGTTGGTTGGTTGGTTGGTTGGTTGGTTGGTTGTTTTTTTAAAATTAATTTCAGTTGCAAACAAGCTTTTATTTAACCCTTCTTTTCTCTCAATACAAAATGTTGTGCAAGGGACTCATTTCCCTTCACCTGCACTTGAACTCCTGAAGTTTTATCTTTAGATTGGGAACAGGATTTCATACTCAGCATCACCTTGGCCACAGCCTTGCTGAAATCCATAAGCTGTGATCTGAATGAAAGTAATTCAGTGTCTCTATTTGCTTAGGCTCTGAAAAAGCAATGTTTCCAAGTGTGTTCATAAAAATTGAGCTGGCATGTCTGTCTGAAGAAGGAAAGTTCTAGGATGACTGTCAGTGCTCAACACCTTTTATATATTTTACATGAAACAAAATGCAGGAATACCCCTGAATTGTCAATCTCAGGCCAATGTCCTGCTGCTGGGTCCTTTTTTGTCCTTGTTGGCCTTGAGAGCTTCCCTCTAGCCCAAGACTGGTGTCCTTTGCTTACATTGACTCTGTTGGAGGATGGAGCACACATTGCTCTGTTCATACCTTTGGGGTCATTTCATGAAAGACATGGGGTTGCCCTGGCACATGGAAGTCAAGGAGTGAAAGACAGGAGGATGAACTACACCACAAGATGTGTTTTAAAAAGGGAAAACCATGATGTGCTCAGTTCTTGTGAGAAATAGAGACCTCCCAGGTTCAAGAAGCATTGCTGATCTGAATCCAAAGATGGAGATTTCTGTTTGCAGGCCGGGAAGCACTCCTGTGCTCACCCATTGTCTACCCATAAGGACCTTTCTGTTCCAGCTGCCATCTCCTTTTGAAATAGGTCTCCTGAGGAGCCTGACTCACCTAACACATCACAGAGAGAACTGCAGTGCCCAACAACTGCATTTGCAACGCAGCCTCTGCAGTCTCTGACTCCAGAATCAGAAGCCAAAATAGACCCCAATTAGTTTTCTCTTAACAAATGCATAACTTGCATCTATTTTAGGAATTTCTAGAGAATCCTTGATCACAACAGAAAAGAGTCAGGGTCATTTCTGAAACAACATAGATGAGAAATGGGTCTTCATTCAGGCTCTACAGAGCCATGGTGTGACAAGGCCAGGGAAGACCTTGCTGAAGGACAGCCAGACCCCAGAGAAGCTTCATTCAGAGCTCAGCTTTGCAAAGCGTTGAGCCATCTGGCCTCTGTCCAGCAAAACACTTTAGAGATGTTTAACATTAAGCATGCAAGTAATGCTATTGACTGCAATGGGTGTTTGGCAAAAATAGTCTTTTTTGATAAAGGTCCCTTCAGGTGTTTCCTGACCATATTTCCAGGGCTATGACAAATGCTCAGCAGTCTTTGTGAAGGGCACAGACAAAGGTGACCACTGGATACACCTTCTAAAATACAGCCAATGCTTTGGCCATGCTCAAGGGACTAAGATGCTCTTTCCTCTACTCACAGTCCTTGTAATATTCTTGTTTTCTCACTGAGGCCAAGGTCTAAGTTCCGCAAATGTGCATAAAACATTTTAAAATCCACAGACCAGCCTCTTTTTCCAGGAGATTTTCCATTCCACTCCATCAAATGTCTTTTCTCTGTATAGAAGAAACTAAATGAGGAAACTTAATTTTAACAACAATAATTTTAGAGAGACTTCTCTCTTCTCATTGGGAAAATGCAGGACGGAGATGCATCTTTTGGTGCAGATTGTGGTGGAGTTTAATCAGCTTCAGCTGAGCTACATCAATATATATCCCAGCACAGCAGCTCCAGCCTTCATTTAGTAGCCATATATGTGAGTTCATGCATACAGAGCTAATGTTTCTTGAGGGGCTCATGTGCCCATTTGTTCACCCCATTATTACATCACAGGAGCAGAATTGTGTGATCACAGCTATTCTAATATAAAGAGAATAATAAAATATTACCACTAATTTCTAAATGTTTTATTGACATTGGTGATTTTACAGATTAATATATTTGTTGTGATATTTTATAGGTCTTCCTTATTCAGACATTTCTCCTAGTACTGATAAAAAGCCTTATAAAGTTCCTTTAGGTATTTCCATGTGAAGATTAAATTTGGCAGTGCAGCAAAGTAATTAGACTTCATTGGAATATATGTAATTTATCTGAATGGGATTTTTTTTTCTGCCTCATTATATTCCAGAAATTTGCAACACAATGTTAAAATGTAAACCATGAAGAAGGTTTGGTTTGATCAGCTCGGCAAAAACCTGTATTCTCAGAAGCTGTGGTTCCCTCTGTGTGTACAAACATCTTGAGCAAGTCACCTCAGTCCTGAATTGATAGGATGCCCAGACCAAAATCCCCCTGTTCAATTTTAGTTGATTTAAGAAAACCAACCGAACAGAAGGCTATAGGCTGTAAATGGGCTATTCCCATTGATCTCTGCAAATAATTACTGATTAAAATTACCATAGAGAAGTGTATTTTCAGTTCCTCACCTCCTGCTTAGAAGAAAGGAAACCTAATCATATTCAATTATTGTATGGCATTGCTACATGTTACAAAGACTTGACTCTATTTTAGAGTCAGGAATAATTACATTAGCAATATTGTTACCATGGTGTCACCACGGCTTTGGAAATTTATTACACTCTAGTAAATAAAATTCAGGCTCCACAATAGCTTCCACAGACAAGTTTAATAAAAATTCCACCTCATTATGAATATATGCATAAAACACCTGTATCTCTCTTGGCTTAGAGGAAAGTGTCATCTGCTATTAGTACAGAAGCTGCAGAGATAGGTATGAGTGAAAAAAGGATGGGAACAAAGCAGTGATTTTCCATGGCCCAAATCTTCTCTTTCTTTTGGGACTGTTTTTGTTATTTACCACCAATCCCCCTTCATCTGATGGGGAAATCTGGTCCAGCAGGATCAGGATGTTTTTTCTATGCCATTTTGCCACATTTAATTCCAAGTCTCAGCCTTTGACTCACATACTCAGCTCTTCCAGGAGCCAAGGCAGCACAAGGTGAGGGATTTTAACAAGAGAGGTCTGACATTGAGGATGAGGAAGGTTTGAGCTTTTTCCCACAGGAAACAACTCTGCAGTGGTTTCTTTGTGATGCGAAGTTGCATAACTACTTAATATTTCTTCAGTTTATTCCCCATTAGAGCAGTAGTTTCATATCAGTAGAACAGCACCTGTTACAAATTACTTCATGCTTTCGAAATAATTTAGCTGCTTTTTCTGCCCTTCAGTAAACAAGGAAACTGTTACGATAGAAAGGTTTTCTATTTTACGAAGATGCAAGCATAAATCAATGCCAAGATGCAGTCACTGCAGGATTATTGCTGAAATGGGGCCCTGCAGGCCATCTAGGTAATGGTATTGTGTTATGCAACAGAGAAGAAGAATGTTATTAAAAAAGAATAAAAACAGGCAATGAACTTTGTGAAAATGATGGTTTTGAACAGGGGGATTCGCCTTTTACAACAGGTCTGTGAGGACATTCACGTCCCTAACCACAATGCTGTTAACTGCCATGTGTATTAATGTTGCAGACAGATTTCTGAAGAAATGGAAATAGTTCTATTTGTATAAATTATTTTGGTAATGGAAGCAATTCATTTAGACACAGGTTCAGGGGTAAGTAACATTCTTGGTACAGAGAATTCCTGAGAAAGAGTCAAGGAGGGAAGAACATCCCCTATGTTTTTCTCATTTGATGCCTTAAAATGAGCTTTAAAAATGGAGGCTGGAGTTTTCATTTCCAGTGTTTCTTCTATATTCTCTGCGCCTTTGTGGCTGCATTTTCAAACATCTTGCTTATAAGCCTGTATTCCTGTAACCGGGAAAGATGTCAGAGAAACTTGGGTCAGAATAAGTTAATACTCCTAATAAATAAGCAAACTTAAGCAAAACAAGACCAAACTTCTCAATTCCCAAATGCCAAAGATATTTAATTAATGTGGGCCTTGCTTGCGTGCTGATAACAGCTAATGAATATGAATGACTCTGAGTAATCCAAGAAAGGATTTCTGAGAATTTTGTTTGCACCTCGGGCATTGTTCGAGGGAGCCCAGCACCGCAGCCGTGAGCTCAGATACGCTGAGGAGAGGCTGATTTTGATTTCAGCCCTTCAGCCACGTAAGGCGAGGGTCCCTCGCAGGAATTTGTGCACAGCCATGTCCCACCAGACCCTCGATGCTGCCAGTGGGTCCCTCTGGGTCATGTCACAGCTCATCCCATGGGTGGGACAGCTTAGAGGAACCAGTTACCAGGGATGCTCTGCCAGAACAAGCAAGAGACAGCTTAGCAAATGTAATGATACAGCTGGGGGTGGGGTGGTTGGGTGTCCCCTCTCTGTTTCCAGAGGGAGATGACTTCATTTTAAGCCTGCTTTGGCAAAATGAGTGGGACTACTCACTGCTTTCTCTTAAACATCCACTCCTCTGGCAGTAGGACACAGGGAATGAGAGAGGATGAAAACAAGACTCAAGTGGGGCTTGATTTGTTTGACATTTGAGTATGGATGGGCACTTTTGTTGAGTTTCCCTTTCCCATATTCTATCATGTTTTGGCGTGGTAGTCTCCAGGGGGAAACTTCCAAATCCAGATTGCGGACCCTGATTAAACCTCCAAATGTTTTGAATTTCATCCTTCAGTAGCTATGGGAATAACTGTTTTTATTTCTTCTAGAGGTGGATATCTTCACACACCTGGCACTATGTGCAGAGTCTGACCCGAGAAACCCTCATCTATGCCTCTCCTCTGCTTTCTGTAGGCATTTGGTCAAAGGGAATGTCCCAATGTCTCCTTGCAGCCACAGTGTAACGGGTGCTTTGATTTGGATTGCTGTCATTAAGATAATCCCTTTTAGATTCCCCATAGAATTGAAAGGATGCCCAATCAGTAAGAATTTTAGCCTACAAATCTTCACCACTTACTAAACAACACATTTTCAGTAAGAAATTGTCAGTATTCTCTACCAGAGGACAGATTTTCAATGGAATTTTTTTAATCATTTTGCAACCTTTCAGCGATTGTGACTATTTCTCAAAGGATATGCAAGATGTGAAGCTGTTAAGGAAGAACATGCAAGATATGAAGCTAGCAGTAGTTGTAAGAATACCGTGGGTTTACTTCCTCCTCCTCCTCCTGGAACAGATGGGAACAGTGCAGATCTGACATTCAGCTTGGGCTGTTTGGACACACACTCACATACTTGTCTGCAGGAGTTTGTTTTCTGCCCGCAGTGCCTAAGCAATTCAGCACATCTATATCCTGCCACGGAAGGTATATAAATACTTGTGTGGGTTGTCACAGCTGCCAACCTGACTATGAAAGCTGATCCTTGTGTGCTCCCAACTCCAGCCCATGGTTCTCAGCTTTTGGCAAACTTCAGTCTTCATCACATCTCCTTTTACCTCCTGCTTTTCAGCTCATGTCTAATGGCCCTGATTATTTCACATGTTCTTCAACCAACATTTCCTTTTTGAGGTGTCTTCTTGTTTAAAAGCATAACTTACATGGGAGATTCTTGTTGCCTATCTTCAGATGTCTGCAGAATAATGACTAAACCTGAGCCAGCTGGCAGGGCTGTCGGCAGTATTTCCTATCACAATCCTCCCTTCCCACTGCTGTTTGGCAACCTAGAAAAATGGGGAGTGATTCAGCTCATAAGACCTACTTATTGGATGGGTAATTCATTTCAGTCAGGAAGAGTGGATGAGTTGTTGCTTTCAAATTCCTGTAACTCTCCATTGACTATAAAGGAGACCAGCTCACAGACAGATGATTACACGTTTAGATTAAGATGCACAAAACCCACTTTAAATGCCTGTCAGTGGACTGGACTCATGCTCCAGCACTATAATTTAATAGAGCTATGTATCCATGTATGAAATTATAGCTGTATGGGGGACACTGCTGCAAAATGAACACCTTTGGGACCAAAAGTGGTGCAAAAGAAAATGCAGAAAGGAGGTAAATATGTGGGCTGCATCAACCCCACAGCAGCCAGAGTCCTTACAGAGAAACCACAGTGACAACAGAAGAAGGGGGCATAACTCAAGACTATCAAACCCAAAGCTTGTAAAGAGAACACTCCACTCCACTTACAAGTAAAATCTGTCTTTGTAAATTTTATTGCTGCTCTTATGGGCTTAAGTGTGTCTTATCAGCTCAGCCACTCAGTATTTTTCTTCAGTTGTCAGATGGTAGCAGAAGGGATGGAAATTTCACAAACAGACCATGGGCCGCAACACAAAATGATGGGGGCTGAGGGTGAGCAAGGGCTGCCTTGTCCAGAATTTGCTCACTGTAAGGAGTCCTCAGCCATTTTTTTTTTAATTCAAACATTGTTACAATGGAAAATAAACAGATGCGTTTGTCCATGCTGATTGCAGGCATTTGCCCATAGCAAATGCATCTATATGCAAAGGGCTTTCTTGTTGGATGTGTTCAGTGTAAGTCTGGATAATGAGATGTACATTGCTTCATTGGCAATTCTCCACTAGGCAGCAGTTTAAATCTTTGCTCCCCATTTGTGTGCTGTGTTTGGTCCATAATGTACTTATTTTCAAGTGTCATTTTTAATTTAATGCATGAGAGAACTTATTACCCCTGGCAGAGTTAAATAGTTAAACTAGGATCTGTCATTTCCTCCTGAACTGTTGACAAGTGGGATAATATTGCACTGTGATTAGTTTGGATGAAGACTTATGGACTGGGTGAAGCCCTGGGAGTCATGCAGTGATTTCTGCTCTGCATGCATCTGACAAAATAGGCATCTGGGTGTTTTAATTGTAGCCTCCTATGGCAGAAATATATAACTTGGATTTAGACAGGTTAGGGCTCATGAACAACCCAAAATTTGAGGCTATTTAATTTTGCAATGTTTGGAAGACTCTCCTCTGTGCAAAACTTAACAGCAACCTTAACCACACTATTTAAACATCCCTGAAGATGACAAGTATGGATCTAGGTGTGGATAATGTTATTGAGACAGACTTCCATAGATACTGTTACAACTTCAATACGTTTCTTGCTTGCATCTTCCACTATCTGAATGAGAACTAGTGAAACAATTTTTGGGGGACTTTGCTTGCCTTTCATAAGGGGTATCATGTGTTGCACCTGCTTTTCCTGGAGGCAGCTGGTGAGTTGGAGGCAGCTGCCAGTTTTGTTCAGCCGCTGAGCCTGGTACAGACTCCTTGCTGCCTTTGATTTTGTTCTTCTTATTAGGAAATGAAAGGTCACTCTGGCTGAAGTAGCTGGTAGGTTATTATTGTATATGGGAAAACATAACACTTACTGCTGCCGTGAAGAATCCTTAAGCAGGAAATTAATGAGAAGGAAAACACCATTCCTCAAAAAGACCCCCGTGCTTTGGATCACTCTGAAGAAAAGCTGTCATGAAATGCTTTCATATAGACCAGACCTACACTCAGTCAGCAAGGTCGAATTGTATTTATTGCTGAGGATATTTGAAAAAAAAAAAATCACAGCTTGTGTTTGGGTGGGCGGGGACTAAAAATAATAGTACCAGTCTTTATATAAGATTTTTCACCAGTAGATCTTACATCAAATCAATACCACTGGTCTCATTTCACAGGAGGAGCAATTGAGGCACAGCACAGGAAACCAACCTGTTCCAGGTCACTCAAAGATCAGAGGCTCTGCCAGAAATCGAGCCCAGGTCTTCTGGAGCCTAGTGCAGCTCAGCCTAACAGCTGAGACTTCTTGTCTCTGTATATACTCCAAATTAGTGTTTTGATCGATTTTAAATTTTTTTTTTTTGTTCGAAGTGAGCCAATGTTTATTTCCCAAAAGTGATGCGCTTTTGCGTCCGACATAGCAATTGTGATGGGAGATATCGTGATGCTGTCTGAGAGCATCGCATCCTCTTGGGGTGATTTTCCAGTCTTCTGGTAGCATCAGAACCTGCCATGGAGGGATAGAGGGAAAGAATGATTCTCCATGAACACCACCAGACTTGCAGGCAAGGACTTTGCTTCGGTGGCTTCACTCTGGTCAGCAGTGGACCCATAGCTATAAAGAACAGGATTACATAGGTAACAACCTTGCATTTCTGAGAATAGCTTTCCAACAGGCAGCCTGCCAGCTTTGTGAGGAAGATTTCCCACATCAGGTGAGATTCTTGTTGGGTTCCTATTGTTGAGGTGCAATATTTGGTTTGAAAAGAGGAATTAATTTGAGCTTTCCTGGTTTAGTTCTACCCATTTAAAATAAAGCAGATTTCAAAGGTCTCTGTAGTAGAAAATCTGACACAGAGTCTCTATGTAGTGAAAGTAGTAATTGATGATGGTTGGAGCTGTCAGATTTGCTAGGAGCACTGATCATCTATTCAAGGGAAGCAAAATAAATTTCACTGAGACCATCACGTTTCATTGGATGTGACTGGAGTGAACAAGCTCACAGCAACTCAGCCACCATGGGCTGGCACAGGGGGCCCTGAGTTGCATTGCAGGGTGGTGCAGTGACAGATGAATGTTCTTGCACCCACATCAGTAAAATTTCAAGCTGAGGGGATGCAGTTGCACGGAGCAATATTTCAGCCTTGCTCCTCTGATGGGTTTCCTGCCTGCTGTTTATTCTCTGCTTACCAGTTCAGGCCATCACCTTCCTCTAGAGATGAGATCAGAGCCTGGGTCCTTCTGGAATAAGCATCTCATGGCAAACACAGTGTCTGTGGAACCCCATGACATTTGTTTGCCTTGCCAGACAGAGTCAACCCCCCCTCCTCATTCCTACTTTCTATGTTTCAATTCAGGGATTATTGACTGCTCCCACACTCTTAAAAGGATATTTGTAGTCAGTCACCTTTGTCACTGCATTTAAATGTTGATATTATGCTTGCTATTGTGCAGATGAATACAAAAAATAAGGTTCAGGCTGTGGATACACGTCATACTGAGAGGAGGGAGGGGAAATTTTCCACCTCAGTGAGCTGAAGACTCTTAAGGATGTGACATCTGCACTAGCAAGTCTGTGCTTGCATCTCCAAGGAAGTGGAACAATGCTTGTTGTTATTAATCACGTTTTGGTGTTGTTGCTGTTGTTTGTTTGTTTTTCCTGAAGATGTTAGAAAGAAATGTCTTTCAACAGGAAAGATTAAATCTGGCCAGACACTCCTGAGGGCTCCAAAACAGAAATTATCAATAAAATCTAGTGCCATCTACTATGAATATGTTCTCTGAAGTATGCAAACCAGATTGGAGCCCTGACAAATGATGCATCAGGATAGTGTGTGCAGCACGTCATTGGGATGCTGTGAGAGAGAGACCAGGCAGAATTAACACCCCTGTAAACAGGTTGTTCAAGTGTGTTCTTTCATTTCTTCAAGCTATGTATTTTATGAACATCGATAACTACAATGAGGATTTTTTTAGGTGTGTAAAGAAATATATTTATTTTCACTTTACCTTAATGTAAGTTAAAGGAGATTTCTGGTCACAGGGGAAGTAACAAGACATCTCTCATATATGACCCCATGGGGGTCAAAAAGAGGAAGAAGTGTCTTCTGATAACCAGGGCTGTCCAGAAGAGCCTTTGGGGTGGGGAAGGAGCCTGGACCCATAGGATGTCTCCTATAACAGACTTTCCAGACTAGTGCACTGGTCTATATTTTTACAAATGATTTTTTCACTGATTCTGCTGGTAGGAGCTCTGCAGAGCTTTTAGGATGTTGTTACTCAAGGACATTATTTTTGAAGATGCTGTTGAAAGTGTGTCTAGCTGAAGATATGACTCCAGGTCCCTTCTTACTTCAGAATGAAGACGACCAGGACCAGGGCCAGGCACCTGCCTCTACCACATACAGATCAGGAGGCCACATCCAACATCCCCCAGCCCTGTGCTGCAAGTCACCAAACTCTGAGTCTGTGTCACCTTTACTGAATCCTATACACACAGAGAAATGGGGGGAATGAATGGCAACCCCAGGTATCCTCCATAGCAGGTGCAGTGTTTTGAGGTGCCCTGAGTTTGTCAGGCATTAGAACAGGCGGCCCAGGGAAGTGGTGGAGTCACCATCCCTGGAGGTGTCTAAAAATTACTTACATCAGGTTCTTATGGACATGGTCTAGTGGTGGACTTGGCACCGTTAAGCTAATGGTTGGACCCGAAGATCTCAAAGCTCTTTTCCAACCAAAATGATTCTGTGAGTAGCAGCCAGGCAATTGTGCCTTTGCTGCCCATCTGCAGTTGTTTTTAAGCTCAGCAGAAGGGAAGGGAGTACTTCTATGTCCTCTTCAAGAGCTGCTTTTTTCTCCTTTGTACTGCATTTTGCTCATAACTGATGCTGCTGAGTGTCCCTGTGGAGCAAATAAGAGATTCAGCCCATAGATACTACCGATTTGATATACAAGACTGATTTATAGGATTGGAAGTTAATTAGATTGCAGTGATAGGGTGTAAGTGCTGTGTCACTCTTAATAATTGGGTGATTAATGTCAGTTAAAAATAAAGCTACTCTGATAAAATACAGCAGAGCTGAAGACAGTTGCTTCTCATTAGCTATCAAGGATGGAAAACCTGATTTTGCAGAAGAGGATGTTTAGTCACATAACAGAAAACTGTGGAGATGACCAAGGGGAGAAAACAAGTCCTGAATGATGTGTGTCCGTCCCAGCTGAACTTGTGGGGCCATTGCACACTTCATACAGGATTCAGGAGACGGACCCAAATGGCAAAAGCTGTGCTATTTTAGGTCCTCAAAGTGCAGTGAGTTGGTGTTAGACATATTTACTCACAGAGGCCATTGCATCGACTTGAACAGTGCATTGCCCACAGTTAAGGGGTTCCAATGTTGATGAATACAACCACGCATTTGTTAACAGGCTCTGGAGAACCACCGAACAACCACACCAGCTGGATCTATCTGCTTTTCACCCTTCATTTAGAATCACAGAATCGTTTGGGTTGGAAGGGACCTTCAAAGCTCATCCAGTGCCACCCCTGCCATGAGCAGGGGCATCTTCACCCAGATCAGGTTGCTCAGACCCCCGTCCATCCTGGCCTGGGATGTCTCCATGGATGGAGACACCTCTCTGGGCAACCTGGGACGGTGTTTTACCACCCTCAGTGTAAAAAATTTCTTCCTCATGTCCAGCCTTTGTCCTAAAGGAGTAAAGTATGACTATTAGGAGGATCTATACCAAACTAGTGGTGATGTGTGGCTTGTTTCTGGTCCTGGGAAGCAGCCATGGGATATAGCCACTGCATGGTTTTGGTCCTCCTCCATACCACATCCATAAGCACACGTGGTATATACATAAGCTCAGACTTCACGTATTTCTATTTGTTGGATGAGGAGTCCTGCCCCAAATGTAAAGGCACATTTGGCCTTGTGCTGTTGCATAAATGTCAGCCTGTTAGACAAGGGCCAGGATGGCGTCAGGGACATGTAAGAAGCAAGTAAAAAGCTGGAGAAATGTTAACCTGTTTTTTTCAAAGCCTGGTGAGTAGGAGTCTGATCCTCCAACTCCAATATTGGTTAATGGGATTTGAATGCTCAACTCCCACACACAGCTTTGAAAATTTACTCCATCTGCTCCATTTCTTGTTGTCTTGCCTTTCTTTTTTTTTTTTTTTTTTTCCTAGCAAAGAAGATCCTTTCTGTTCCTGAGATAAGCTTTGAGAACTGTCACAGTGTGAGTACAAATGTTAATTTTATCAAAGCCAGTTTTACTACCGATTGGGAATTTGGTTTATTCTCTAGAGGCACCGTATCTACATTTGAAAGTCGATCTGTGTGGCAAATGAATGCACAATTTCACAGGTGCACTGTAGCAGTAATGGCCAGATTAAAACCTTGTACTGTACTGATTTTATCACCTAACTCTGAAAAACGGATAGGGGTGGTCTACAAGGTCAAAGGGTTACATTTTATTGATCTCCTAGAGTTCATTTTATTTTTCTTCACGACCCTCTTATTACATCCCTGCCACACACAAACTCATAAGTTGTTATAATTCCTCCAAAACATGCTGACAAGTGTCAGCTGAGTCCAGAGTGACTTAGTGGTTCTGCTGATTTAAAAGGAAGCTTGTGGATGAAACAACTGCCAAAATCCATACTTATTTTTGCTAAAATCCTTTTCACTCTTTGTTCTTTCAATGCCTTTTTTTTCACTCTTTTGAAAAAGTGTTGTCACACTTTTCCTCTATATCTTTTTTTTATCTGATTTTTTTCTTTTCTTTCTCCTTTCCTTTCCTTTCCTTTCCTTTCCTTTCCTTTCCTTTCCTTTCCTTTCCTTTCCTTTCCTTTCCTTTCCTTTCCTTTCCTTTCCTTTCCTTTCCTTTCCTTTCCTTTCCTTTCCTTTCCTTTCCTTTCCTTTCCTTTCCTTTCCTTTCCTTTCCTTTCCTTTCCTTTCCTTTCCTTCTTCTTCTTGTGGGTTTTTGTTTGCCTTATTAAATGACTCCAGTAGCAATAACAATGACACGACTCCCTATTTCACATTTAGCATTTCACATTCTCTGATAAAACACAGCAGAAAATTTTAGCCAAGCTATTGATTTCCACGGAGTATCCTAGAAACGCTGTGGAAATTATATTCCTCTCTTTACAACTCAATAAGGGCAACACAGGCACTCTTGTGCTAAGGAAATAAATGGCATCTCATGCTAAGTTAGAGCCCTGAACTAAACTTTGTATTAATTAGCAAAGCAATAAAGACATTCTGGCTCATTATTTGTTAAAAGCCACATGGCACTTACACTTATGCGGCAATCACTCAGCCACTGGCAATATCGAGGCTACAAATTGCTTTCTAGATATATTCCCAGAACATAAAGCAAATACATCACATTTTTGTTTAACATCACTATCTAATATAAGCTATACAGGCTTCTATTTATGCCATTTGCAGTAAACATAGCATTAAATATGTTGTCTGGATAAGAACTTGCCTAAGAACACTTGAGTTATAATACAAGCTGGGAGAAGTAAATTGATTTTAAGTTAATCTGATATTTTAAAGGAAATTGTGGTTATCTAATTCACAAGGAGCTATTCCAAATGACTGTAAAAAAACTTGTTTTCATTTGCTTAGATCCAGCACTGTAAAAGGTCACACACTTCTAAACCGACCTCCTCAAATTACAAAATCTACTTGGGAAGATTTGCATTAGTAGAATTAGAGTATTTAACTGTTTTTTAATGAAAACAGTCACTGTTCTTTGTCTCTGAAGAAAGGGAGGAAGGAAAGATAAATCCAAGAGGCTGAAGTTCCATTACCTGTTTCTGTGTGTGTCACTCACAAGGATTAGCATACAATCAACTTTTTCAAATTTTCTGTTTGTTTGATTCAATTCAGAAGTAGAAGGAATCTTTTAAGTCAACCTAAAACAAAAGTAATCTTTTTAATTTTCATTATTTTCTTCAAAGCAAACGGAACATTTTTTTCCCAAACAAAACACGTATATATTATGGGACTATAATGCTATTAATAGCTACATCTCTAAATATAACCTAATAATAAAGTATAGAATTTACTGAAAAAAAAAAGTTTCAATTTTGTTCTATTCTCATTAATTTTTCCCTGGACACTGTGTGTCAAATGTGACAATGGTTTGTGAATACCTTCAGTCAATCTGGTTCTGTTCTTTCATTGGAACCCATCTAAATACTCTTAGCTTGAAGCAACATCTCTTTTTTGTACCATTTGTTCGCTGATACAAGGCAGATAAATTCCTTACTCTCTTACTTGACTTTGTCTGTCTCTTGCTAAACTCAGTGCAAGAAGGTAAAGGGGCAATTTAATCTCTGCATGGGTCTATAAGAAAGATGGGGACAGACTTTTTAGCAGGGCCTGTTGTGATAGGACAAGGGGTGATGGTTTTAAACTAAAGGAGGGGAGATTCAGGTTAGACATGAGAAATAAATGTTTTACACTGAGGGTGGTGAAACCCTGGCCCAGGTTGCCCAGAGAGGTGGTGGATGCCCCATCCCTGGAGACATCCCAGGCCAGGCTGGACGGGGCTCTGAGCAACCTGATCTGGGTGAAGATGTCCCTGCTCATGGCAGGGGTTGGATTGGATGAGCTTTGAAGGTCCTTTCTATCCCAAACTGTTCCATGATTCTATCCTGTCTATTCAAATACTGTTCCCCAAGCAAAGATAAGACCTTCTATTAATAAATAGGTGCATGGGTGCAGCAGGTTGGGGTTGCTCTATGTGTAGTCAGCCCAGAAGACAAGACATCTTCACCCATCTGTGTACACAGACCCTGTCTCATGTTTGCACATCCCATAGGAAAATGCCTTAGCATTGTCTAAAGCTCCAAAGGAAAAAGCATCTTGCCAGCTGTTTCTCACTCTGCGGAGATGTCTGATACCTTAGTGGTGTTTGGGCATAACTGCACCTGTGCTTGTTCTGGTCCCTCCCAGGTGAGCTTAATCCAATTACTACGAACTCCTTTTAAATGAAGGAATAAGGGGGTGTGGAGAGTGGTAACTGGGCTGGGTTATGAGAAAGAAGATAGAGTTGTTATCAGAGTTAACAGTAAGTTTTTTTTGTTATTCCTTTGGCCTTGGAAATAAGTTTATGTGTTGTTTTTTATTTGGTTGGTTTGGTTTTTTTAGTATAAGCTTGCAATTTTATATTTGTATAGATAATCTTGTGCCCTAAAGCAAGAACTTGAATGGGTTGCAGAATATTAATGTTTCCCTGGCCAGGAGAGAGGAGATGTAGGTTTTATGCCTGACTTTCAGCTGCTCGATTCCCAATTTCCACATGCTGGTTTTGCTTCTTCCTTCCCAAAGACAACTACTTTGTCACAGGCAGGTAAAACTCACTGGCTAAGGAAAGTGTAGTTGAGCCAAATGGACTTGGCGTATGGAGTTTTGGTTGTTTATTTGTTTGTTTTTTAAACAGGTTATGAGAAGGTGTCTGTTATACCCAAATGATTGTCCCATGAGGTCTTGTCTGTGGCGGCTCTTGCATGGAATCACAAGGAGTTCAATTAAGGGAAGACCTAATGTAGCCATACATGATTTGTCTGTTCAGATTAATAAGCAATACGGGCCAAGAGAGTGTTGGGTGAATCAGGCTGTTGCCCATGACCCTGGATTCTCACTGGTGGTCTCTTGCATTATGTGGACCAGGAGGGGAGTGGGGCCCTCAGGACCATGTTGAGTATGAGGATCTCAAGTAAATGCAATGAAAAATATTACGTTTTCTCTTCTTAAAACCCCATGTATTAGTTATGTAAATGGAGCATTGCTCCCTGGTGACACAAACCCAAGGTAACACCATTCTTTTTTTAAGCTTTGACTACATATTTTGCTAATGGCCAATCTAAAGGCACTGCTCTTCTGCATTCCTACCTGTGCCACTTCACATTCTGCTGAGGATGTTGTGGAAATGAGAGCCGTCAAGTTGTGATAATGGTGCAAAATTTACAGTCTAAATATTACATCCCAGCATGGCCTTTGCATATCTGAGCACTTAGGAGCTGTAGCCCTGGGACTGTGCAACATCACGGAGATAACAACATCCTCAGCTCAAGCACGTACTTTCCTGAGTGGCAACACCTTGCAGAAGTTAACAGATGTTTTCTTAACCAAGGGAAGACACTCCAAGTCAAATGCACAGCTCTGAGCGACTAGCTGGTTGTGTGTGTGCAGAGGAACTGAAATATATTCTCTCAGTGATAAGCTGGTCTAAATCTTCCTTAATTTTAATTAGGAGAAATCTATTGAGCTCAGCAGATTTTAATTTAGACACTAAGCATAGCTGAAAATGCAGAATAAAATATTATCTTATAATTATTTCCTTTGGAAGGAAGGAATAATGTTTTTTCAGCTCCCTGTGTAAGTGAAGGGGCATACTTAAACTGCTGGTGCGAGGTTTGTAGTTCTTTGCAAATGAAATAACTATGTCCAAGGTAGGAAGAACTCGGTGTATTAATACCGTATTTGAATCTGGAAACAAAAATGCAACAGAATGACACTAAAAGGATCAGGGTTAGATATATGTGCGTGGAGCCAAGTGTTGTGCCATCAGCATCCCTTAAACTGTGTGTTTTGCCATACTTGCTTTAGGAGGCTGAAGTGCAGCTCTCCTGTCTCCACCCTGTTGCTGCTTTTAAATGTTTTCTAGAAACTCCTCAGGAAATTCCACCCACGTCTTACTATAATAATGTATGAGAGGATGTGGAAGGTGCTGGGCCAGTGTCTAAACAGTGACATGTTCTCATGATGGATGAAAATCTGGTTTGATCAACTATAAAAACTGTTTTACTAGCTGAACGAGAGAATCCTGATCCCACAGCCTCCTAAGGGAGACCAGTGCCTCTGCAGTGCCTCAGAGATGGGATGTTTGGTTTCAGCTGCTTCTCTGGAGTGATAAAGACTGGAGGTAAATGCCTTGTTGCTCTGCAGCTGTTGAAATCTGAGAGAGTCCCTTGCAGTTGCATCTGCAAGATGATGTGCCCATGCCCTGTAAGGCAACATGACATAACATCTCCAGGTAGCTGTGGGTGGCCAAGTGCTGCAAACAGCTCAGCTGGGTTACTACAGAGTCACAGGAATCTGAACTCCCTTGCTTCACTGTGGTCATCAGACCATGGCATCCCACACTGTTTGGGGGTGTCTCAGCCTCTTGGTGCTTGACTGAGAATCACAGAATCATTTTGGTTGGAAGAGACCCTCAAGATCGAGTCCAATCAATAACCTAACTCTAGCACTAAACTAAGTCCCTAAGAACCTCATCTAAGCACCTTTTAAACACCTCCAGGGATGGTGACTCAACCACTTCCCTGGGCAGCCTGTTCCACTGCTACATGACCCATTCTGTGAAAATTTTTTTTCTAATATCCAATCTGAACCTTCCCTGGCACAACTTGAGGCCATTTCCTTTTGTCCTATCACTTGCTACTTGGAGGAAGTGACCAATATCCTCTATGCTACAACCTCTTTTCAGGTAGTTGTAGACAGCAATAAGGTCTCCCCTCAGCCTTCTTTTCTCCAGGCTAAACACCCTTCCTTCAACCTCTCCCCATCAGGCTTGTCCTCCAAGCCCCTCACCAGCTTCGTCACCCTCCTTTGAACATTTTCCAGCACCTCAAAGTCTTTCTTATAATGAGAGGCCCAAAACTGAACACAGGATTCAAGATGAGGCCTCACCAGCACAGAGTACATTGGAACAATCACTTCTCTAGTCCTGCTGGCCACACAATTCCTGATACAAGCCAGGATGAGGCAATTGCCCTTCCATTATCTCTCATATATATTTTGCTGCAATTTTGGGGTTTCTGAGAGAGCAGCTGGAATGCCTGAGCCCAGGAAGAGCTTTTGGGTTGAAGACTCCTCTGGTACCACATCAGCTTGATTGGATGCCAAAAACTTGAAGTCAAGCAGACAGAAGATCTTTCAAACTTCTCACTGCTTGGCACTGCAGGGCATGCTGGCTCTCCACTTGACTGTACCAGGCTCTTGGGAGGGAGCTTAAACACATCCTGGCGTCCCTTGTGCTTATGTGATTTGGGATGTCGAGCCCTCCACTGTCATCCCTGTGCTAGGCTATGTGCCTGAGGTAGAAACATGTAACTAGTGCTTGAGAGATGGTGAGGAAGAGGAGCTTGATAAGCTGCTTTAATAGCAAAGCCCAACATGGGCACAGGGAAAAAATCAATATTTCTCTTGCAGTGAGCTACAGCTGCAGGAGGGCTAGAAGTGAGCTCCACAGTTGCACACTGAACCCAGTAACAGTTTCTCCAGTGGCTTAAACTTGATCTATTTGACCCCTAAACCAGAGATTAATTCCATCAGATGTGTGTGTCAGGCACCACACTCATGATCAACAAATGAGGAGTGGTGGGAAACAGCTCTGTACACAGGCCAGTGTCACTGACTTCACACCCACACCAGACATGAAGGGGTGGTCAGTCCGTGGACCTATTTATTAATTGCTGTGGTCTAGAAAGACATTTAAATACATTTAACTCTTTCTTTGCCCAGAATGTGAAAGTTACTGTGTGTGCACTGTGGTCACTCCTGACTTCTGGGTGTAGAGCATCCCAGCCAGAGCTGTTATTGGTTTACCTCACTTGGCAGAGACACCAGATGTCCAGAAATCCTTGGCTAATGTGGTAACTTCTCAATATCCCACCAGTTTGTGTTCCTGACAAGGAAAAAATACAAAAAAGCCACATCTGGGGAAAACAGATGTGCCCTATGTTGGCCTGAAGCCCTAGCTCCTGACTGCCCAGAAGTGGTGTAGGAAAGACATGATTAGATAAAGTGAAGACCAGAAATACCTTTAAAAACTGACTTGTGTGGGCAACAATAATCATGTAATGACTAGACTTAGGATTCATAAAAACAATATTCATTATGAAGCTGCTTTACTGTGAAATCACTGTTGGGTCTTTAATACAGTTAAGCATAAAATACAGTAGCTCTTTCGCAAACTAATTGCCGAGAAAGCAGAGGCAATCTGTCTTAGCATTTGTATATATACAATGAGGTTTTATAATCTAATTTGGAGATTACCAGCCATGATATTTAGGGCAATTAATGGACTGAGCTGAATTGCTCATTCCTTTATGTGCAGTTTTCAGGGAGCATATTTCTGGACTAAGGAAGGGTACTTAAAATTCTGCACTCACTTCTGTTTATTAATGGCCATACCCTTCCATAACTCTAGATGTTACCTAGTGAACACAGCTCTGCTTTTATTACTGTTCCTATAAATTAGTTATTGTAACAGTAATTCATAAGTGAATAAAACTAATTTTCCTTTTTATTTTAAAGTTGACTTCTGTTAAATATGACACTGTTACTCTGACTGTGTTATGAAATAGAAACTGAATGATAAACTTTGGTAACTTGCTCTGGCAAGCACCAATACACAGATTGCTGTAAATATTCTAAATGCACAAAGCCTTTGCCTCTTACTGCTGTGAGTGCAACTTTTTTTTCCTATTATTAAACCACTGTTAGTCCCCTCATCTCACTGTGGCTCATCAAATCTTCAGTGTGAGCAACACATCTTACTTAGGTTGTGCCACAGCAATCTCTGCTGAAATAGCCATGATAGCTTGAGAGGTTACAGCGCTGTGCTGGACACCAGGTGAATAGGTTGTGAAAGTATTCATCACTTTCTTCTTCTTTAGGCTCTGATTGTGCTCTGAAGCTGATGAGCACTCATGAGTTGTTCTGATATGGGAGTGGCAACGAATTGTTTATAGTAACATCACCGGTCTAGTAAGGTATATGTACAATGCCTAACACCACTGGTCATCTAAATATCTGATGGATATCCAAAATACAACTATGGCACAAATAAATAATTTTGTCGAAGAGATCAAGAGTGGATGTTCATGTTGATTTCCATGTATCAGCCCGTACTATTTTCATTCCTCAATCCAAGGCAGATGACCTATTTCCTTGGGTACCCCATCCTTGCCACAGATGTCAATATGGTTTTCTTGTTTGTCTGATCACTTTTGTCTCTTTCTGGGCTTACCTCAAGTTGCAGCAGAAGGAAGGAAAGGGTGACCCTAAAGGACAACAGGTGACTTCTGGAAGATGAGACTGATGCCAGGAGCATCCTGGACCTGGATGTACTCTGAGCCTGTGGTTTGCATGCATCCTCAAATGCCGACCCAGCACTGGGGTGGTGCATCCTGGCTGAGAAGTTCACAGCATGCACAACCAGCAGCACTGCTACCTGAGGTTAGCTCCCAAGGCTGATACTTAACCTGAGATTTGCTGACAATGTTAAAATAGGCATTTAGAATTCTGTAATAGCCCATGGAGAGAGCACAGGCTCTCCAGAGAGCACTCATCCCATTTGAAGATTAATGGGATGTGTAACCTACCCTCTGGGGCTGCATGTATTAGTCCACTGACTGGTGAAGGAGCCTTAATTGGCTATTTTTGGCTAGACATCTTACTCATAAATTGTTTTTACTAGGTCAAGTGACTCCTGGGCTAAGGACAGAAACTGAGCATAGACTACTCTCAGTAGCACATGCATTTGGGTAGGTGTTATTTGCTTTAGGTTGTCTGACTTCCTGCCTAAAGGCATTATGTAGTGGAAATCACTTAATACCCAGCCAAACAAAATCTGTATGAAGTCCACACTGTGCAGGGGATGTTCTGAGGATGAAAGGCAGAAGTCATGTGAGGAGAGGAAAGGCGCTTCACAAGGGGGAGAATAGGTGGGACTGAAGAAGTAGACATCCAATTCCTGGTTTAGAATATGGGCAACTCTTATAGGGCTGCCCTAAAAGAACCCATGGGGCTTGAGTTCGAAGTGTAGAACCTTCAAACCTTCACCTTCCAGGCACTGAAAATTGGGATGAGGTTTTTGAGAAGTTTTGAAAGATCAAATACATATTTCAGACCCAAAGACAGTCCATGGGAAAAAGATTGGGAGCTTCAGCCCCTCCATAACCCCTAACCACTTGAATGTAGTCTTGCACATATGCATCCTTTTTCTTTGTGAGGCTTGGGTAGGCCTAAAGATGGGTGCAATGCATTAACCTGAATGTATCGAAGAGGTCTATGAGTGCATAAGGAGGTGCACTGAGAAGAAAATTATTTCAACACTCAGGCCTTGGCTAGACGAAAAGACAATTACATGATATGCACAAATATGTGGTGTAGTGCAGTGAAGATCTCAGGTCTCGTCTGAATTAATGTGTTGGCTAATGCTGTTCAGGGAAGATAAATCCTAGTTGGTATGGGTAGAAAAGATTTTCTAATGTAAAGAAATTGCCTTTTCATTGGAAGACTGCTAGAAAACCTATAGGGGACAAAACAAAGGCTCAGGAGAAATTTGGTTATCTCAAGTATATCTAGAGAACTCATTAGGAGCTTGAGCTACTTCAGTTGAAATACAGTGTCAGCACAAAGATAAAAACGCGGTTATGAATAAGTGTAGATTGGAAGTTAAAAATGTGTGGTAATATAAAACCTAATAAGTTTTTCAGCACACTATGCAGAGGCTGACTGTAGAAGAGGAACTGTCCTCTTTGAGGAGAGATCACTCTCCCCCAGGTTCTTTTAAATGAATACTAGAAGGAAAAAAAAATGGAATCAGTTAAAAAATGCTGCTTTATTTTACTAAGACTTCACTTGCACAGGTGCAATTAGGTCAAGTAGCACAAGTATAACCCAATAGATATGTGGCAGCACTGGGGAATGCATTTTCAGAAAACAAAAATAACTGCAGCAGTGATGCAAACTTACAGTCTCCCACACCATGTATTGGGCCTCTATGTTCAACTAAACTCATAATATCTGAGTCTGCTGAGGCCATCATGTTATAAATGTCGAATTAATATTAAATAATCATAATATGAAGCCCAGGGCTTTCAAATTGAGTCAGATGGTTGTTGAATGTTAATTACTATGCCACTACTAAGTCATACTTTGAGTTATGACATCTTTATTTCCTAGTTGTTAACCTTCAGGTTTTTTTAAATTAGAGTTGTCCCAGTACACCATTAGTGTTAAGTTATCACATGCTAAATTAAATGTAACATAAGCAAGAAGAACATTGGAGTTTACAATTTGGAATGTTTTTATGTTAAGTTTTTCTTTTAATCTACATTTTTTTCTTTCAAAAGTTTAAAATGCCACAGGCTGCTTCATGTAGTAGAGAAAGTTCAGAGTTCTGCTGTAGAGTGGGCTCTTCTCCTGGCTTGCTTGATGTGGGCTGTGGTGAACTGGGTGGGGATATACTGGAGAACCAGAGCTCAGATAAAAGTCATAGGTCGATCTGAGATGTATGAGTGCCAAGCTGAAACAGCTACTCATGCATGAAGGGAGATGCCAGTCTAGTAGGCCAGACATGAGGAATTTTTTTTTTTTATAATGAGGGTGGTGAAACACTGTCCCAGGTTGCCCGGAGAGGTGGTGGATGCCCCATCCCTGGAGACATCCCAGGCCAGGCTGGACAGGGCTCTGAGCAACCTGATCTGGGTGAAGATGTCCCTGCTTATGGCAGGGGTGGCACTGGATGAGCTTTGAGGGTCCCTTCAACCCAAACCATTCTATGATTCTATGCTCAGTCTGGTTAAAGGAGCTGTAAAACATGCCTTGTTCAGGACAGCGGTATTCATGTTTCTGAACACCAAGGCTGCCCAGCTGCTGCTGAGTTCAGAATGGAGAGGTGGTACTGATAGATAAGGGATGCAGGAGGTGCTGCTTGGTGTCACCTCCCATTGGTCAGAGCTCAGAAGGAGACACTTTGCTTCCCAGGTATCAGGTGCAGACAAACTATTCCTGAACGATGTTTCTCTTCTTATGTAGTATTTTTTTGGCAGCTTGGAGAATCATCCTTATTACTGCAATTATAATTATCAAAAGCTTCTAAGAGATTTTTCAAAAGAAGCAGTCCCGGCCCCTGTGAGATCTGTTTGTGGGGCATGACGCATGATTTTTGGAGCAATTGGGTTGATGGAAGTGAGCACAGGAAGGTAAGGAGGAGAGCTAATGCAATAAGTTCCTTACAGATCTTTGTAAAGCTGAGTGAATAATTTACAGTGAATAATTTACTTGTTGGCATCAGGCTTTTATCTTCTTTGGGGATATGTTACAAGCAAAATGTAGGTCCTCGGATTTGTCTGTTTGAATTATGTGAGTATTTCTTTTTTGTCTAATTCTCTATAGCTTGGTTAGGCATCATAGTCATCCCAGCTGCGTTGCTTTGTCACAGTTAGTTTTATGAAGCAGTTCCTCCTCTGTGGATTAAAGCAGAAGCAGTTCTGCCATGGCCATTCATAATGCAAATTTGATTTCTGTGACTAGCACGTACTTGAAACCAATCACCTAAGTTCCAGTAAACAGTTGAGATGCAAGAGGAATGTATGAATGGCTGAAGGAAATTAGGTAAACTCAAACAGCTTTTCATGCTCTCACATCATCTATTCTTTTCCTACCACTGAAAGCTCATTGACCTTTAAAATTAAGGTTAAAAATTTACAAGCATGACATAAACTTTGATATATGTCAAGTTCCAGAGATATTTGTTTGGTTCTCCTTTAGTTTCTTGCAAATCAGTGTTATTCTGGTCACGTCATTGCTTATGGTAATACCATCAACTTTAATTGACTGTTTTCCTGACAAAACAATAGCAGCACTTGTTTTGTTAAGTCCTTGTAAACTGAGGTATAGACTTTAACTCCTCTCAATCAAACAATTTTCTTTGTACACACTTTTGCTTAAATAAGTGACCTCCTGGCAGTTGTTGTATCACTAGACAACATTTCACTCAAGCATACATCTGTGATGCAAGAAAGCAAATAAAAATTCATATCAGGATTTTAATCTCTCACAAATGTCACAGGTGGTTGTAGGAAGGACTTTTATTTTTAGCCGTTAAAATACATATAGTAGCAATACGTGGCAAATTTATTTTCAGTGAAAACTAGAGCTCCTGTTTGCTTATTGAATAAAAAACAAACAAACAGGAAATATATTTAATAAGAGATATAAGCTCTATACCAGCTGAAATCAAGTGTTGCAATTAACCCTGAGCTCTATATTGCCTTTGTTCATACAATTAGTAATGCTGCCTTCTTCCTGGCCTCTAAAGCTCTGACTCTTGCTGAGGACAATAGGTGTCTATCAGGTTCTGTATGTCCATGAATAGTCAACAAAATGTGCTTTAAGCAGAGGGTTTTCCTACCATGTTGCATTACCAGAACCTTGAATCACAGCCCCAGCAACCACCAGCTCTAATGTTGTGGACCCACCATGGCATGGAGTATTTGTGCTTATATTATCCCTACCAAAGTAATGCCAGTGTTAACACTGGCATTGGAGGATCTTTCTATAAATACCAGTCTGCAAGTGTTTCGTGTCTTCTTACTGGTATCAATTTTTCTATTTAATCCCAGGTTTGCTACAACGGGTTTTCTCTGAGTGATTGTAAGCAGTTACTTTATTAACCAGCTGTAGCACATATTTCTCTTAATGTATAGGTGGGCAGGGGTAGGACAGCTAATAAGCTATTTTCTTTGGCTAAGGTCATAGCTTTAGGCCTAGAAACAAAACCATAAGTCTGTAGTTTTAACCATCTATCCAATAAATTCCTTTTTAAAATGGTTGTTCTTAACTGACAGCCTGCAGTGAATAATGATCTATTTCTTTTTCCTCTTGTGCCACAATATTTATTCACCTAAATAGTAGAAAGTGGCAAACCCCTAGGTAAGTTTGCAAGTGTACCTTGAAGCCATAGATCATATACTTGTGCACAGATGGCTCCCTACATATGATCATTACCCTGAGACTTGCAGAGCTCAGGAAAATTGTAGGATTTTGTCAAGGACACCACAAATCATAACCAGCTCCTAGTGTTTGACTGGGAGTTTACTCTGCTCAGCTGTAGAGTGTGTTCAGGTGCTAGAGGTGGAAGAAACATCCACACTTCCAGATTTTTCATTTTAGATGAGTCCAAAAATGTAGGGATAGGCTGGTTCCTTAAAATCACTTGGCAAAGGAAAAACTTTGTCAGACTCAAGAGTTTCTGAATGCATTGTTCCTGCAGCCAACTCCTTACAGTACTTCAGATGGGGTTAGTGTAGGGAAAAATATGACAGCCTTGGGATATTTGTCATGGTACCGTTGAAAAAGCTTTAGTGACATATTTTATAATTTGATGCCTTGAGATGTTTTTTAAAACTTTCCTTCATCTTTTATTCTGCAAATTTTCCACTTTCAAAAAATATTTAAGTAGCTTGTTTCCCCACTCCTCACAACAGGGATGAAGCCAAATTCCTTTGGAGGGAAGGGAACAAATCACAGTGTGAGATAGTTCATAGTGTCAGACAACTGTGGGTTGAAGAATAACCCAGTGCAGATGGTCAAGATGGATTCTGTGTTTAGCAAGCACCATGAAACTCTGACTCAGCTCTCTGGACTAATTGAAGTTGATGTCCAGAGCTCCTTGGTGCTTAGGTACCTTAATGCTTTTGAGAAGCTGGGTGCCTATTCTCCGTCAATGGAGATGACTTGCATCTAAGGGTGGAAGTAACCCTGTCTGCTGGCATAAGTGTGCTTTTGCAGGAGCTACATTCACTGCCGTGAAGGAGGTCAGGCCTCGGGTGTGATGCAAGGGACTATCCTTGAGTGCTGATGTCTGTAACCCAAAACCAGTAAGGGAGGAACCCAGAAAATGCCTTACTGCTTGCCCATGAGTGAGTCTTCACTTTCTCTTGAGAGGTGTCCCTTCTGTGTGAGTGGCTTCCCCCTTCCACACCTCTTGGTGGAGAACCTGCTGTGGGAAGGAAGCCCCTTCCATCACCATGCAACACCCAGGCTTGGTGCTGCATATGGGCTGGGGGGTTGCACCGATTTCTGGATTTACATGAAAAAAACTAAGCCTCTCTATATAGGATCATAGAATCATTTAGGCTGGAAGAGACCCTCAAGATCATCAAGTCCAGCCATAACATAACTCTGGCATTAAACCATGTCCTTAAGAGCCTTATCTACATGTCTTTTAAACACCTCCAGGAATGGTGACTCAACCACCTGGGCAGCCTGCTCCAACGCTTGATAACCCTTTCTGTGAAGAAATTTTTCATAATATCCAATCTAAATCTCCCCTGGCACGACTTGAGGCCATTTCCTCTTGTCTAATCACTTGTTACTTGGGAGAAGAGACCAACACGCTCCATGCTACGTGTGATACATGCCTTACAAGAAGAGCAGTCCCCTGGATCAGAGAACTGCATGCCAAGAAGTTTGTGTCTGCCACAGATGACCATCCCAGGGTGATTTCTGCAATCCCCCATGTCACTGTGGACCATTTGCTAAAACACCGTGATAGATGAACAAGGAGAGGTTGGGCCAACAAGAACTCCAGTGTGGTACACACCACAGCTGACCCACCAGATGCAGCCTGCAGAGCACAAGGGCTGGATTACTGCTGTCCTCCTTCATGGAGACAGAAATTTGGTTATCTTTTCTATCCTGCTGCCAATTTTTATAAAAGTTGAAGGAATGACATGTGTCAGAGAATTCAACTCCGGTTGAATTTGTCTGAAACTTTTAATTGGGTTCCAAAATCATGGGGGTGGGAGTGTGTGTGTGGGGGGAATGTGCAGGTGGGAGTTGGAGGATTAACAGTCATTGTCGTTACATAAAGCCTAACATTTTAGGAAATGAAGCCAAAATTCTGCTTGTTCAGAGGGGAGATGCAAGAATTGATACACTAACATGCAGAAGTCTTTCGAGCCCTACAAAAATAGGGGTCCTACAGGTCTGCGGAGCACAAATATGTGAGAGTACTGGCCTTGCTAGCAGGATGCTCTATTTATTTTTAAAGGCTTTCAGAAAGCCATCTTCCATTTACATCTCACATTTAAACAAGGGGCTTATTTTCAAGGCTAATTTGTCTTTGTGTCTTAACCAGCCACATTTTCACAATTAGCTGCCTCAAGCCCCCTGAGCCGATGGAGCTCGGGGTGGGGGGTGATCGCTGCACTTTGCCTTATGAAGGGAGGGAAGGGGGGGGGCTGCCTGGCTGCCGTCTCCATGCGGTACAAGCAGCATGATCAGAGCGCTAACACAACAGCCTGTGTAATTACATGTTTCTAGGAAGTGTGTTAGCTCCACGGGGAGCTGAGGCCATTTGGAGAGGAGGAGGAGGAGAAGGAGGACGAGACTTTCTTGGGCAGGGGGGGAGTAAGGTGAACAGGGTCAGTGCATAACCCAGCTCTCGCTTGAACATGATAAAGGTAATTCTTGCTCTCAAGTGAAAGCTGAGTGCTTCCCGGTTGTGGTTCCTCTCACTCGTTCCTCATGTCTGTATTATGCAGGCGTCTGCTTACAAAAGCAGGGGAAGCAGAGCTTTGCGAGAAGAGAGAAGTTTGACCCTGTGGGAAGCGGTACGTTCCAATATTTGACATTGTTTCTGCACTAGCATTGTCATGGCAGGTAGGAAGATGCAGAGTCAGGGGCATGGCTGCTTTATGCTACCTAGGCATTTATTTAGGTGGAGAAAGAAGAGTGTCAATTAAAAGCAATTAATTATAGTCTGTACGCTGGGGCAGGGGGAGGATGGCTTGGACCTAACCTGTCATGTAGGTGTTTGATATGTGTCCTGCGTTGCTGCTGCTCGCTGTGACGGCGTGTGCCTGAGCTTTAAATATCCTGCAGTTCCCGATATCTTGTTTCTCCAGCAGGCTCTGCATTTCATTTTCCTCTTCTCTCTAGTGTAAAATTTGGCCTAGCTTAAGCTTCTTTCCCTGGCTGAGAAGGTTATTTCCTTCCCTCCTCTCCTCCCCACCCCCTCATCCATCCTCTCCTCCTCTTGCAAATGCTCTCCGACCCTGATTTGGGGTTTCTCTCCCGACAGTTAGCTGTGGGCTCTGTGGATGCTTTGCTGTGACGGAGGGCCGAGGGCTGACCGAGTCGTGGGGAGGATTTGTACGTAGGAAGAGAGGCGATGGCTGTGCAGCGTGCTCCCGAGTCTGCTCTGAGCTTGCTGATGGTAAGTGCTTGCTGAAATCTGTTTGGGAAGGGGGAGGTGGGCGAGGGGAGCTGCACTGCTGGGATTTAGGGCACCAAATCCACGGGAGGATTTTGCATGAGCCACCGCTTGGCTTTTACAGGTCCCGGGGAACTTTGCAAAGGGCTCATCTGGTGCTTGCAGGGAGATGTTCCCCCTGCAGTGGGTTTTAAGGCATCTGGACCAATGTTCAAAGCAGGATTTTGAAGTCACCTTTCTGGCAGCGCTGATGCTTGCACTCGGGGGTTTATCCTGAGCTGTAGTTTTTCATTTTGTTCATTATATCAGTGTCTTGAATTCTCACGTCCTTCTGCCTTCTCCTGCTTTTGCCCTTGCTGACTTTGAGACAACTTAAATGATGAGAGGGAGAGCGTGATTTCTCTGTTAGATGAGAGGCGCGTTGTTAGCTGTGACCAGGTACTCGGATGTTGTGTCATTTGGGGAATGACCCCCTTATGCAGTGAATCGCCATTCAACAAGCTGCAGTGTATGTCAGACCTGCTGCTGACTGCAGACCATGGGGGAATGACTAGTATTTATCTGAGCTATTTGCTGCTACATGTTGAGCCACTGACCTACTTCTCAAAGTTCTGCATATTTATAATATTTCAAAGAAGATTATTTAGCAAAACACGTGGCTGAATCCAGAAACATGCCACTGTCCTACTGCAATTAAAATAAACCCTTTTGGTGGGGTATTAGAGTGCTGTCTAGCTTTACTGATTTTTTTTTTTTTTTTTTTTCCCCTCTTCTACTTTTGTTGCCATTTTCTATGCAGCAGCATCAGGGATGGTTTTAGTGTAAGATCTCTGCTGGATGTTTTTCTGCCCAAATGTCACTGTAATGTTTCCGCTGGAGAGTTGTTATAAGCAAAGAGCATGTGTGCGTGCGCGCATGTGTGAATGCATAGATATATATGCACTATACATATTTATATAATTATTACTACTGATCTCTCTTCTGATTGTATTAGGAAATGGTCCCTAGCACTCAGAGATATGATGAGTTCAATAAAGGGAATGCTGCAGGATAATAACCCTGTAGTGCCTAAGGTTGTTAACAAAGGTCAAGTTGAGAAAAGCAAATTTTATGTCCATTACTCAAAATGCTAAACACGCTATTAAGCCTCCGCATGGCTTGTTTTATATTTGCCAGTGACTGACTTGCTGTGTAAGGTCTTTTATTTTTTAAATTCCATTTGCTTACCTCCAGCCTTCCTGGCTTTTTAAATAGCCTCTTTCTTTTTCTCTTTCAAAGACAAATTGATGGGCACCTGTCACACTTGTGTCATTGCTTGGGCTGTATATACTTTTAGTTTTACTACCTTCTTAATTCTCAATTTAAATTTCTCCCTCCCCCTCCTCTGTACTCCTTGAACAGACCTTGTCAAACTCTGGTAGGGTGCCAAGCTCCCCACAAATTTTCCCTCATAAAACATGGATTTCTGTGGCTACGTGGCCTTGTCCCACTTGTCATTTTGAGGTGTGTCAGGTGTTACTACAGCTCTGGCCTGTAGCCTGGATCCCTTGGGTCTCCTGACCTTGGGCACAGCCCTGGGCAGGGCTGTCGTGGTCTCCCAGCCTCACGTGGATGAATTGGGTTGGGGGTCCACAGCCAAAGGGGTTCCTGCATTTGACCCCGTGGATGGTTGGGGTGGTGAGGATTTATTTCTGCGTTTCAAGAGGACTCGTATAACTCTTTAGGCTCTGCTTTACAATAGTCTGGTACTAAAGGCTGGTTATGGGTGTGGAAAAGGTGATCTGATGTGTAAAATGCTCCATTTTTTGCCAATTGGTGCTTTTTCCCTAGATTTTTCTAGTGTCATGAATCAGCTTAGTTAGCTATAGGAACCTCATCCTTTCCCCTCTGCTCTGCCTTGGCTTTGATTGCATGCTTGAGCAGGCTACCCTTGAATCAATAATAAATCCTTGCATAATTCATCCCACAATGAGCAGCTATAATGGCATCTCTTCTAAAACTGCCACCCCTCAGAAATTAAAGGATTAGATGTCTTCGGGAAGTCCACAGAAGTAGCTTTTAGTACTTTGATGGGCTTTCTCCATTGAGAGAGTTTTCTTTTAGCAATGATAGGTATTTTAGTACTGCATTGCCTCTGCAATAGGATGCAGAATGTTCATCCAACCGTCCACTTTTTATGAGACCTAATTGTCAGCAGCATTTGTCAGTGCTGCATCATACTCAGTCTGAAAATAACTCCTTCTCTGTGGGATACCTCAAAGCACTTTCCATTGCAGGTAAAGAAACCAAGGTACAGAACCATTAATTGACTTCCCTGGAATTTCATGCACTGAATTGAGTGACCCAAATTACGAGTTTGCTCATCCCTAACTCCTTTCTGGTCAATTAAGAAAGATGGGCATCTCCAGGGTATGGGGTTTCCTTCCTATAGAAGGACACAGGACACAGGTATCTAGCATCAGTATGTCCCAGCAGAGAGAGCTGCACATGGGACCACATAGCATTTCTGGGTTCCAGATGTGATGACAGCTCACGATGACTTATCTGTGTCTGGGAAATGCCACCCAGGGCATGGAGCTGACATGGCCTAAAGCAGCTCCCAGACAACAGGTCATTGTGGATCTTGTGCAGCCATTAGAACACCGAAGAATCTCATTAAACCTTCAGACTTAGGTGGACAGGTCCTGCTCAAGTTTAGTGAAATAAATATTGACCATACAATGAATTAATCTAAATTGAATCTGGTTTTATTTCACTGTTTTTTTCTAGCTACCTAAACACTCAGATGATTCTGTTTTTCTGCTTGTTAGTGACTTTTTTTTTTCTCCAAGGCCAGGAAAAAGGCTCAGTGCAGGAGAATTTCAGTCTTAAACATGTATTCTTTTGAACATAAAGATAGTGTTTTCATACAAAGACAGTTATCTGAAAAGAAAATTGCAACTTGTCTGTTCAGGCAAATGACTTGTATTAGGAACGACTCTGGTTGTGCCTGGCCTGTAGGACTCCTGCCTCCACCTTGCTCCGGAGACCACAGCAGATGAGGGATGTTGCTCAGTTCAGCATGGAGGAAATGGGGCTGAACTGCCCAAAGTGGCTCTGCCTGTAGCATTATCAAATCATTAAAACTGAGCTTCCTCAGCTTCTGTGAACCAAGAGGGGGGAGCACCTAAGCATGAAATAGCAAATACAGTGTCTTGTTAGGAATGATAACACCTGCTGTGTTACAATCATTAATGTTGATGGGAGTAAGTGCAATACTAGTAGGATTTTACGTCTATCTTATTAGTATACTGTAAAATTTTAAAGCTGCAGACATATTGATTGTACAGATTTTAACAGCACAATAAGTTATGATATCTGGTATCTCTTGAGACAACATTACTGTGTCTCATGAAAATAGATCTTAGGGACTTGACCTTCAAACTACTGTAGGTCATAGCACTAGCACTAATTAATCTGTGTTAAATGACAACAGAGGTTCAAATGAGCAAGGTATACAGCTCAGTGTATACCAATTAATCCAAAATAATCTTATAATGGTAGGGAAGAAGAGCATGATTTTCTGTTTCTAGAAAATCTAGCTCCAGCCAGCTCCTCTCACTCCCTCCATCAATTTGAATCTTTACTGTATTTATAAGCTCTCTGCTCTGTATATATAAATGCTTTCCTTGAAGAAGTAACAATGTACCATTTAGCAAACAAGTACACTTGTAAATTAATGAGAACTGTTGTGTTTGGAGAAACATCTTTCATTTCAAAGGACTGTATAATGCTTCCACACTCTAAAATTAATTATTTTGTGGCTGAGTTGCATTCAAAACTGTCGCTGGAGTAGAGGTGGATGTGAGATATCCTAGGTAACGCTAACCACATGGGACTCACCTCTATAGTTCAAGAGGGAAAAGGCTGCCAATGGACTTTGGAACATAAACTCAGGACATGGTGTTCACAATGAAGAGCAAGAAGCTGGCTGGCCAACCCACCGTTGGGTTGCCAAGCTCAGCATTTCCTTGTTCTCCTGGGTTGAAGGCGTTGCAATGGGTGTCTAAGGCAGACACCTGCAACACGAGGACATGTGGAAACCACCTTCTTTCTAAAGCTTAGCATAAATAATTAGCATCTGAGTGTCATTCTTCAATGAAAATGCTGCTCTGCTTCCAGTCTTCCTTTTAAAGAGGGTTCTCCTGAATCATCCTTCTATCCCCCAAGCAAAGCTACACTGCAGTCCCCAAAACAATGCGAATGTCCTCAATGTGACAATTGTGAAATGTAGCTCCATAGTCTGTAGGATTTCCTTTAAAACACTCTCGCAGATATTAACTGCATCATTACTAAATGCTGTGAGGGCTATGGCCTGCTTTGTTGGATTCTGAGGTCTTGGACTTGACAACGTTCTGGGTGTTCCACCCATTATTTCACGTTTGACTGGTAAGTTTTTATGCCTGAAGTCTATCCTCATGTAGGCAAGGTGGGTAACTAAAAAGGTATAGAGCTTCTAAGCCCTATTTAGATCTAGGACTGTCTCTTTGTGCTATAAAACTACATTCCAGACCATTCAAACCTCCAGATAGATTGCAACAGCGCAGCTCAGCTTGAAGGATCATATAAAAGCCTTGGGGAGCAGCAAGGTTACAGTGAAGGGATGAGGTCATTTTCTGTCTCTCTCATCTCAGGCTTAAATTATCTCTATGTTGACAGTATGCAAAAGCCCTTGACATTCAAACCTCCTTGCTGCGACCTCATCTACAGACCACATTGACCTGGAAGCAAAGCTAAGCTTGGCACGCTCCATCCGTGAAATAAACCCCACTCGTTTCTTGCCATTGCACAGCGTAAGGGGTTAATGTATTTCTCATCTGATGCTGAAGCAGTGTGACGTGTCAGCAGTGCGTGACCCATACACGGATCTGGGTGTAAGCAGCATTGCTTGGGAACGAATAACAGCTTCCCTGAGGAATTGGCTGCACCTCTGGCATCTGGCCCACTTCAGCTTCGTGCCCAAAATTAGGTCTGTGGGGATACTTGAACAGCAAGGGGAGGTGATTATGCAGCCCCTCTCCGTGCTCGTTTTGCAGATATTTGCACTGTGCAGGTGTGCAGGCTGCATCCCAGAAGGTCCGGGCTGGAGACGATAATGCACCACAGCACCTGGAGGTCGCTGGGGAGGAGCCGTGCTGCAGGAATCTCCCTCCTCCCCGGCTCCTTATTGCTCCAACCAGGCAGTAATTTGCTAATGGGCTTCATGAGCAGCAAATAGCTGAGCTGTGCTGTTTGCTCTTTTGGAGGATGAGGTGAGAGCAGCAAATTCCTGCTCGGTGCTTTGTGGCTGCTTGCTACCATGGACTGGGAATTTAGCTATTTCTTGTTGACGAGTTCCTCTGTAGCACTGAAATGTATCTGAACTTTACTATATGCCTCCATAAACTTGCAGTAAGACTTCAAACACCGTGATTTAATTCTGCTGAAGGAGATTAAACACTCCCTGAGATTGCTCTTGGCTCCCCTGTGGTGGATGTCACCTTTTACCCATCTGAGCTGGAGGCCTATAAAATTGTTATGCCTTTGATTCTGCCCTAGTGCATGCCATCAATTTTCCTTTTCTCGTCCCTTTGCATGAACTTGCTGTAGAAGCAGCAGACCATAATGTTTGCGTATCTGAATTCTCCTATTTATTACTATGCTTTAGAACAGGAGTAAGAGGGTTTACTGGTTTATTATTTTTTATTATTCTTATTATTATTAATATGTCTTGTGGTTTTTATTCCAGCTGCTCATTCTGAGTGACTAATAAAATTATCTCATCAGGGAAGCGGCCATTAATTTTTTTTTTATGATACTATAGAGCATGGCTATTTGTAGAAGAGAATTACTGGGCACTTGAGTGAATGATCATTATGATTAATTGGAGCCTTTCTGCACTTAGGGGGGAAGTAACATATTAATAGATTGAAAAGATCACTAAATATGACAACTCCTTTTGACAACATATAAAAGTATAATGTCACTTTGGTTTTGTTTGGTTGGTTGGTTTGGTGTGGTTTTATTTTTTTTTGTTGTTTGGTTATTTTTAATAAAATGCATTGGAAAACTTGACCGCTATCCATAATAAAAAAAAGAAAAAATGTTAAAAAGGCTGTATTGCCACAGTTAAAATGCTATGCTGTGAATAACTACTAATACATAGGAAGGAATTGTAATATTAGGTGATTACAATTTTTCAGTTCTTTGTTTTCTGTTTGAGAAAGCCATACTTCCATAGTCACTGTATCCATAACTTCTACAGCACGGCAAAGACTCCATCCCCCTGACTGGCTAATGTGGGTTTCACATCAGGGCTCAGAGACGTACAAAAATCCCACATGGATCCTTCCTTGGTACATCCCATGAAAACGCAGATTTTTGTGATTTGGTGCCAGAAGCTGTTGTGCTCAGGTGGCTTGTCCTGCGGGTGCTCGTGGAGTCTGCCAGAGGCAGCGATGTCCCCATCGTTTCATGTGTCTTGATGAAAATAGAAGCCACCAAGCTGGATATGGGGTTAGTCAGGGAGACCAGACTGAGTTTTAAACTCTCCCCAGCTGGCATACTATGCCTGGCTCTTCATGGTCACTGTGAATGATACTGGGGAATGGGTGTTTCCACCACTGGCAAGCCTTGGGTAAACATCTCCCCTGAACTCCTACAGGCAGATGCACCCTTTTTGTCCCCACATGTGTTAATTCTCTCTGCTTTGCAATATCACCAAGGGCAGAAGCTTGCAGAAGTGAGTTGAAATCAGTCAATGGGCAAACAGGTTCTAACAGCACTGAGTATCTAACCATTCTGAACCCGTCAGCACCTTCAAGTTATATGAATTTTCTTGTTTAAATGAATTCTTGGGTTGGCCCGAAGCTGAAACTCTCAAAGCATGTGAAGCAAGGCTCCTGCTTTTCTTTCTGAAGGGTCATATCATAGAATCATAGAATCATTTTGGTTGGAAAAGACCTTCAAGATCATTGAGTCCAACTGTTAAACTAACACGGCCGAGTCCACCTCTAAACCATGTCCATAAAAACCTCATCTACATGTTTTTTAAACACCTCCAGGGATGGTGACTCCACCACTTCCCTGGGCAGCCTGTTCCAATGCCTGACAACCCTTTCCACGAATAAATTTTTCAAAATATCCTTGGCACAACTTGAGGCTATCTCTTCTCATCCTGTTGCTTGCTACTTGGGAGAAGAGACCAACAGTCTCTGTGCTACAACCTCCTTTCAGGTAGTTGTATTCCCACTGAGAGCCCCATTCGCATGCGCTTGTCCAGCAGCAATGCCTGTGACCAAGTTTTATTTCCAAAGCCTCGCTGGAAGGCAGCGTGGTACCAGATCTTCCTTGAGAAGCCTCCCAGACATGAAGAGACCTACAGAAGTGTGTCTGTCTGTATTTAATGGAAACAAAAGCCACAGGGAATGCCAGAAATCTATTTAGAAGAATGGATCTGCACACAAAATCTTCTTAGTTTTTCACATCCTTCATAGGATTAAAGCTGATAATCCCCAAATTAAAGATAGCACCTCCTAGTGCTAGTTCTAGTGCCTGGCCTTAGCTTTTCAGAACTCCCCAAAGTTAGTGTTTGTGATGAAATGTCAATAACTCACCAGGAACAATGAGGCTTGAGGACAAGGTGATTTGTTTTCAGGACATAGTGCAGAAAACCTGCTGGAACAATAAAATCTAATGAGTGGAAGTAAACCAGGAGAGCATAAGGCTGAGTGCAAAAATAATCTATCCTGACGTTCTTTGTAAATCAGTTACAGAGATATTGGGGCACCACAAAATTTGGTAAAAACAGAATATCCCTTTCCCTTCCTGGCCTTACCCTCAACACACACTGCCCACCTCTTGCCCATGAAGAGTTGCTCTCTGAGGTGCATCCTCCACTCTCCTCCCTTCCCTTTATCCATTTGCAGCCACCAGAGAGCTGAAAATTGTTTTTAGGATGGTTTTGCTAGTGCAGAAGCAGAATTCACACAGAGCCTTGCTCCACGATATTTTTCTGTCTGTGGGAAGACTGTGTTGATCCTTGTGTTGCAAGACTCAGCTTTGGCTCCCCATAATTTGTGTGAAGTTAATGGAGGAGTGGTATAGAACACATATTGGGCTTAATATAGGTTCAAGCTTTTTTTAGTCTAATATATTAAAATCCAGGACAACTTCACAGTAAATAAGATTGAAATATTTTTCATTTTTGAATATGAGGCTAATGAGCCATAGTGGTCAAAGTACATTGTATTTCCTGGTAATTAATTGCCGGCTGTGATAGTTGACTGCATAAAACTATGCCTTGGGCCATTAACCCCAGGTCATTAGTACCCAAGGAAATGTCTAGTGAAGGTCATTATTACTGGTGTTATATAAGCTATTGTAGTAGAAAAAAAGTTGGCATGAGCTTTTCAAAAACCCATTTTCCCTGTTCTGGTCTCTTTTCAGAGATCTGGGAGCAAAGACTGTTATCAATTATTCTGCATTTACATTGATTTTCAGGGAATTAGAGTTTGCCTACTTTCTTAAAACCAGAAACCAATTAATTAAAGTGTTTCCGAGAATGATTATCTAGCTTTATGTGGCCAAAAATGTTGGCCTTCTCAAAGGATTGGCACAGGTTGTGCTCTTACTGTCAGTCACAGGGGGCTGGACAATGACTGAGCGAAGACCCAACTGATCCCTTGTGTTGGCTTCTTTAGCAGCAAAACATCCACAGCAGGTAGGTGGCCGTGGGGCAAATGGGGACAGTTGTTGCTACGTGTTGTACCAGTGGTGTTTGTGTCCTGATATCTCAGACTTGGATTGAGTTTCCAGGATTTTGGTGGTGGAAATCAGCCTTTTTTCTAGTTATCCTACTGCCTTCAGAGGGGCTTCTAACTTCCAGCTCAAGCAGGAGCTGTAGGGAGATTCACTTTAGTGTTATCCATCAAACTGCTCTGTAGGTCAGAGTCCCCAGAGCAGCAGGGTGACATTTCTACTGAAAACTAAAATTTTTAAATGACAGTTCTAAGAAGGATTAATAGTATTTCCTCCCCTAGCAGACTGGTGTGGTTGAAAATTCCTTATTTTCTAGTTTAAGACAAAGAAAGTCTTAATGAAACCAGAAGATTAATAGAAACATTTTTTAGTACCTTCCTTTAACATGGTATTAATAATAATAGCACTTATTTACTATATTAAATACAGCTTTATGTTGAATACTCTTTTCTTTAATCATGTGTTTAAAATAGGATGAGTACTTCACATGGGCAAAAGTCCTTGAATCAGTATTCTGAGACTGTTGGCTTTAATGAGATTGTGAGGAAGCACTTCAGCTCTAAATAGACAAAATTACAGACAGCAGAAGATACACTGATGGCACAAGAAAAACGATGGGGAAGTTCTGTTACTTTCTGAAGTTCCTAGCAGTGTTTGTTTTCTCCCCATCGAAATTTTGTTTTGGGGTCAGGAGTTAAGTAATTCCAGATGAATAGACCTGTATTGCCCTCTTGATTGATATAGAAACTCGTTTTGTCACCATTCTCCCTGCACTATATAATCAAAGGCTTATTTGTTCAGAATCCTCTACTGACAGATTGCTTCTCTCGAATTCTTTTCCTTCTCTATATCTAATATCAGATGCCGTCCCTATTCTACGCTGCCTTGCAAGAAGAAAAAAATTAAACATGCTGCTTACATTGTTTCCAATGCAAATGCTTTTGTATTGTGGGAATGCTTTGACCCAATCTTTCATCAAAGTCTTACTACTAGACTTCCTTGGTCAGGTAGTGCTTAGATCATTTTAGGGAGTTTCTGATTTTTGGGTGCACCATTTAGATTTGAAGAGCTAAATAAAGAATTTCCCTTAAAGCTTTGATTAATCCAAAGGAATTAAACCTTAGCTACAAAGTCCAGAGGTGCCTGGTGTCTTGGACATGGATCCTGGTTTGAATGTTCCTGTTTGGTTTGTCTCTGTTTAGTAACTCACCTGAGACATCACTTCCAAATACAGGTTTCAGCCATTACCTTCCTACATTTCTCCCAAGAAAATGCATTTGTTCTCACTTTGCAAGTAAAACATGTCTGTTGTGGGTAGCCCCAAGTATATTTGGTGAGGAAAGGAGGAAATTAGTGCTGTCCACTTCCATGATGAAATTTAAACTGAAGTTAGAGAGCTACTGGACATTTTAGGACTGTGTGACCATGCAGACAAATGAAAAACCCAGTGGCTTTGTACATTGTGGGAGTAAGGAACAAATCCTATTTGCAATCTGCATTATTGTTCATGTATAATGAAACAGGGGTCGTTTAATTGCCAAAGCCTATGCAAACAGAACAATATATAGTCATCTCTGAATAAACCAGCAGTCAGCTTTAATTTTTAATAATCTTTAATTAAGTAAGGATTCACGACTCTTCTGGTATTTGTGCATTAGCACCACAACTGTCTCTGGGTAACCGGAGTTATTCTTTCATATGTAGGCTGGTGTCAATTGATTTCTCTATGGTCAGTAGCTGTAGTTGAGTCTGTTCAAGTTCCATAAAACTCCCCTCATTGCAGAAAACCATTCCTCTCTGAGAGAGAAGGATTTGATCTTTCTTCTCTCAGGATCAAGCAGGGAGAAGAGTGTAAATCCATATTATTCTGCTTATCTCCATGACATTTTCTTCCAGTTCCTATAGATGCAATCAAAACAATTTGGCTCATTGATCTTCAAACTCTTTGACGATTTCACACTCTGAGCTGAGTGGTGTGACCCATATGGTCACCCTATTGCTTTTCATCGACAAAAGTTTTTACCTAGATCAAGATATCACAGTTGCTGCATGTGAGCTATGAATCTTGGAGGTTATTATTGGTTTACTGGTGGAATATTTATTTTAAGACCAAAATGAATTCTTAAATGAGTCATGGCGTATGTACCCTCCCTTGATATTTTTAGGTGTTAAAGCCACTATTTCAATGGGGCTGGGGTGGGGAAAATTGTCCATAGTTTTTCGGATGTACAATTAAAGTGCCATCTGCCTCTGCGATGCAGCAGATGTATAATTGATATTCACTGCTGATTTGTGACTTGATTTTCTGCAGACATTGAATGCTGTAATTGTTTATACAGTATGATCCTAAATACCCATGTGAGAATTTTCCTCCTCACGTGTTCCCTACCAGAAGTATCGTTGCCTTCCCTAATACTCAGAAGGTGGATTCAATAAAAGATAATTTACAGTTAGCTAGGCCAAAACCTTACAGGAATCCAGTGAGCAAGTAAGAAGCAATTTTTGAAAAGGAGACATTTATTCTTGTAGAATCATGGTTTAATATAGGAATGATTGTTGGGAAAACTGAAAACACTGATCCTAAATCTGGTTAACTTTTACACTCATTTAAAGGTAGGATGTGGCTAGGATTAAAGAAAAAGAGTTGGCTTTATTTTCCCCCTTTTTTTAGGGGGAGCAAACCTTCTTCAGGGGAAAAAAATGACACAAAAGGTCAACCGTAACATCAAGGAACTATTTTCTCCAGGGCAAAGACTATTAAAATATATAAAAAAACAGAGATAGAAACCACAGCAATGAATGCTGAAGAGATGGAAAACAAAGACATGTTATTTTTTTTTTTTTCACTGTCATTACTTTTAAGAACAGCAATCAGTAAAATCTTGATCAATCAGCTGGTATTAATTTTACTCTATGACTGGATTCTAAGATTCTCCTTCCGAGAATACTCTAGATCTGAATCTGCTCATGCTGAAATAAAAGAAAATGTGTCCTGTAGCTTCAATGGCAGAAGGTTAGTGGCTCTGTTTTATATTGTTGTCCTTTTTTTGACATCACTGGATTTTTTGCACATTCGTTAAACTCACTGTGGAGTTGCAATGATTGTTCAGGGCTTTGCATTTGGCTTCAAAGGAAAGAAAGAATTGGTGATATAGAATCTGAAACTGGCTTCATCACAAGTGACATTTTGAGTTATCATTTCTTAAGCCAGTGCCTGGCTCACAGGAAAAACCAGCTCTCGGGGTGCTCAGAGAAACCAAAGTCTGTTTTGCTGCAACTTTTTCCCTCTTTGCAAGTCACTGTCTGTACGTGGCACCCAACGTAATCATAGAATCATAGAATGCTAGGGATTGGAAGGGACCTCAAAAGTCATCCAGTCCAATCCCCCTGCCGGAGCAGGAACACCCAGATGAGGTTACACAGGAAGGTGTCCAGGCGGGTTTGAATGTCAGCAGAGAAGGAGACTCCACAACCTCCCTGGGCAGCCTGTTCCAGTGTCTGTCACCCTCACTGTGAAGAAGTTTCTTCTCAAGTTTAAGTGGAACCTCTTATGTTCCAGTTTGAACCCATTACCCCTTGTCCTACCATTGTTTGCCACTGAGAAGAGCCTGGCTCCATCCTCGTGACACTCACCCTTTACATATTTATAAACATTAATAAGGTCACCCCTCAGTCTCCTCTTCTCCAAACTAAAGAGCCCCAGCCCCCTCAGCCTTTCCTCACATGGGAGATGCTCCACTCCCTTCAGCATCTTTGTTGCCCTACACTGGACTCTCTCCAGCAGTTCCCTGTCCTTCTTGAACTGAGGGGCCCAGAACTGGACACAATATTCCAGGTGTGATCTAAAGTGATGCCCTGTGTCTTCCCAAGGCTGAACGCTTGCTCTCATAGTTCAGGTTATCTAACGGTAAAAGTCTAATTGTACCTAAAGGACATCATGGTTGATGGTTACAGCATGTAACTCGGGTGGCAGCATGAGCAAAGGACCAAGCGAGGGGCTAAGGATGCTGGAGAAGGAAAGCACAGGGGATGCAGGGGAGGTTTTGGGGAGGGGAGATCAAGTCAAATCTAACAAAATTCGGCTGCAGTGCACTGCAGATTGGTCTGGTTCTGTTCAGACTTTCTTTCATATCTCTGTTGTTGTCTGAAGAAACCCACCAAGTTAAAGAGAACAGAGTTTCAACCCAGGACAAACAGCAATTCTGATGATGTTAATGCTGTTGAAAGTTTGAAGCAGGGAGAGGAACTGAATTTCTCCATGAGACATCTAGTCACAGCCATGCTGGGTGCTCTGCGATAAATGCAGACAGAAATCCAGCTGCAGCATAATAATGGTTAATTTTCCATGTAACCTCTTGTTGAGGTCTAGTTGGGCTCTTTAATGTGACCAGGTGACAACTCCTGAAGGAAAGAAATTTCATACTGCTGCTTGTGTGTTCTTGTGGATTTTATTCATTCCATGGTATGTTATTTTATATGTTTACTTTTTCCAGTATCTTTCTCTGATTTCTGTAACAAGCTTTTGGATATGCTTGTTGTGTAAAGATTCATCTTCAGGTTGGGTTTATACTTATTGAAAAGGTGACCCACGAAGGTGTCTCACAACATGTATACTGCAGTGCTTGGGCTGAGCCCCAAACGTGTTGGGGAAAACACAAGGAATTAGGAGAATGACAGAGAGGAATATGCAGAGGAGAGTGAACTGTGATTAAAGGGAGCTGGAAGCTTGCACAGATAGGAAAGCAGCATACAGCTGGGATCCCACATCTTGTGAGGAGCAGGCTGAGCATCTCTCTGTGATGTACATCTACTAAGGCAGCACCATCGTTGTCTCGCTGCTGCCCCCTTGGCTTGTTCTCTTAATTGTACTATGCTGCAGATAAACAAATCAACCATGGAGAATAATGTTTTGAATATTAGTCACTGACCGGCTGAAATGTTCTGTTCATGTTAACACAAAGTGTCAACAAAATGAGTTTTCGGTACCCCATCCAGCCTGACCTTGAGTTTCCAGGGATGGGGCATCTACCACCTCTCTTGGCAACCTGGGCCAGTGCCTTAGCACTCTCATTGTAAAAAATTTCTTCCTCATGTTTAACCTGAATTTTCCCTTCTTTAGTTTAAAACCATCACCCCTTGTCCTATCTCAACAGGCCCTGGGGATGTTTGGCTGGTTAGGGGTACCAGGTAACCATTCAGACACCAGCTGCCAGGTAGACGCTCTGGTCACACCTCATTCGTCTGAAGACATCGCCTGCAGGTCACGATGTACACTCATCAGAATCCTTTAAAGTTGTTTTGGCCCCCTGGAGCACTGCTCAGTGTATTTTCTCTCTTAACAAACCACAGCTTATGATTCCCATTGGATCTCCAAAAACATGTGAGCAGTCCTAAGGGAGTAAGAAGTCCCTCATTCCTCCAGGCTGGAAAGACCTCCTTGTAAGAAGAAAAACGTTTTCTCTCCTTCATGTCTTTTCCACTACAGCTTTATTAGATTAAGTTCTGGCTCTGCCAGTCTAAATAAGAAGGCAGCTTCCCCTCGGAGAAGCATTCAAGGCTTCACATAAAGTGTCTTAATTTTTATCATGTAGTGCTGTACGTGGCAGCCATGAGCTGCAGCATTTACAAAGGCACCACAGCGTGAGAAACCACAGCAAGGGCTTCCAGAGCACAACATCTGGCTGGGGAGTCTGCCATGATTAGAAGAAGTGTTATGTTATTGCTAGAATCAAATTATCTGAAGGTGTCCTGCTGACAAGCAGCAAGAACAGGCTGTACTGAGTCCTGAATCAGTGAGTGCAAGAGAAGTAGTATTAGATCTTTAAATCCCTCTTTGCTTTAAGTTTGGTTTTAGCAATATTCTCATCTAAAACCTAATGCAAAGTGTCCCAAGATACAGGCCACTGCTGAAGCAAATTTTATTTTTGCTTCTACACATTCATATTATGGTCCCCAGTTTTGGGGAATGTTTCCCATTAGAAGTTTCTCTTGGGAATGTGAAGGGCTTTGCTGGGAAGCAGAAATTGATGTCTCTCTTGCCCTAGGAGGCCTTTCTTTAAAATATTCTCTTCTAACCCTGCGAAAAGAAGCCTTTACAGGGCAGAAGTCGAGATAACTGTAGCTGAGAATTAAGCTTTCAGGGAATGTGGAACGGCATCCGGTGGGGTTATCTTTGCCATCTGTGGCAGGATGCAAACCCCCCTCTCTCCCCCTCCCTCCTTCAGTATGGAAGGAGTAGGCACATCTCCCTCTTTCTCTGCTACTTGAGGCTAACAGCTTCTTTTGTTTGGCCCCAGAGCACCCTGGCCAGGGCCATTAGGAGAAGGGAGTGCCGAGGCGCCACTGAGCCGCTGGGCACCTGCAGCCAGTGTGGGGGATGTTTGGAGGCTTCAGGGGCACCCACAGCCAGTGTGGGGGTGCAGAGAAGCTTCTAGAATGCTTACAGTCAGATCTGATCAGCCAATATAAAAATGGGACTCTCATCAAGACTCCGCCCATTGTCACGGGTCTCTCGGAGCACGAGCGAGATGCTGCCGCTGAGAGCCCCCCTCCCTGGGATGGAGACTCCACTAGCCTTGGCGCCATGGGTGTGAGTAAAACTTCTCGCAGGATTGCGAGTATATTTATACTTTCTGTGCACATTTGTACGTGTAAAATTCCGTGCTCAATATGAGCACGTGTAAAATTAATCCTCGCATAATCGCGGGTGTATTTTCCTCCTGTGCTTCCACATAAGCACGTGTAACTTTCCGTGCACATTTGCATGCTTACTTTCTGTGCTTAATACAAGCACGTGTACTTTCCGTGCACATTTGCACGTGTAACTTTCCGTGCTCATTTGCACATGTAACTTTCCGTGCTCAATACGAGCACGTGTATAAATTATTTCCTCGCGCAATCGCGAGTGTATTTTCCTTCCGTGTTTCCACATAAGCACGTGTAATATTCCATGCACATTTGCACGTGTAAGTAAATTAACCCTCGCAGGATTGTGAGTGTACACTTCCCGTACTCACTACGAGTACGTGTATCTCTTTAAAATAATCCCACACCGTGTTTAGGCAAGTGTGTACTCCTCCGGGACTCAGGGATGGCTCCGGCATTGTTTTGGGTGAAGCCATGTGCACACACTCTGGGGACCGCCTGTTGTATTAGTTGCTGCCCCTTAATAATTTTCCTCAACTGATATCCGAACCTGTATTTAAGTCACTTTTGGAGTGCTAAAACCCTGTTTCTCACCGGTTTAATAAAAGTTGTTTTGGACCCCTTAAACTAACCTCGGGGTGCCTCCGTGACACCATCCAAGGGATCAGGCCAGCGCAGGTGGTAGCTGCATCCCAGCTGAGATGCAGTAGCCAGCTGAGTGGGTGCTCCCCTTCTGCTCTTTGTACTCTTCCTTGCCAGTCCGGGTAAATTGATTTTCCTTTGCTTTGTAGCAGATAAATTTTAACTCCTAGGTGTCAGCTGCTTCCACTCTAAGGGTTAAGGTGGACTTCTCATTCCCTATTGAATTATTCATATGACTGTCTAAGAAAAGAGAGCTATCGGGTTTTGAAGGTGTACCTTATTTTTTAGTACAGGATGGGGCATCACTGGCAGGGGTAGATGAATTTGCTTTGTTTTCCCCTTATGAAGTGGAGTCATCCTCCTCCTAGGAATTCCCTGTTCTCACCTCCCCACCTAAAACGTATTCCCTTGCTCACAGTCATACCTGTGTATGCTACCGTGCTGCTATTGTGTTTGCATTAGCACAGCACCTAGATTTCTCATTGGAGGAAAGAGCTTTATTGTATTAATAACAGAAACTTTGCAAACATGGTGAAAAAAACCCCAAACATATTTCTTTTTCATCCTTGAGTCCAAATCTTTTAGATCATTGTAAACTGGATATTTGTCTCATTGGCAGAGCTTTGCAGGTTTTCCTCCAGGGAAATTTATGGTAAGATTTAAAGATGAAGTGAATGGTCCCCTTTAACGTTATATCTGCTAAAGGAATGTGACTTATGAATCCCGTTAGCAGTAATGACTACATGAGAATATCAAACACTTAGTCAAATGAAGATTTTGCCACGATGCATCTTGCACTAAAAGGGTTTTTATATATTATATATTGTGCCAAACGTTTTTATGTACCTCAAGTGTGTGGGCTGTGTTTGATGCTTATAGAAGTTGAGTCTGTTTAGCTTTTGTTGCTGACTGCTAGAAGAACATATGCGTATGTTTGTGGAGTTGAACAGAATTAAAGCTTATCTGGATTGCAGTGTCAACAACAGAGAATGTTGCTGCCTGCAGTAAAACCAGGAGATAATACTAAATTGCAAATAAATCATCCACTTTGTCTTGGGAAGAGCAGTGTTATTTTCATAATTTCTAGTAGCCAACACAGGTGGTGTTTTCTGGATAGATCAGATTAGTGGAAAGTAGAAATTTACTTAAAAATTGCATGTATGGAATATTAATATAAAAATTTGCTTCATGCAGAGAATATTTGAGCAATTAAGAGTCCGTTCACTGTCCCTTTCTGGCCTCAGGCTAAGCTAAGGGGCTGACTTGAGGATGCTGGTGTTTGTAGCCTGCCAGCTGACCGGTACCTATGGGATCATACTGGAATAGATGGGAAAGCCAGCAGGCCCAGAGGACAAAGTAGCAGCTGAGAAGTCCCCTGCATCCAGACACTGAGGAGCTTCTAGCTTCTAGTGTGTTTTGCATACACACTGGACTGCACAACTCTTAGCTCCACCAGGAAGCCTGGCTCTTCTCTGCTGTCCTACTCCACGGTAGCAAGGGACAGTTATGGGGACCAAAGAGCCACCAGTGTGGCTCAGCAATGGCCAGGAAGGGTGACTGGGTGTGCTTGAAGTGACCTGAATAGAATCATAGAAACATAGAATCATTTTGGCTGGAAGAGAGCCTCAAGATCATTGAGTCCAACCATAACCTAACTCTAGCACTAAACCATGTCCCTAAGAACCTCATCTATGTGTTTTTTAAACAGCTCCAGGGATGGTGACTCAATCACTTCCCTGGGCAGCCTGTTCTTGTGCTTCGCAACCCTTTCTGTAGAGTAATTTTCCCAATATCCAACCTAAACCTTCCCTGGCATAACTTGAGGCCATTTCTTCTCGTCCTGTCACTTGCTACCTGGGAGAAGAGACTGATCCCCGCCTTGCTACAACCTCCTTTTAGGTAGTTGTAAAGAGCAATAAGGTCTCCCCTCAGCCTCCTGTTCTCCAGGTTGAACAGCCTCAGCTCCCTCAGCCACTCCTCATTAGACCTGAGCAGGGCTTAAACATGGGCTTAGGTCCAAATATCACAGCAAACATATTCAGAGCCTCTTGCACGAGGATGGGTTGTCACAGCTCCCCAAGTCCCTTTTGAGTAGGGAACATGATACTTGCAGGACTAGAGGCAAGCATGTATTCAGAACACATATTTAATCATGTTGTCTTGTTCTTAAGCAACATGTGAAATTTAAACGAGAAAAAAAAGTTTTGAGATTCTTTGGGGGCAGCCCCCTCCCAAAACCCACCCACTTTTCCTCCTGAAATGAAAATGATGGTAAAACAATACAATTACAACTTCACCTGCTTCACCAGGAAAATTCTGCCTGTGGAAATTCCTGGGGCTCTTGGTTCTTTTGTGGGTTTATTCGTTTTGAAGAGATGTCTTTGTCTTAATGTCATAGTAATTACTTGACCACGGGAAGGATTGTGGGGCTTCTGCAAGGTGCAGGAGCACCAGAGCGGTCTCAGGGTCTCAGCCTGTCCCTCTGCACCTTTCTGAGCTGGGGCACAAACATGCGGTGATGTTGTTTTCTCACAGGTTTTTTTGGCTGTTTTCTCAAACCCCTTCTCCAATGATAAGGGCATTTCACAGTGAATCAGTGAGGTGGCTGCTCTTGTGGCTAGATCTGAAAGAGGTTTGAACACTAACTCTCGAACATGACATTAAAAAATTACAAGGGGAAGCAGGGGGCTCTGATTGCACCTTTTTATTCATTTTCTGAAGCAGGGCTAAAGAGTTTGGTTTATTTTGGATTGCCCATTCGAATCTCACTGAATCAGGACAGAAAATTACTGAATGCATGAGAGGAGTGCAGTAATCATTTGGGGTCAGTGAACTATAGATTGCAATATTTGGCAGAGTTATTGCGCTTGCCTGCGAGCCACAGCCATGTCCCTGCTTTACCCAGCAGCGGCCACGGCAGAGGAGGGGAAGGATGCTCTGAATTTGGCTCACTTGGCCTTTTCCACTGCACCCCTGAGTCACCAGCACTTCCTACCTGCTGAAGCCTTTCACACCGCATTATTGATTATTTTTAATCAAAAAGATTGGAGTTATTTTCCCCAGTTGTCGGTTTTGTTTGTGTCACTCTGCTGATTATTGCGGCTCGCTGAGATTATGAAAATAACCATCTAGATTATAAAGTTCAGAGACAGAAAATAGGGAGAAACTGACTAGCCAAGGCAACTAGTTCTGTTTGACTTGGTGGTTGATTTTTTTCCTCTCTGGCTCTGTCTATATTGTACAATGTATTTTACTTTTGCTTCCCCAAGGCAATCTACCAATAATTCAATAACAGCTGCCAGTTTCTACTCCTTGGTTTCTAAGCCTCCAGATACTAGACTTGAATTTTGAGGACCTGGTTTCAAGTACTGGCATATATCTTCTCTATGCCCTTGGGCAGTCTCCTTCAGCTATCTGTATCTTCTGGTTTTGTAAATGGGCTCAGTGTCCTTTTTGCAGGACCACTTTGCACATCTCCAGTGTGCTAGGTGTTTTGGCCGTCCACTAATCCAATAATGAGAGAGAGGAGAAGTAAAATGAGTAGCTGACCTATGCACAAAGATGAACATATAGAAAAAAAGGGAGATCTTGATGGAGTGGATTCAAATTCTGCCTCCTCAGCAAGGAAGCCTTGTGTGAGCAGTGGGCAATGGTCAAGCTCCCTAAAACCCTTCATGAGTTGGAATCAGGCGTCTCACCGTTGCTACCAGAACTCTAGATGTAACAGCAATAAGAACTTTCAAAGAAAACTTCATGACCAAACTCTGCCAGCCTGCTTATTAATGACATGCAAATTACAAAAGTTCAAACATTTGCACTCAACGCTCATAGCTGTTTCTTTGATTGCTAATGATGTTGATTCACAAAGAAAAAGCTTTCTGAAATAAAGAGACTATTTCATGTACCACACCAAAAGTAAATGAAAGGATATTGCATTTAAGATTTTTTTTGCCATGTTAAGCCCTGTCCAAACGCCACAGGACTCATAAATTAGGTAGATATAAAATGCAATTTACCAGCTAATGAGCTAGTCTTTAATTTTTAAACAGAATAATAACTTAGAGTAAACAATAAACACGCACATTTAGTTGTTAACTTCTGTCCTGAATTTTACTACACGGTTGTCACAGATCTTTATTATTTATTCATGTTACAAGATCAGCACAATTATTGTACACCTCCTAAAATGCTCATACACAGGGCAAGTTGTCCACCTATAAACTCATGGTGTGAACTACCTTTTCTACCTGTTCTTGCAACCAGAGTGTTGAGGGTGACAGAGAAGACATAAGGACCCTAACACAGCAAAGAATCCATGTAGCCTGTTACAAGCAAAACCAAAATGAAATTCTGTCAGTTGAATTACATTTTCATACAGACTTTTGCCAAGTCTTCCTGCAGACATTTTCTGTTTGTTTTTCTGCTGAGCGTGAAGGTGCTTATTCCTGTTTTAAATACATACATGAATAAGAATTTCTTTTTGTCATTTGCCTAAATAGGAGCCTAATTCTTTGGGGAAATCTGATCCTCCGTGCCCCAGCAGGTCTACAACAGTTAATGAAATGGCCTGGCTGGTTCAGAGTTTGGGCTTAAAACTAAGTAGGGAAATTGTACACAGGGTTGGGTTCATCTGGACTGGTCATCTGCTTTCCTGTGAGGGCCAAAGAATAAAAATGGATATTTCTAGAGCACCGACCATTTTGGAGAAAGTGAAAGTCTGAGATTAGACAGACTGTGATTTTGAAGGATCTGTTTTCCTTTTGTTTACCATAAAGGGAATGTAAGGGACAGGCTTAAAGCTAAAGGAAATTAATCTGTCCTTGGTGATTTCTGTGTGCAGCCCCTGGCCTCTTCTAGGCATGCTTTTTTGGAGGTATGATCCAGTAGAAGCATCAAACTGCAGCACCTGCAGCTGTACCCCAGTTCTAATATGTATTCCTGGAGTACAAGGCTCAACAGCAGTATAGTGATGCAGTTTGATCTTATGAATAATTTAGGCAATAGAGTTTTCAACCAATAATTCCAGTATTTACTGGTCATAAAGACACTATCTGTCCAAAATATGTCCTCAGGCTTCAGCTGATTTCTGGTTTACAAAGAACCTGGCTAGTCTGGTGTGTGGGTACATGCATACAAAGATGATGACCCAATTAATAATTAGGAAGAGAACAAACTTCATTGAGATATAATATGCAAACTTTAAAAAGTAGAGAAGAAATATCTGATCTTGAAGCCAAATAAGAAGACTGATCAGCAGATCTTGATGATTCAGCTTCGTCCTGTTTGCCAACCTATTTGAAGTTTACATTATCAGACAGACAGAGGAAAGGCTTATCCCCAGAGACTCTTCTTTAGAGTCTCTACAAACAACATTCTACAGCTGAAATAAAATGATGACACTTGGGACTACAAGTACTGATGCTATTACTTGAGAAATGCAACTGCATCACATTTTTTGCTCTGTACAAGATAGAATTTTGCTTGGAAATTTAGGGCCATTTTGCTCTTCATAATGTTGTCTTTGTCTCTTATGACACTTTCAATCTCTTTATAACACAATATTTTGCTGTGAAGAGGCTAAAAATCTGCAACAATAAATATTAATAAATGGAAACTGTATGAGGAAAGTTGTCATGGCAGACAGCCAAGTTATGAAAGATTGTCTGCTTTGACTCTTATACAATGTTACTGAGAAATGTACTGTATAAACTCTTTTCTGGCTAAACTTAAATAGTAATCTGGGTGGGTACTGATAAGAAATACCATCAGGATTGACTAGATTCTTGTTCTTTTTCTTTTTTTTTTTTAATTTTTAAAATCTACCCTAACAGAAAAATAATACCAGAAATATAATCCAGGAATGTAGAACAGAATTTAAAGCAGGATTCTCACATATAAACCCCCAAACAGGTGAAGTTCGCAAGTATCTCCAGTAAGACACACATTCTAGTGATGGTCAGTAAGATGCTCCATTATGTCACAGGAAATTTGCTGCTCTTGTGGCAAATTGCAGGTTTTCTGTAGTAAAGGAGCCATAGGTTTACCCCATTGTGGAGCAATTTGCTTTCTATTCTGAGATATAAGGACTTCACCCCGTTGTTCCTCCCAAGATCTGTGGTTCAGATTTATAAGTCTGTGGCCCTCCATGTGCACAGTACGGTTTGCTGCCAGCCTACAAGGGATGCACTTGAGATGCAGCAGCTATGATGAGTGGATTGATTTGGACACTTCCATGCCATATGCAAAAAGTCCTTGGGCCACCTGGACAGTCCCCTGATTTGCAATAGTTTTAGTGTTGTTTAAGGAGAGTGTAAATAACTTGGAAAAAATAAATGTCAAAATATTAGGCCAACCTAATACAATCTACGTCTGCAGAATACTAAAATCTAAGGAAAAATGAAGAATCAGTTGTCAGAGACCATTTTAAGTCACTGAAGCAGGGATCCATGTCCCCTAGAATGCAACTCACAGGCTCAGACAATATTAGGATACCTATATGTGTAGTACAACTTTATGTTATTGCTATCGATGGAGATATAGACAGTGGAGCTGAGAAATGGTCCCAGCAGGAGTCATCTCCTTAGGTAGAACTGAATCCCTATTGATGGTGTTGACCAACATGCGGTGGGTGAAGTTTGATGACCTAGTCAGGTATCCAGTTTCACTTGGAATGCCTTAAGATATGTAAGGTATCCATCCACTTGTGTTTGGTGGATGTGAGCCAGGACCAGAGTAGCAACTGATGGTGGGGCAAAATCCCAAAGGGCAGCTCAAGTGGACCTGCACAGCTGTGTGGAGGCACCTGGGCTGTGTTCAAAGGGTTATTGTGTGGTAAAAGGGAAGGCAAGAAACTTCAGGCTTCAAAGATTTGCTCTTGGCCATAAAACTGTAGGCTTTAAGGACATCTGAGATATGAGTTTGCCAGCTTTAATCTTCATTTGCCCAGGCACTGATGGATCTGCAGGTGCATATGTGTCAGCCTTGCCTTTCAGTCTGGGCTGAGGCTCAAGTCTGCACCCCAGGGTCTGGGGCAAGATGCTGGAGTCATTCTACCAGGTCAATATGGATGCACATCTCTTAATTCCTCTTATAACTCAAGGCAGAATTGCATCCTGGTTCTGTGCAAGCACGCAGGGAGGTCTGCCACAGGTCAGACTTAGGGAATAAAGACTGCTTTGCTGATATCTTCTTATTCTACTATATATAGGAGTGAGTGGGATGGGGAAATTATGGACACTGGGGAGAAAGGATGTAGTTTACACCTAAGGGAAAAAGCAGCGGATAAAGTGATGTTTCTAAGGCTCAGTCCCCCACAGGAGCAGGACAGATGACTGCTAACCCTTCCCCAGGGAGAATGAAAAGAGATTGTACCCAACACCACAACTGAGCCTTTGTGAACAAGTACAAGTGACCCTCACTGCCCTCTTTCCTGGCTTTATTAACTCTTGTATACGTGTGTGTTTATTAGCTTTGAAAACAGAGACTATTAGTAAGAAGAAAATATGTGGCAGGAAAATGTTAGCAACTGACACATGCTTTAAAAATTGTGATTTTCTAGCTTCATAGTATTTTTAAAATATTTTTCCTACCATCTCTATCAATACTACAAGTAGGACATAACTGCAACATCGTACCTCCAAGACACAGAATGTCTATTGCGTTGGTGTTAGCCACTAATAGGATTCCAGTACAAAGCACTTTAATCCATTGCTAAGTGACAGTGTAGTAATATGGTTTGAGGAAAGGACACGACTAACATGCTACTTCTGCTCTTCAAAGACTTAGCTTTATAATCCTCTGCAAAAATCTTTGTTCAGGTTTCTGGAAGTATTCTGTAACTGCCCACACGTGTCTTTAAATATTGTCTCAAGCCCTGCAAAATTCAGTCTGTAATTGGTTATGCTTTTAGTCTCTGAATCACCACATAATGGTATGTTTTGTTGGAGCCATAACTATTATCTTTAATATTTCAGCAGACTAATTGCTAATGCAGTTTTAAGAACCAGCAGAGTTGTCACCATCAGATTGGTAATTTTATCATCACTGCTAGATAAGGCTTGAATATGACATCTGGTCAAGTATAGTGTGTCAGCATCATGTCTGAGTTAGAGGTAATGGATACTGCTGGTCTCATTTTTCCCTCAGAAGTTTCAATGCTTGTGCAGGGATATATCGGCATGTTGTCTGCTGATCATGCTGGTGCTTGCGAGACAGTAGGTCTTCTGTGTTTAAAGCCATATGTGCTTGTGTAGTTGAGGTCTACTGTGGCTGAGGACTTAACACTTTCCTCACCTTGATCTTATTCTGGGTCATTCAAGCTGGATACGTTTAATCCTTTTCTGTACACGATAGATCAGGCTTCAGTTGTTTGGAAAGCTTGGTTGTGATTCATCTGAAAAATTGCAGTGCCTATAGGATGTAAATTTAAGTGAGCCTAGGATCCCTTTGTAATAGCAATGGAGCTATTCAAATATGCACTCTTGTCAGTGCAGCCTGTGTTTGGCTGGATGAGTTGCACCATAAACTCCATTGGCTAGACTTCAAGTGCTGTGATGGGAGTCTTAGACAAGTTGCTCAGCTGTGGACGTGTAATCTTATGTGACATAGATCCTATCAGTGATAAGCTTACCAGACTTGAAGCTCTTTCTCCACCATTAACTCATTAAAACTGCACAGTATTAGAGCACTGATCAATATACTAGTTCTTGTGTTCTGTTGAAAGAGGTCCTGAGCCTTTCTGTCTTTCCATAATGGTATCCATATGACCTGTCTGGATGCCAGAGTCTCAGTCTAAAGAAGACTTTGAATTCTGCCCAAAAGCATATTGAAAACTGAGGTCTTACACAGCACTGCTGAATGGGATGATGCTCAGCATCCTTACTGCAGCCCAGTGAGACTTATCCAAGTGTCTCAAGTATGTTGAATCAAAGCTCGAAAATGGAGATCTGGAGAAATCACTTTGCTGAGGTGTTGCTGTCATTTTCTGATCTGTATGAATTGTTAAACTGCAGGGAAGGTGTGTTTGGCAGATGGGCAAAGAATCTGATGTTGTTATATGAAAAATGCATGTGCTAGAGAAGGCTAGTGTTAAACCTGCTTTATTAGAATCACAGAATCATAGAATATTACTCTGTCTCCAACACGATGGGAAATGGGGATATGCTGCACTGGCTAAAACACAGCTTAATCTTGTCTCTTGTTCAGAGACCCTGGCAGAGCCACCGAGTGCATGATGATGAACATCTAATGCCCACAGCTGTGTCTTTGCGTGGCCAGATCACGGGCTGCCAACACTTGCTTCTTTTCTGCAGTATAAATAATGAACTATAAAGACTGATGCTTTCACAAATGATTTAGAAATCTTATTCCCTTGATGCTCAAAGAAAATCAGGCTCTTAAGTTGCTGCATAACCCATGAAAGTGTTAATATCAGTGGGTTGTATTATATTAAGTTAATATCCTGGAGGTGTTAGCCTTACAGTCAATAGGACATTGGCTTCTAAATGCCTTCGTGGATCCATTGGGACAGGCTTTGTAGAAAAAGTTAATGTCTTCTAATAAAGCAAATGATATCTGAGGACAAGAGGAGAGTCTTTGGGGCATATAAACCAGTCTCCGGGTCATCTGTATTGTGAGTTTAGACCTTAGTTTCAAGGTGATGTATGAGCCTTTCAATGTGTCACTCAGTGCAAAGATATACGATGTCTGACTTCTTTCTCCTCCTCCCCTTTTTAGTGCTGGTGTAAATCAGAAGCGGTTCAGTGGGGCTAGACTGTGTCAAACTGTCCAGGAGACTTGGACTGTACAGTATATTACTGGTACTTGCTTGGAGAGAGACAGTAACTCTTATCTTTTCAGCACATCTCAGAAGATGTTGGACAACTCTTAGCTCCCTGTCATTTTCTTTTTTCTAATGGTCTCAAAACAGAAAAGTCAATAACTGTGGCAGGAAAAAAAAAGTGTCCTTTGACTGGAAGAGAGAAGCTAAGTAAGAGCTAAGATATTTCTTCAAAAGTACAGTTTGATGCTAAATAAGGCCATGGATATTTTTACCAAATACTGTCTTTTTGAAAGCTTAATTGTCTTCATTCTGCTCACACAAATCAAAATGATACTTGTTGGCAGTATGGACCTAAACCAAAATCTAGTTGCTGTACTAAGAGATGTGAAAGATTTAGATGAAGCAACTTTCTTTTTCTTTTTCCTCTTTTTTTTTTTTTTTTTTTTTTTTTTTTTTTTTTTTTTTTTCCCTTAAAGCAATTATAGATGTGTTCTGTGACCTGCCCTTATCTTTCTCTGACTTGTCTGCATACTGCAAGGCTCATCACAGGCTGCGTGGGTCTCTCTGATATCCGTGCATGCAAAGGCTGCAAGACTAAATGCAAACTCTGAAGCTGTGTCCTCTCTTGTTGCCAGGGAACAGTGATGAAGAACTGCCTGGACTAAACCCCAATTTAGGAACTGTCTTTGCAATGAGCTGCTTATGTGACCTTAGGCAAGCAATTTGTGTGGGGTGAGATTCCTCTCTTCTAGTGTCAGGCTCTCGGAAGTTAAGACTCTGACTTAGTTTGATGGAGGGCTCTGCCCATGGGAGGGGAGAGCAAGAGGGGGAGGCTGGTACCCTATTTTAGACATTTGTCTAAAAATGGGACAAACCTCCTACTGGGGACATCTGCTTCTCTCCAATTATAGCGGGAGCCCAGATGGCTACCTTAGACCAACACCTAACATCTGTAGGACTGTGAAAGTGTTTGAACTCTGTGCTAATCCCCATCTGACCCAGATACAACCTCTGAAGTCTCCACAGTTGTCACGAAGATTTCTGTCTGTGCTTGGTGTTACATGACACATAGCTGCAACATCAGCGAGATATTTTTTGCACATCCTTAGATTTCTAGATGGTTGTTGGAGGTTAGCTTTGGAGGGATGAAGAATTCCTCCCTCTTCCTCACTGCATTTCTGAAGCCTGAGTTACGTTGTTCGAAGTACTTCACAGTCACGGTCGGTCCTTATCTCCAAGAATTGCTGACCTGACCCACTCTCTGAGGATCCTTTTCTTTGAAGGTGGCAAGAAGGGAACTTTATCCAGCAGCCGTAATGGGGTTTTAGTGGGTGGCTCATGGCACCCTTCACCCAACAGGGTCAAGAGGCAAATAAATCAAGATGAGAAACAACAAGCACACAATCAGTCTGTAACCAAAACGTTATTCTGGAATAAACATGGTGAAAATTTGCCTTGAGAAGCCTGGAAGGTGGGACCTGCAGCTAGAATAACTTCTTTCCAAAATGATTTGATCCCAGTGTGATAATTCTGCAGCTGTAAGTGCATGTTCTTGATGTGTGTGCATCTTGGCCTAAAGGATTTCTTGTGTCCTCTCTCTTCAGTGGTGAAGGCAATTGGACACATTTTGGATGAGAAAGTGAATGATCACTTCACAACTTTTGATTTCAGACCCAGCAAATTTTCCCCAGTAGGAGGAGAATTAAGAGACTTCTTTCCTTACAGACATTTCATTTGAAATTCTCTTCGATTTAAACCTATTTCACTCCACCAAAGGGGAAATGCTTTTCTGGTTTCTTCTTGTGAACTAAAGCTGAAAGATTTCTTCTGTCGATGCTTTGACAGTTTTCGGAAGCATATACCTTAGCTTTGATCTCCTTCTCTCCTCTCCTATTAATTTTTAACACTTGTTAAAAGATTTGTTCTATTTGTGAGCTGCGAGAAGGTGTCTTAATTTATAGACAGCTCGAGTGTATCTTGCTGTAATTTCAAAGTGCAATTTTTTCCCCTTCAAGGATTTAATTCATGTCCTCAGCTGCCATACAGCAGCACAACTACTTTAAATCTCATGAAATTCTCTTGGTATGCACCTGACAAGGCTTCTGACCTTGTTAGTTATAAATTTTAGAGCTGATCTCTCACCAAGAACTTCACACCTGAAAGAGTCTTCTGTCAACTACAGCAAAAAATCTTGGGTTTTTTGTTTTGAGAAAAAAACAAACACTTTGGTTTATCAGGCACTGGAATAGCAGGAAATATCAAATTTATCAATATCCAAATAGACAAATCAGTCATTTTTATTAAAAAAAAAATTCTGAAAATACAATTTGCCTTTTGAAAAACACCAAAGTTTTCTGCCAGCCTCTCAAATATTGTGCTTTTGAAACATTTTGTAAGTATTCCTTCTCTATCTACCTGTTTTTCCATACTGAGAGTGTACAAGCTTGTCGGGGATACTAATAGTAAACATGAAAATTAAATGAATCCACAGTCCAGGCTTGACTGTGACCTGTGATAGACATTAAAGTATTAGTAGTAGCGTTCCTTGGGAGAGTCTTGGTTTTGTTTTTACCTCTTTCTGTGCATAAAATGACCAGATTTTTGTCTCCTGTCCCTACCCTTCAGTAAAGATGAGAAATTGGAGGATTTTTCATGTTTTTCATCTGAAAAACACTGCAAATCACACGATGTGCAGGCTCTTTTGACTGTCTTAACTGCAATAAAGCCAAGACAGGGATAAAGGGGTAAATGGGATGCAGTTTCAGGCTGTTGTCTGAAGGGCAGCGTGCTGCAGTTTTAGTGCCAAATCAATCTATTTTTGGCTGGAGAAAATATTTTTTGATCTGTGCAATGGACAAAATGTCTCTCAGGTTCATCAGCTCAATGAAAGTCGGTGCTGCTGCTGCAATATCTTCTAGCGAAGCAGTGAGGATGGAATCCGCAGGCCATGGTACAGGAGAGGGTGATCCCAGAGGAGAAGGATCAGGGCCCCTCTGAGGGGGTCTGGATGGGTTCCGTGATGCCAATATTCTCCTGCAACCCTCTAAGGGGAATTTGGCATTTACATGTAACCTTTGACATGAGGTGTGCTCCACAGGCAGTGCGTGTAGGTTAAAACAGCAGGACCAGACTCTGTCGTCCTGCCACGTGCTACCTAATAAATGACACATCAGAGAAAGGCTTTAAAGATGCTTTTCAGCTGTAAAATTCACATCAATTCTTCACCTGTTCCCCTGCTTTCTTCTGCCCTCCCTCCTTTATTTTTCTCTCTCTTTCTCTCCCTCACCCCCTGGATCTGTGATATTTGATATCAAAGAGTTTTAGCTGAAATAAAGCTTTCATTCACACCCTCAGCCTTTGCTTTTTTTCTGCCCAAACTCAGGACATTGCATGCCCAAGCCCTGCTTTGAGGACAAGGCACTTGCTGGTGTTTTGTTAATAGAGCATCACAAATGCATAATTCACCCACCCAGGGCCCCGTGCACTTTAGTCCATCTCCAGCGACAGATCTGTCTGGCAGCCCATTAACCCTTTCTGTCTACTCCAAGGGTTAGAAGAAAGAGCTTTTAATACCCCAGCATAGTGCTTCAAGTCTTTCCCTTGTTTGGCATGTTGGGACCTTCTTTTTTTGGGGCAGAAATCCTCTATCAGCATCTATTCATAAAAGGTGACATCAAGATCTAGTTGTGTTGCCCTCTGTGCTATTCTGGGTTGCAAATTAATTCCTCCAACTGTTCATGGAAATACTAATGCAATATACTTGCCACTGCTTCTACAGGACTTGGCAATCTTCTCTCTTTTCTTCTCAGTAGACAGAAGCACTGGAGAGACTGGATCTAGAGAAAGAAACCTTCCACACGTTTCATTGACTTCCCCTCCTTCCTTCCTTGGGAATGTTTTGGCAGTTTGTGTTGAATCCTCTTTCATCAAATCACAGAATGGTTTGCGTTGGAAGGGCTCTTAAAGACCATCTAGTTCCATCCCCTCTGGCAGACCCACCATCCACTAGACCAGGCTGCTCAGAGCCCCATCCAGCCTGGCCTTGAACACTTCACTGGGTAACCTGGTCCGGTGTCTCACCACCCTCATCATGACCACCTCTTTGGTGGCATAAGATTCTTCTTGTGTGCACATCTTAGGGTGAACCCTCAAGATAGTCCCCTCCCAACTACCATTTAGCTCCAAAAACATATGATTTCTTGCCTTTTCTGCTCGAACCTTTGTGTGTCTCTGCTTTTGCTTTCTACATTTTTAAGTCCTTTCTAAACCTTCTGTCATCTCTGTTCTTTTCTCTGCATGACAAATTTTCTGTAGCTTCATAGGGTGGAGGGGAGAAAACATAATAACTACTTCTCCCACATACCAGTCCTTCCAAAAATGCTTGTTGTTGGTCTGTTAGCACAGACATGGAAGTTAAGTGCTCTGATAGTTTGAGTTTAGAATTATGCAAAACCTTGACGATAAAAGTATATAAAGAGTGAGGTGGTCACATTTCATAAAACCACCATTTTCTTGGAAAGAAAATCTTCTTTTATCCTGGAACTTATCCATTTTTAATGGATCCATTTCCTAAATCTTTGCATTTAATAGCATACAACTTTTTGCTCTTCTCATGACAAGCACATTAATGTTCAAGGAAATCATAGGGATTATACATTGTTGCAGTGAGCACATGTATTCTTACTGACATTTGCTAATTAGATTTGCTCAAACAAGCAAGGTATACCCTGAAGAAGGTGCAGAGTAAATGTGGGCTTGAGAGGGAGGAAGTGTTGGGAAGGAGTAATAGTGAGAAATATGATATTTATTTGTTTCTTGTGATTTACTTGAAAGGCAAACAAAAAAAAATTGCAGAAGGCTTTGAAATGCAAAATGTCCCTGCATCAATGGCTTAAGATCTGTCCTAAACAAGCAGGAGAATCCCAGCTCTGTGTATCCTGAAAAGTTAAACCCACATGATGTCTGAAGTTCAAGCTGGGTGTGGATGCAAGGTATATAATGTGTCACGAGGACGGAGCCAGGCTCTTCGTGGTGACAACCAACGGTAGGACAAGGGGTAAGGGGTTCAAACTGGAACACAGGAGGTTCCACTTAAATTTGAGAAGAAACTTCTTCTCAGTGAGGGTGACAGACACTGGAACAGGCTGCCCAGGGAGGTTGTGGAGTCTCCTACTCTGGAGACATTCAAACCCGCCTGGACACCTTCCTGTGTAACCTCATCTGGGTGTTCCTGCTCCGGCAGGGGGATTGCACTGGATGAGCTTTTGAGGTCCCTTCCAATCCCTGACATTCTGTGATTCTGTGTGATATTGACAAAACCAAACTGAATGTGTTTATATCATCTTCCACAATGAGCACCAGTAGGAAAGATCTTGTTTCTTGTGATGTTATTGATCAGAGATTTCTTATCAAAACAGTTTATAGTAACACTGTAAAAGTCAAAACTTGTTTTTCTTCCTTGTTCAGGCAAGGGATCATTTTGATTGCATTTGTATGTCTGTGTATGTATATATATGTATATATGTTTTGAAATAATTGAAATAACCCTTTTCAGTGTTTCCATAAGGGATGAAAAATTCTTTTTGGGGTATTACACTCAACTGGGGGCTCTGCCACAGATCTGGCAGATGCACAGCCCTTCTCCATCTTGCTTTCAAGTATTGCATATTTTCCTTCCTTTCTCCCCTTTTTCTCTTCTCACTTAGATATGAGCCCCCGAGTCACCATCAGGCTCATCTGGAAATGTCCCTTTTCCCTGATGTTTAAGGACTGTAGGTTGTAGTCCTGTGGCATCACCTCAGCAAGTCTGAGTTCAGTTCAATATCTTCATCTCCGGTTTTGAGGAGCAGCAGGGGGTCTGTCAGTTGTGCCAAAGAAAAGTGCCATTAATTAACAAAGAAATTTGATAGAAAATATACTTTAATATGATAATGTCGTTATCTAAATTGCTGTCTTAAAAAGGTGTCACTCATGCTGGACCAGGGCTGCTGTGCATTTAACAGTTCATAGAATCATAGAATGTCCTGAGTTGGAAGTGACCCACAAGGATCATCGAGTCCAACTCCTGTCCCTGCACAGGACAACCCCACAGTTCACACCATGTGTCTGAAGGTGTTGTCCAGTCTCTTCTTGAACACTGTCAGGCTTGGGGCCGTGACACCTCCCTGGGGAGCCTGTTCCGGTGCTCCAGCACCCTCTGGGTGACAAACCTTTTCCTAATGTCCAACCTGAACCTCTCCTATCACCTCTTCCTGCCATTCCCTCGGGTTCTGTCATTGGTCTCCAGAGAGAAGAGATTGGTGCCTGTTGTGAGAAAGCTGTAGCTGCCATGAGGTCTCCCCTCAGTCTCCTCTTCTCCAGGCTGAATAAACCAAGTGACTTTAGCCACTCCTCATACGGCTTTACCTCTAAACCCTTGGAGAAGTCTCAGCCTTTCTATTCTGTCCAGTCTTAGTTGTCTCCAGTGTAAGTCTCCATCTGAGCTACCTGCTCTGGAGTCCCCTTACAGAAAGTGTAGAAAATAAGTAGCTTTGGAACATCATTCAGTCATTTCATATGCCTTTTTAGGATTAAATGCATTTGAGGATGTGTGAGTGATCTGATGGATATCATCATGCAAGTTGTTTTTAGCTCCCTACCATCTAGGACATGTCCAATATAGTTCAATATGTAATTTCTCTTGAATTAGGCACTGCTAGTCAGTGATTTCTCAAGTCTCTTGTTACCTCCTGTCAATGTGGAAAGTCAATATTATTTATGTTCCAGAGCAATATTTCCCGTGCAAAAAAACCCACTGTATCTGACTTCGTCTATGAAGACTGCTCTCTTTAAATGAGGAAAAAAGACATGTCAGTTTTAACACTGATACACTGTTGGAACTTTCCCTAAATCCCTAGTGTTTGCCACTTTCTACTAGCCTATCCTGAGTACTTCAGGTTCATGAAATTGCTGTCACACCCTGTATGAACTGGCCTTTGCCTGCTCTAAAGATGCAAAACACATCAGATAATAACACCAAGAGTGAGAAGTATTTTTCTTGATAGACAACTGTGCTTCCTAATTTGGTCCTCCTAGGGTTTCAAAGTGGTGTTCAAAATGAGACAATATAAAACAAGGAGGGGTGGTTGATACCTTAAATGGACTGTGCTGCCATTTGGAGACAGCTCAGCATCTTGGAGACATGGGCTGAGAGGAACCTCATGACACTCAGACAACTGCAATATAAAGTCATGGGGAGGAATAACCCCCTGGGCCAGTACAGGTTAGGGCCGACCAGATGGAAAGCAGCTTTGCAGAAAATGTCACACCCAGGGGGTCATGGTGGACACCAAGATGACCATGCACCAGCAACGTGCTCAGCAGTGGTGAGGCCACACCTGGAGTACTGTGTCCTGTTTTGGGTTACCTGGTACATGGACATACTGGAGAGAGTGGATATGATAAAGGGACTGGAGCATCTGTCTTACAAAGAGAGGCTGAGAGAGACGGGACCATTTAACCCAGAGAAGAGAAGGCTCAGAGGGGTCTTATCAGCATGTATAAATAACTGGAGGAAGGAACTAAAGAAGATGGAGCCAGGGTATTCTCAGTGGTTCCCAGTGACAGGACAAGGGAATGGGCACAAACTGAAACATAGAAAATTCCATCTAGATACTAAAAACATACTTTTATTGCTATGGGGGAGATTATGGAGTCTCCATTCTTGGAAATATTCAAAACCCAACAGGACATGGGCCTGAACAACTTGCTGTAGGTGAACCTGCTTTGAGCAGCAGGTTGGATGAGGTCACCTTCAGAGGTGCCATCCCACCTCAAGCATCCTGTGACGTAATGAGCAAAGCTCAAGGTGACATGCTGAGGCCAACCAAGCTTGTGCTTCAGATGCAGAGTGCAAGTCCTGCCTTTGGCAGCCTGCTGAGAGTGGTTCCCTTTCAAGAGCATCCTTTTGGGGCTTGCCCTGGCAGTTCTGCCACTCTGAGATGCACAACATGAAGTCAGGTGGTCTGATTCCTTCTGGGCTTCCAGCTATGCGTAAAACTATCAATGCATGTCAAATGTGACATATCTGTCCCCAGGATCAAGTTTTGCAGACTGCAGGTGCCTTTGCTGCAACATAAGACTGAATGGGCTACTCTTTTCATTGGCCTAAAAAGAACAGTTTTTGAGAATCCCTTTGGAAATATGTTTAATGCAACTATTGCATAGAAACAGACAAACAAAAAACCACCCAAAAACCCCAACCAACCACCCAAAATAAATCTAAAACAAACAAACAAAACCACAACAGAATTTCACCATGTGGCACAGGCTGATTTATACATTCCAGAAAGCGCTGTGCTATCTGTAACTTACTTCACTGTTTTAACTGCTCTGCACCATGCCTTCAGACGGTCCTGCTGAATGTGCATTGCATAGCAAATCAGTCTGTACAAAGCTTTACATTTCCATAGGGACAGAGGCTGTAGACACTCCAATGCATAAAAGAATACAGACTTACACCTTTCTCTCCACATATTAGATACTCTCCATTTACTCACTAGAGCCCAGAGTGCAGCAGGTAGTACAGGGAGAACTCCAGCAATTCTCATTGCCATATTATTTTATGAAGATTAATGAGCAGAGAAGTGAACAGGAGAGCTCAGCAATCTGTTAAATCTGGGTGTTCAGGCCTGTTTGTAACAAGCAAATAGGTCCGGGGACAAAGTGATACAGATGAGAGGTGATTTCTGAGATCTGCAAGCAAAAGTACTGCTGTGTGATCTGTCATTCATTTTTATTATGGATTACAGCCAGGAGTGGAAGACATCTTTGGGGGGTAATGCAAGGAACTGTTTTCTTTTACTGACAGGATGAGATGTGGACTCTGTGGAATGAAATAAGCTGTTTCATTTTAAAGATGGAGTGAGCAGTGGAGAGAAATATTTTAGAAGCTCCAAGGTTTTGTTTTGATTTGGTCTTTGTGTATGTGTGTGTGTTTTGTTTTTAATGATTTTTTGCAAGCATCTTTAATTTTAAAATATTGAAACTATGTGAAATGCAAAATTATTTTTTTAAAAAGTCTTGTTTATGTGAAATATCTGAATTGTTTCTTCATGCTGCAAACCAAACTGCTTGCTATAACATTCGCAAGACAAAAACACGACATCTTTGGAGAGTTCGAAAGTCTGCAATTAAAATAATGTATTTAGGGTCTCCAACACTAAATATTTCATGCTTAGCTGTTTTCAAGATCTCTGCTTAATGGTTAACAGAATGAAGTTGTAGCTATATATGCTAGAATAATGCCATGCTTACTTAAACATGGAGTCCTCGGGGTTTTGCAGATCAGTGATTGCCAGTGCAGGAGGCAGCTGGGCAGACAGGCCTTCACCCTCCCCTTCATCTCACCAGCTTCCAGCCCTGATGGAGACCTGTGGTGACACTGTCCACATATAAACCCCAGGTCAGCTCTCTTGGGTGCCAGGGCAGGGTGTTCCCACGAGCTCAGTGCTCTCTATGTCTGATGAACTCCTCAGTAGATGCAGTGGAGTCAAACAGTGGAGTGTGGACAGCAAGAAGTCCCATTAGAGTCAACTGCCAGGCATGGGCAGTAGAGGGCCATTTCTGGATTACACCATATAAATTATGGAATCATAGAATGGTCTCAGTTGGAAGGGGCCTTCAAAGCTCATCCAGTGCCACCCCTGCCATGAGCAGGGACATCTTCACCAGCTCAGGTTGCTCAGAGCCGCGTCCAGCCTGGCCTGGGATGTCTCCAGGGATGGTTCATCCACCACCTCTCTGGGCAACCTGGGACAGTGTTTTACCACCCTCAGTGTAAAAAATTTCTTCCTCATGTATAGCCTGAATCTCCCCTCTTTTAGTTTAAAACCATCACCCCTTGCCCTGTCATAACAGACTCTGCTAAAAAGTCACAGACAGACAGAAGTGAAGGTGACTGTTTCTTCACCCCAGGTGTAGGCTGGGAAGGGGTAGGACAGTCTCTTCTTTAAAGACTATTCTACAGCAGAAGGAATAAAACACCCACCCTGTGCATGTGCAAGGCATCTTGTTCCTTTCATTAGATGGTGATCTTATTTGGAGTAGAACCACATTCTGAATTCCAAATGATTTAATTCATTAGTTAAGAGAGAGAAGGCATATTAACTGATGCCTGGGAATATGAAGGTTTCTTGTCTGTTCATATAATCCTATAAGCAATTTCAAAGGACACATAGCAGTACCTGTATCTCCTCTCACTGGTGAATAGATACCCCTTTATTTGTGAATTTATCAGACAGGTTTTGTTCTTCATCTTTGAGATGAGGACATGGTATTAGGGCCAATATTAGTTCATGTGCTGCTTTTTAGTGATGTGGTACAGATATAACTGACTATTTTCTGTTTCCCTCTTTCTAGGCAGTGAGCAGTTATTTTGATAGCTATCTTGTTTTTTTAATCATTCAGTGTTCATAATGTTCATAGTAGAAATTGCAGACAAATTCAGACATATGTGGCTTATGACTAGATACTTGCTTTCCAAAACCACCTCTTGAAATAAAATCATTTATATGGTCAAAGAAACATTAATTTCATGAGGCGGATGATGGAAATCTTCCTTTATGGTACTTTAGTTCAATGGTGCAAATATATAGACTAATATATTTGTGTATGTGTAGATACTTATTTCAAAATGAAGAAGTTTTACTGCCAACTGTACGAAAGTGATATGTTAAGGTTGTAAAATCGGGAGTTATTCCCATATAATTAATATTTCATTGTCGTCATGTGTATATATGTGCTTTATTGCCTCTTCAGTAGGCAGAACAAAAAATATACGATTTTACCAGTGGGCAATTCAACACAGTAATGAGACTCCTCAGGTATGAAAATGCATCTCTCTTCTCTTTCACTCCCTGTCACACAACTGGAAACTGATTCCTATTGAGGTGTTGACCCAAAGTTGGTTCTTCACAAGGGAAGAATGAAAAACAGCGTATTTGCCTGCAATTAGTTCTGTATTGTTACGTGTGTTGAATGATGTGGCTTTGACAGACAAAAATCACAGTACCCGTTTACACCTGCTTGAGCAATAAACTCCTCAAGCATCTTTATATTTGTTGATATATATGCTATATAAATATGACCATATAAAAACATATCTTTTTTATTCCTTTGAGTTCTCATTGGATAATATATTTCTGCTTTTTTACCTGTAGCATGTAATAAAAGGAGGGAACTGTGGACATCTGAGTGACTTGCTGAAGAGAACTGCTGTTCTGACCCATTTTATAGGAGCTATATTGAAATAAGGTCACAGCAGGCTTCAGTGACCTGTGGGAGCCCCTGTAGATTGGACTGTCTTTTCTGGCTTCTTTGAACTCATACTTTATTGATTTGAATTCCTTCTTCAGATTTAACGTAGTCTTCAGAAGATAATTTAACTCCTTTAATAATATTTTTGTATTGAGAACAATGCTTATTTCACAGAGCAATAATTTTGCAGAGAGAGATGGCAAATGTTAACCTTTAAAAGCATAATGATTTATTCCCCTAATTCATTGCAAACCTCTACTGATTATCACCAGGGGCTGACGGAGCTGTTGTATTCTTAGGTTATTGCTGTTGCTGGATACACTGATCTTTCTAGACACATACCCTTGGGAACTGGGTATGAAGATAATTTTGGCAGAGGTATATTATAGAACCACCCATGCATGGTTGTTCCTACCTTTCTCTGATGTGTCTGGTACCACGCACACTGAACACAGTAGGTTTGCGCTATGATTGATGATTGATATTAACAAGCAAAGCGCTTCCAGTTTCCTTTGTTATTCTCTTGCTGAAAAAAGAAAACAGTGCTGTATCTATTGTAAAATAGATCAACGTGGTTTTCAGATATAACTTCACAGAGAAATTACATGAATTTCTTGGTGTTTGTAGCTGCTGCTTATAGGAAATCTTTGAAATAGATTTAACATTGCTGTAGCATCTGTCTCCTCCTCGAAAAGTCTCCATGCCTTGCTGCAGACCTCAGATGCATCATTGTGTGTTCCCCAGGTGAGCGGGGCTGATTCCAAACCCTGGTCGTGTTCCCATTTGCACTTGTAAGGAGTGGCAGTTCATCTATCAATCACTCCCCACCACCTTGTCTCTCTTCAGAAGTCAGGCCTTTGATACCTCTTTCCAAGTAGGCCCATGGGAACTCTGAAAACCCTTATTTGAATATGCCCAAAGGATACTCGAGAATTTTTTTTTATTGTGCTTCATAACCCAAATGAAAAAAATATCTAATAGATTATCGTATATACCTTAGACAGATTACTGACTCTGATCTGCCATTCTCTATTTTCAGATGACCTTTTCAAGAAAAGTCAGGATGTCAGGAACTCTAATGATAATAGTTGGGGTCTTCCAGCAAGTGGGCACAACGTAATAAGCTATTAGATAAAATACTTATTGCAATAACTTTTATCTGGCCAGTGACAATGATCTAGATGGTTTCTTCTCTCCTCATCATATTCCTCCCATTTGGCTGTCTTAAATCAAAAGAACAAGTTCATTAGAGAAAAAAAGAGGCAGAAATCCAGACTCCTTCAACTATGAATAAAGCCTGCGTAGTAAATGGGAGCGGCAGGAGGAAGAGAATTCCAATTTGATTTGCAAATTGACTCTCTTCCACTCCCATTTGCAGAAATAAGGCCCATATGCCCAGTAAGCAATTGCTGCTCAAGGTAAAGCTCTGCACCACAGAGAGTCTCTTGGCAGCGAATGAAAGGAGCATTGCCACTCCGTTACGTACGCCAGCTCTAATAAATCTGTGGATTAGTTTCCCGGCTGCCACAATTGAGCCAACTCAAAACCATATGGTTCTCCTTTCTTAAACACTACCATTTGAAAGGAGCATGACCGCAGCCCTTCCAGACTCATTTTTGTTCTGAGGAGAGCTCTGCAACAATAAGAAATCATAAATACAGGAGAAGTGACTTTATTTATCCCTGTTGCCTAGTCCAGCTGATGGTATGAGATCAGAATTGCATTTTATTGGCCTTCTTGCAATTTCCTTCTGTTTACAGTCTGCCCTCTGGTTCTCTTTATGAATTGGAGTGTGGCACAGCATGTTCATCTGGCTTATTTATTTGCAAGGAAGAGTCCCTAGGACGTATTCTGAATCATACCTGTTATAATCCTAGAGAGTCTTATGAAAGAGTTTAGTGTTTCTTGGGCTGAAAATGAGATTTTGTTTCAGGAATATACTATATATTCTATTTTTTTTCCAAGTCTCAGAGGCACTCGCCTATCCACTGAGCACTAATCTCCTTCTGCAAATGCTCTGACCCAGCTGCTGTTCTCTTACAAATAGCTCTCAATTCTGCAAGTAGTCTTGATCAGCTGATGGGACAACCCCCGTGTGCGAGTGAGAGAGATACGATAAAGCCAGAGGAAAACACTGACTTACAAAGTGGAATGCTTGATCTGTTCATCTGCGAGGCAGGGTAAACCCACCCTCTTGAAACCAATCTTCTAATTTACTATGCTAAAATGAAGGGTCCTATTCTCACATATAAGTGGATGCAACTTGGATGGTTGGTGTGGTTGCTGCATCAGCACTTTTGGCAGGATCCATGAACCTCTGACTGAGACAGAAGACATAACCACTCCTCAACTACCAGAGTTTAAACAGGAAAAAAAAAGTCTGTATTCAGTCCTAGTTCTGTAGGGGTTTAACTTTTTTGGGTATTGCTTTTATTAATTTAACTACTTGAGTTCAGGGTTTTTTTTTAAGGTAAATAAAGCTTAACTTAAATCTTGATACCAAGATAATCCAGGATGAATACAGCTATATAGGAAAGTCAGTTACTCTCCTTTGCAGATTCCTGCATTTCAAATAGAGCCTCTTTATAGCAATGTAAGTGTCTCTGCATTGGAGAGCTTGTACACTTTGACCTAAATCAATACAGTTGGAGTAGTTCAATACTTTTATGGAGACAAAGGTGGTTTTTTAGAGGGGCAGCAACAGATTTCATTAAACTTGCTGTGTTTTCACCAGGAAATCACTGTACGAACCATGTCCTGTTTTGCCTGGGTTTTGTCTCTCCTCTCACCTCTCATTTTGTTGTTGTTGATTCTTCTTTTCAGGCCAACTGAGATACATCACTCTAAAGAATTATTTCTCTCCTCAATATGTAGTAGGGAAATAACTAGATTTCTGGGTTTTTTTTTTTCCTTCTCTTACATGCAGTTTTGTATATGAGATAAGTGATGAGTTACCCTCTTTCCAAGCAGTGTGATTCTGAGGAGTCTTAGAATGGGAATTGGAAAAAGACACCCCAACTTCGATCCTCCTGGCAGGCAATTTTACTCATTCAGAGCCTAAGCTCAGCACCCAAATCCTCCTTCTGGTATACAGTAGGTTTGTATTTGTCCAAAGCATTTCATCTAAAATACAAGGTTGCTTTTCCAACAAGAAATAGCTTTTTCCTTCTGTTGTCTGATACCACCTGATGAACTTGAGGCCTACACTCACCAGATCACCTTCAGCTGTACAGTTGTCACATTTCTGTGGTTTGTCACTGGCCTTGCAGTTTTGGACAGGGCTACAAAATCACTGATGTGTTATCTGAGGATCCTGCTGGTAAAAGGATGATATTGTGCTGAGGATCGTGGGACAAGGCTGGCAGGAATTCCCATTTCTGCCACAGGATGCCTGTATGGTCTTTGTATGGCTTTGTCAAATTCACATCAACTGTTTCCTTTTTCTCAGCATTTGTGGGTATTAATTGATCATTTTCTGCTCATATTGTGAGCCTATTAGAGAAACAGTCGCTTACTCCTCTGTGAGTACCTTGTACACACAAGTCTTTGCTGTGGCTTCTGTATGCCACAAAATACACATAATAGACTCAGATTTCCCTTTGCTTTTTCCCCTAAAATGCTTTGGTCACTTATAACTAAAGCTCCCAGAAAATCCCTAAACTGCAGGGACTGAAACTGAAGTTAAAGGTGACCTGAAGTTCTGTGTCTTGAACACTCCAAAAGGAAAACAAACAAACAAATAAGCAAATATTGGGAGCACTGACAAACTGAAATAACAGCAGAATAAGCTGATCATGTGAAGAATGGGAGAATGCACAGAGTAAGTGGGAGAGATTGGTCAAATTTCTCTGGAAAAAGACTGGAAAACTGGCTTTACTAGGCAGCCTTCCTAACTCTGGAGTCTCACTGGGGTTTCACCTTCCCTCCCACCAGGAGCAGACCTGGGGCAGAAGTAGGAATCATTTGAGTCCTAAACTCAGTTTTGCAGACTGTTCAGTTTTAGTTGTTTTTGCATCATCTCCAGGTGCATGGGGAATAGTGAGACAGGCAACGTGCGCAGCTCGTGGCTGCTGCTGAATGCAAATCGCTCCTGTAAAAACGAGCATCCTTCTGCAAACCTGCCTCCTCTCCAGAGTCCTCTCCTGCACCTCTAATGCATCATGTTACTTGGTTAATTCAGACAGCAAGGTACCAACCCTCCCCCGTTATGCACATCAGTGCTGTTATCGCTTCCTCAGGGACAACCTATTGCTTTGGGGCAGATAAACTCTTTAAGGCAAATACACGGGACCAAATCCACCCCTGGCACAACTCCACTGAAATCACCAGGGTCTTACACCTGGGAGAGATGTGAAGCTTATTGCATAAAGGCAGATTTTTTTTCTGTCTTCCTTTCATTTACCTCTCCATGAATTTGAAATGAGCTCCTCTGCTCATGACTTATTTATGTTGAGGCATACATTTAAACTCTGGGGTTTCTTTTTTTAAACATGATGTCCTTTTACACTACTGTTCCTGGTGGAAATGCTCAAAAGATTAGCCAGCAGAAGTAAATGTTGTGGGACAGCAGCAGCTGACAGTCGCCTTCTCCCACTGAAGCACAACAAAGGGATTGCACAGTTTGGATTTTTTTATTCCTTAGCTCTCCAAGGAGGAGACTTTCATCGTTAATGGGGAGGCTGTTGTACATTAAAGGGGACAGCATTGTGAAAAGCTGTCCTCAAAACTCTAAACACAGGTTCATCCCAGCATCACTGAAATGTTCTCATATGATCTCAGAGTGTATCTTTCTTACTATAGTGGATATTGCAGGTAAGGCAAACAGTTGTGGAGACACAGATACAGGTTCAAAAGCAACCTTTAGGCCTCCTGTTATCTATGAACTTGCAAACTGGGAGTCTTTCATCCCTTTTTCCTTCCCTCTGAGCTCATATATATATTGCCTTAGAGAGGAATATTTATCTTCAATGGAAGAAGCCAAATAAATATCGCAGAAGAGTGAGGATTGGGGGATATGTATGAATATAAAGAAAGACTTCTGGGTACAAGTGCATGGCTTTGCATGGATGTGATCTCCTTGATCTGCATGCAAAGTCCAATTTCAGCACACTTCCCCAGCCAAGCACAATCCCATAATCCCTCCTCGCAACCCTCCCCTCTCAGGATTCAGCTCATTTTGAAGGCAAGTTTTCTGGTACACTTTTACAATTGGGGCAGAGCTATTTCAGGAGGTGAAAAGAAATCCCAGCATTTAACTATGCTCCAGAGTCATATAAAATGTAATGTCTTCGTCTGGGAGTGCCCCAAATGTACCATTTGACTTAATGGTTTCTTCTGAAGCGGCATCTCCCAAAAAGCATCAGAGCAAAACTGCTCAAGCTGGATGTCTGTAGCACCTCCTATAAAATGGCCCAGATTCATCAGCCTCGCAGTAAGCCTTGGTCTGGTTCTTAACATATTTTACTTGTGTGTTGCTGAGATGCTGAAAGTCTTCCATGTGTCTCTTAATGGGTCATGTGTGCCCTGGGAATTTCATACTGTAGGACCACAGCTTGTCTGCTGCTTGGCAGCTGTCAGGAAATAGAAACAACAATTAAAAGAGGTTTGGGGATTTTTTTCTGAACAAATCAACGTGTCTCTATGGACGCCATGGTGGGAATGACTACTCTAGAAGTGTAAACCAGGGTGAAGGCTTACAAAAGAAATTTGGAATTTTAGCATGGAGGTGATGCTTGTTAGCAAAAGGTGGGATAGACGAGAGCAAAAATTTGGACAAGCAGGTGCAATGAGATTTGGTAAATAAGTCAAGTAGGAAGACAGATTTCTATATGACTTTAGTATTTTGACCAGACCTGGAAGCTTGGTGACTTTTCTGTTAGGTTTTTATTACCAGTTCTCAGCAAGGCTCATTTGGATGCTGAGCAGGAAACCATCTGACCCAGTGTAGTCTCTACAATATATATGCTTACACATGTGCTATTTGTCTGAACACCTTGTATTATCAGAGGAGAGAAACAGATGTTTCGAGGACCTGACTCATCTCATCCCAATTTAGCTAAAATAGGACGAGACAGTTCATGACCTAAACACGCCTGTTTCCATTAAGAGAACAGGGAGCCCAGGCAACTGGCTCGGATCAGGTGTCTCAGCTGGGAACATCCATTTTCAGACTTGTGATACAAAATTTTCTTTATTCAATGAAATTTGTGGAGAAAATCAGGTTATGAGTATCCTGGCTTGTGCCATAGGCTACAGTGGCTAGTTTATATGTGTGCAATGACTGCTTTAAATAATGATGTTTGTATTTACACATGACTCTGGGAAATAGCTTTATCTCATCCTTTAAACGCCTCTATAAGAAGCTGCATCTTTGCTGACAAAGAGAAGATTTAGTGGGTGTTTAGCGTAACTGATTATCTGCTGATTCAATCAATTATGTGAACCTGGAGCCAAAGAGAACATTATGTGGCTTTATGCTGGTATTGCAGCTGCTCTGTTGCTCGACCCTGTGACATGTTTGCTATTTGGTGTAAATACTTGCATCTGTCAGAGAAACCTGGCCTGTCCCCTATTGCCAAATTGTTCCGCTACAGAGACTGAAATCTCCCTTATTAGTTTGCATAAGGGGAAGCACAACCTGTTCAGAATTCAGGTGGAATAAACTGACTGGATGGAAAAAGAAATATTTGAAAAAATAAATGCTGGGTCAGCCTGTGTTACAGCTGAAAAGGTTTCCAAGGTGGAGCCTATTCAAAGCCCGTTCTTGCCTTCAGCAGCCTTTCTGTTCTGCCTTTACACCATTACCTTTTGTACTGAAGTTGTTTTCCCAGCTGCATGGATGTAAAAGCAAAGAAAATGAGGCTGACAATGATACTGTGTGGAGTAAATTGCGAAGGCACATATCGATGAGGAAAAGGACAAGCGATTCTGCATCAGAAAAGCCTTACAAAGTGAAATTCCTTCTCTGAAGCAGATACTTCTCTCTATGCAAAGCAAACAGCAAAACCATGCAGGAGATCCAACCAACTGCTTCAGTTACGGTGACCTTTTACACATGGTGACTGACACTGTGACATTAGCTTAGCAGTTTTTAATGTGTTTCACCTGAGCAGCCTGGAGAGGGGGAGAGAAATATTCATATATAGAATCATAGGATCATTTTGGGTGGAAGAGGCCCTCAAGATCATTGAATCCAACTGTTAACCTAACACTGTCACTAAACCATGTCCCTAAGAACCTCTTCTCTACTTCTTTTAAAACCCTCCATGGATGGTGACTCCACCACCTTCCTGGGTAGCCTGTTCCAATGCCTGACAACCCCCTCCATGAAGAATTTTTTCCTAATATCCAATCTAAACCTCCCTTGGCACAACTTGAAGCCATTTCCTCTTGTCCTATATAACCGATTGTATATACTTGCTTCAGGCTCACTATCACCCACCAAACAAGAGCATGACCAAATGTGCTTCCTTCTGGAGACTTGTTGATGTCTAAAGGTTGGGTTTGGAAGGACCACATCTTGTCTGTCCCTTCCCCCTTAACCTGGGTGGTTGAGGCTAAGAATGAGCCTGACCTCATCCTCCCCACTGCCTGAAGAGCAAGGGACACAACAAAAGTTGCCGCTCTATCCCAGATGTCCTGTCCACCATGCTGGGGCTCTCTGCTGCTTGGGTGGTTGCTCCATAGCCCTTGCTCCTCACA